>NW_024742776.1:42500-356480 GCF_018991925.1 Homarus americanus
TCACCAGAATTAGGCGAGTGACGTGTGTCTTGTGTCCGGTGATAGATTGGCCCTGGCCTCGTCTCTCTCTCTCTCTCTCTCTCTCTCTCTCTCTCTCTCTCTCTCTCTGTGAACGTTGGATTTCCTCCCCTACATAAAAAAAACCTTCCTTTTCTACATAAAAAAACTTTCTTCCGTCTTAGATAAAACTGTTTACGTATAAAAGAAAATTTCTACATAAAGTCAATGGCATTTTCCTGTATAAAGTGAATGTCCTTACCTACAAAACACCATCTGGTAGGGTATATAAGGTTAGGTAGGGTAAGGTAAGGTAAGGTAAGGTAAGGTAAGGTAAGTTAAGTTTGGTTAGGTTAACGTTCCCACCTATATAACACCACCTATCATGGTATACAGGACACAGGTTAGGTTAATGTGTCGTGGTCTGATCTGCAGCAACAAACACTCTTGGCCAGCACCCACCTGTAGGAGCTGATAACGAGGTGAAACTGAATATTAAAAAGGTTGGCTCAGTATATGCTGGAGGTAATGTCTTCTTGGCTCGTGTGTGTGTGTGTGTGTGTGTGTGTGTGTGTGTAGGGCCGTGTGTGTGTTTTTATGTGTGTGTGTAGGCCGTGTGTTTTTATTGTGTGTGTGTGTGTGCTGTTTTGTGTATGTATGTGTATAATAATAATATTCGTATTTTGTGTATGTGTGTAATAATAATAATAATTGGCATGGATTAAACACACAAGCTGTCTGAGTTATTGATTTTTTCAATGGTTGGAATGGGTGTTGTTTTATAGCGATCACGTGGGTGTATGGGTTGATGTGGTTGTGGTGTCGAACATCAACCTCGGGCGAGGGATCTCAGGTGGTAGCAGGAGACGGTGACGATGATGGTGCATTAGCTTCATCCCAAATTTGCAGATGAGGTCATGGTGATGGTCAGAGAGAGCTGAGAGGGTCAGTGTGTTTAGCCTCTTGATATGTTGTGTAAGAGGGAGAAAATAGTGTGTGTGTGTGTGTGTGTGTGTGTTTGTGATATATAGGCTAAAGATTACCTCTGTGTAAAGACAGTTATGTGTGTGTGTCTGCTTTGTTTTGTTTTTTCTTTTGTAGTGACGAGAGTTTTACGCCTCATCATTATCATCATCAAGTCACAAACACACCTCATCATCATCATAAAATCACTATTTCACTGTTCACCATCATAATAAGAATACTATCACCAGACCAATGTTTAAAGATCACTATCACGTGCTCACCATCACTTGAATCATCGTCACACTATCACTATTTAAACTTCACCGTCACATATCCAGTATTTGAAGGTCACACTCAAAACAGGTCACCAAAACAACAAGGTCACCGGGGTCACTCCTATCCTGGCTGGCTGGCTGGCGTGTTAAAATTGTATCCGTAAATGATTGATTGGCAACACGAAGCCCATTGCGGGAAGGGTTGGAGTGCCACATGTCGATCAATGATAAAGAAAATGTCCGCTTATACGGTCCTTAGAATTGATTAGGTGGTTTCAGTAGTGTTATTTATTTATTTATTTATTTATTTATATGTTTATTTTAGTTTATTCGTCTATTCTTAAAAGTTTATTAGTTTATGACAAATCAAATAATCTCCTTCTTAGTTCATATTTCCCAGCTTTTAACAAGACCCTAACCTACCCTAACCCCAACCCAACCTAACCTAACCCCATTCTCTCAGCTCCAGCAAGAGTTGTAGCAGCGGAGAAAAATCCCTCCCGACACCATGGCTGGAGGGATCGTGTATATAAAGGGGATACATAGGGCGTCCTAGAAAAATGTCCCTGCCTCTAACTCACAGTGTCTCGGGAAGGCAGGGAGGGAGGAAGGCAGGGAGCAGAGAGGCAGGCAGGGAGGAAGAGAGAGAACCAGGGCCATTTTTCTCGACGCCTTATACTGTATATATAACCTGTACTAGGATCTTGGTATCTATTTAATCATATTTATCTTTGTGTTTATATTATCTATCTATTGATATTATTATTACTCTGATATTATTAAAAAAAAATAGTATATTTATCAGATCTAAGAATCATTATTGTTTATACATGAACCACGAATTGATGCTGTATGTCATTCGCTGGTGAGAATGTGTCCGCAACAACTTTGGTCTCCTCAACTATGCTGGGTGGATTGTGATTGTGGGTTAGTGGATTGTGATTGTGGGTTGGTGGATTGTGATTGTGGGTTAGTGGATTGTGATTGTGGGTTAGTGGATTGTGATTGTGGGTTAGTGGATTGTGATTGTGGATTAAAATGGTTAGTGGCGCTGAATTTCGCTGTGGATTTTGATGGTAGGTGGATTGTGGTTGTCGAGTATTGTAATATCATTATTCTGCTATTTTATTTTTATATTGTCGCTTGTGTGTGTTGAGTGGCGATGGCATCTCTGTTTGTCTGTCTGCCTAAACATATGTGATTCCGTCTCAAGTTTGTTTGAAGGATTTCTTAAAGGATATCCAGGTGGGACTCAATAGGATTCCTTGGGCTTGTTTTTGTGTATCCTTAGATTATGTGCTTCAAAAATACAACTTCTTCGTTTTAAAAGGTATTGTCAGACTATGGACACAAGCGAAATAAAACGTGGGAGTTGTGTTTCATATTAGTAAAGTCAAATATTCCATCAGTTTAATTTTGTTAAATGTGATCACCTGTAGGAAATTATTGTGGAGATTTTTTTATTAGATTAAAATATTGGTATTACATCAACCTCCCCCCCCCAGCGTTGCGTCCTACACCCCCCCCTCCCAGCAGCGTTGCGTCCCTACACCCCCCCAGCGTGCGTCCCTCCCCCTTCCAGCGTTGCGTCCTACACCTCCTTCCAGGTGCGTCACTACCCCCCCCCCCTCCAGCGTTGCGTCACGGCTCTCAGAATCTTGCAAATGGTAGCTGAATGATAACTTGCCATTAACAGATCACTTAACCTAACTTATACCGCATCTCTCTTATATTTTATCAACGTCTAAGCCAATCAGAGAATGTTTGATTAAATTTATTATTTTTATTGTTGCTACACCAAAAGGATTGGGGGAATAGTGTTTACTGTGTTGTGATGTTCAAATTTTGATGACGTCTCTTCCCGGCCTCTACCACACCACCACCACACCACCACCACCTCCATATCTTCTCATCCACCACCCACCACCACCACCACCTCTTCATCACCCCCACCTCCACCACACCACCCATCCCACCACACTTGCCTCCACCACACCACACACATCATTCCTCTTCTTGAAAAAATCATCATGTGCCTCAGGTTTTAATACAGATCCCCTCACAAAACTCCTCAAACTTTCCCTCTCCCCTCCCCCTCCCCCCCCCCTCCCCCGTCCTTCAGAAACTCTTCGGTATAGAGTCAAACTATCAAAAAAAAGTATGGTCCTATTTCCTCCTATTTCCTCCTATTTGGTCCTATTTTCTCCCCTACCTCGGTCAAACTAGCCTTGTAACCTCTGCTATAAAGCCACAGGGTACAGTTAGGTCAGGTCAGGTTAGCATTAGGGTGGTTTATCTTCAGGTGACATAAACTGGGGGGCTAATCTTCAGGTGTTCAACTTTCTGGTGATGGTCGTCAACCTCGGTACAGTGGTTGAGGCGAAATTGTCCCCCAATCTTGTCAATAAAGTTAAGGTAAAAAAAAAATTCCAAACTCGAGGCACTGTCTGTCGGCGGTGGTATTCTGGGGCTGTCACTGGCCTGGTTGTTGTTGTTTGTTCTTGTTTTTGTTGTTGTTTGTTCTTGTTATTGTTGTTGCTTGTTCTTGTTATTATTGTTGTTGTTTGTTCTTGTTGTTTGTGTGTTGTTGTTTTGTTGTTGGTGTTTTTGTTATTGTTGTTGTTTGTTGTTGTTGTTTGTTGTTGTTTGTTGTTGTTGTTTGTTCTTGTTGTTGTTGTTGTTGGTGTTGTTGTTGTTCTTGCTTGTTGTTGTTGTTGTTGTTGTTGTTCCACTTCCTTTCATCACGTCTTCCTCTCCCTCCTTAAATGCCATTGCCTTTTATTTTTTTTTTTGCTCGCTTGCTTCATTCTCTCCTTGCTTCCATCTTTCCTTGCTTCCATCTTTCCTTGCTTCCATCTTTCCTTGCTTCATTCTCTCCTTGTTTCCGTCTTTCCTTGCTTCATTCTCTCCTTGTTTCCTTCTTTCCTTGCTTCATTCTCTCCTTATTTCCGTCTTTTCTTACTTCGTCTCTTCTTGTTTCCTTCTTTTCATGTCATTTCTCTCCTTGTTTCAATCTTTCGCCCTTCATTCTCTTCTTGTTTCCTTCTTTTCCTTGCTTCATTCTCTCCTTGTTTCCGTCTTTCCTTGCTTCATTCTCTCCTTGTTTCCGTCTTTCCTTGCTTCATTCTCTCCTTGTTTCCGTCTTTCCTTGCTTCATTCTCTCCTTGTTTCCGCCTTTCCTTGCTTTCATCTTTCCTTGCTTCATTCTCTCCTTGCTTCCATCTTTCCTTGCTTCCATCTTTCCTTGCTTCCATCTTTCCTTGCTTCATTCTCTCCTTGCTTCCATCTTTCCTTGCTTCATTCTCTCCTTGCTTCATTCTCTCCTTGCTTCCATCTTTCCTTGCTTCCATCTTTCCTTGCTTCATTCTTTCCTTGTTTCCGTCTTTCCTTGCTTCCTTCTTTCCTTGCTTCATTCTCTCCTTGCTTAAATCTTTCCTTGCTTCATTCTCTCCTTGTTTCCGTCTTTCCTTGCTTTCTTTCCTTTGCCTACTCCGTCCTTTGCTTTTTGTGCCTTCTTCCTTGATGTGCTTCCTCCTTCTCTCTCTCTCTCTCTTTCTCAATTTTCTCTCCTTTGCTTCCTTCCTTCCAACGCCTCCTTCTCCTTTCTTCCTTTACCTCCTCAATCGTGTATTATTTTCTCTACTCCTTCTTTCTATCCATTATTCCTTTGTCTCAGTATCATCTACCTATATTTATCTCTCTCCTTCTTCCTTCCCTCCCTCCTTCCTCTTCCTCTTCCTCCTTCCCTCCCTCCTCCTCCTCCTTCTGGGTTGGTAAGTATAAGGAGGTAGACACTGTTAAAAATAGATTGCATTGATTTCTCTAAGTCATGACTCTCTCTCTCTCTCTCTCTCTCTCTCTCTCTCTCTCTCTCTCTCTCTCTCTCTCTCTCTCTCTCTCTCTCTCTGTACCTACCTGGTGTGTGCTAATTAAAGTTGTGTTCCCTCTACAGGTGAGAGAGCCTGACGTGTGACTGGTACAGAACAGTTTGGTGGCAGCCGAAGCGCGGTACGTGGAGACTGGTGCTGTTGTTATTATTATTATTATTATTATTATTATTATTATTATTATTATTATTATTGTGTGTGTGTGTAGTTCCTAAGAGTTTTATGTGTGTGTGATGCTCTCTCTCTCTCTCTCTCTCTCTCTCTCTCTCTCTCTCTCTCTCTCTCTCTCTCTCTCTCTCTCTCTCTCTCTCAGAAACACCATAACTAATCCTTGTACCTTATCCTCCTGTCTCACCCTCACTTCGTCTCCTCTTCCTTCCTCATTCTCCCCTCTCCTACGTCCCATTCACCCCTCCTTTTCCTCTCCCCTCATTACTCTGAATTCCACTTCCTGCCTCCCTCCCCATCTTTACAGTATCCCCTCCTCCCCCTCCTTCCTCTCCTTCCTCTTTCTCTTCCCTCCTCCTCCTCCCCCGTGACTCCAGATGTGCCTCAGTGTGTGTGCTAGTGAGAACGAGGAAGATAATAAGTATTCCTCTATCCCTTCCCCCCTCCTCTTTCCTCCCCACCCTCTCCCCCATTCTCCTCGCATTCTCTCACCCTCCTCCCCATCCCCTCTTTCCCACCCCCCTTCCTTCTCCCATTCCCATAATAAATCGAAACAAAAATATGCTTCAGGTGATTTTATGCCAAATATTATTAACTTGATAAATTTTATTTTTTACCGAATTTAAGAACCATTTTGTGCTTCAACCTCACGATCTCGCCACACCGCCATTATATCCTCCCCGTCTCCTCATCACTTCCCCTCCCCAGCCCTCTATCTCTCCCCTTCCCATAAGATAAATCATGTTGTTCTCCCCTCCTCCTTCCACTTCTCCTATCCACTCCACTCACTCCCAGTCACACACACTCACTCCCACCACTCAGTGCCAGGCGAGGCCATCCATGTCTTCCTCGCTACATTAACTTCTCGTGTTGATGGCCAGTGTGTGTGTGTGTGTGTGTTTCATATTTGGATATATTAAACTAATGATGGCAGTAATTTCGTCTTGAAGCATCGTCTCAAAATATCATTGTTATCCACATTAATTATGGCTGAGAACTTGGTGGATAAGGGGGAGGGAAATACAGTAATAAACGATGGATGGTCTACTCTCTCTCTCTCTCTCTCTCTCTCTCTCTCTCTCTCTCTCTCTCTCTCTTATTTTCGATGATAATTGGACGAGAAGCACAAGGGAGATCATACTCGTCGCTGATTGGACGAAAAGCGCAAGGGAGCTCTTACTCGTCGCTGATTGGACGAGGAACATAAAGGAGCTCATTCTGGGATTAGACTGACCGCCTTCCCTCCATTAACGAGCACTCGTAAATTGTAGGTTAGGTTAGGCTAGGCTACCCTGGCAGCTGGTGGTGGTTTATGGTTAGGTTAGATTAGGTTAGATTACGTAAGGTTATGTAAGCGTTAGGATAGGTTAATTTGGTTACTCGTAAGTTGCGGTAAATATCGCTATAGTGAAGGTAGCAGGGAGTGCGGTAGGCGGTTAATGGCGGCCGCTGCTGTATCTGATATCCGGTCAGATTATGCAAATGAGGTTTTGAATATCGCTGAAAGGTAAATTCCCACCTGTTTGTAAAAGTGATGAGGTATCTTGCAGTGTGTGTGTAAGAGAGAGAAAGACTCAGGAGCCCAGGTGAAAATTAACCTAACCTAACCTCTCTCTCTCTCTCTCTCTCTCTCTCTCTCTCTCTCTCTCTCTCTCTCTGTATGTAACCTGTAGATTGTATATGTTATTATCTTCATTTACAGTATAAGGATTAAACATTAAATTTTCATTCCATAGAAACTCTGGATTGTTAATTATTTTTTACCGTAATTTACACCTATTTACGTAATATTATGCAAATCATCACTTTTTTTTCTCGTAAATTAACCCATATGGTAAAATTATCGCTTTTTTACATTTACAGAGAGAACCGTTTATTTTTTTTTTAATATTTGTTCGTATCTGTTTATCTTTCCCCTCCCCCCCTCCCCCCCTCCCCCCTCCCCCTCCCCCCCGTCCGTGTTTGCTGCTGAGGGATTAATTTTGTCCTTTTTATTCATCCACAAAAAAATAATAATAAAAAAAATAGTGCATTGTCTTTTATGCTAATTCAGCTTTATGGGAGTGGTGGTATACGGTTCCCAGTTGCCTCTCTCCTCTTGAACCATCAACCCCGGGATTCAAACTCATGAATCCGAAGCATTTATGAAGAGAATAATGTTTCGTTCTACTGCTTCGGGTTCACGAGTCTGAATCTCTCGGAGGTTCGTGGTTCAGGAGGAGAGGCGAACGGGGTGAATACAGTAGTTGCCTGTACCTTACACACACACACACACCCACACACACACACACACACCCCTTAACTTTTATTTATACACATTACAGAATTACATCCCAACAAAATAATAATATTTCTCACGTTACAAAAATTACAGTAAAATAAAGAACAACTCCAAAAATCACAATAGAATGAAATATAACGTTACAGGCTGGCTGGAATGGACATACACCACAGAGCTTCGTGTATATATGAGTCAAAAATACACAGAGAAGAATCCTTTGATTTTTGCACTGCTGTGAATGTGAACTGGACTCGGGAACATAAAAGAATTCATTGGAATATATCAATATATCCAAAAAAAAAACTAAATATTGATATTACTCTCTATTTTAATATGTGTGTGTGTGTGTGTGTGTGTGTGTGTGTGTGTGTGTGTGTGTGTGTGTGTGTGTGTGTGTGTGTGTGTGTACAGCGCCAGTCGACTTGAACACACAGTTTAATTCAATAGTCTTCTCAGGTCAACAGGAAAATCAGATTCTAACACCATCAACACAACACAACACAACACAAACAGAAAATATTAACTTGCCAGAAAAAATTAACGTGAAGGTAAAAATAAACTTGACGGCCTCAGAGAATAAAGAATGTGAACAGTATATTTATTTTCATATTTTTTTGTTACACTTTGTTGCGATATGTACGTGGACGTGATATGTCCTTAATTGTACGTACTTGTGTAATGTCTTTTAGTGTACGTGATGTGTTCTTTAGTGTACTTGATTGTGATTTATTTATTAGTGTACGTGGTTCGTGATATATTCTCTATTGTACGTTATTGTGATATGCCCTCTGGTGTACCGGTACGTGATACATCTTTTCGTGTACGTGATATATCCTGTAGTGTACGTGATATATCCTCTAGTGTACGTGATATATCCTCTAGTGTACGTGCTATATCCTCTAGTGTACGTGATATATTCTATAGTGTACGTGATATATCCTCTAGTGTACGTGATATATTCTCTAGTGTACGTGATATATTCTATAGTGTACGTGATATATCCTCTAGTGTACGTGATATATCCTCTGGTGTACGTGGGCGTGTTCTTGTCTTGGAGTGGCTCTTGGGTGTTGTTTTCACCAAGTTCACAGTTTATTTTCTCAGAAGTTTTCGAGATAAAATTTGCGATGTTGTTGTATTTATTTAATTTTCGAATTTATTTTGTAAAGAGATTTTTTCGAGTCTATTTTTACAGTTTTTTTTTTTACTGAGTTTCCTAGTTTTTTTTTTTTTTCAAGAGCCCTTTGGATTTATTTCATGGAGATCTCGAGTTTATTTAGAGTTTATTCCCACTAGTTTTCAAGTTTATTTACACCGATATTTCATATTTATTTACACCGAGATTTCAAGCTTATTTACACCGGATTTACGAGTTTGTTTACAACGTTTTTTCAGGTTGATTTACACGGATTTATAAACAACAATTGCTTCTTTTTTTTTACGATAACTGATGTGTATTACAAATTGTGTTCATAAATCGTCTCTCTCATATTAAACGAGACTAAAGTGAGAGATATTAAGGAGAGTTTTTCTGTCTCTTAGTCCTGTCTCTTTCTTTCTCTTGGTCTATCTCTCTTAGTCTCTGTCTCTGGTGTGTTTACAGTGTTTACATCTCCTGCAAGTTCTTCCCCTCTTTGTAAACACACACACAGGAAAGTAATATTTGTATCATGATGTTAATTAGTGAGGAAACAACACAACACTTGTCCTTAGTTCCTTGTGGTGTGTGTGTGTGATGAGATGTCAAATTTACACCGAAAGGAGATTAAAAGAGGGAGAAGCAGTGTTAATTTTATTGCTGTGTTTACCTTAGACTAGAGAGGGTGTGGAGAGGAAGGGAGGAGGGAGGTAGTAATGATTGATGGGGTGGTTCTGTCACGCTCGTTATAGTTGCTTCCACTTTACAGTTGTGTGAAGTGTAGTTCGGGTGAAATACAAACAGTGTGATTGTAGTTATTTTTGTGTTCTTCCTTTGTTATATATATTGGTTATAGTAATTACCTTAAATAGGAGATTGTTATTGTTATTGTTGTGACTTAAATTTTTAGTAATAGTAGTAGTTGTAGTAGTAGTAGTAGTAGCTGGGACAACAGTTTTATGGATGGATTACCTGACTCGTCCATTGATTTATTTGAATGACTTGGAATTACACTGTAACAATGTTCTCATAAACTGCGACTTACACTCATCTGTACTGGACAGCTTCACACACTCAAGGCAGCCGGGGCGATGATATAGTTCTCAGCCAATCACCTGTCGTAGTATAGGCCTCGTTATAGCATAGGTCTCCCTCATTGGTCATCGCCCTTCAATGGACAGACGCGCGCGCCGGGACTGGTAGCAAAGCACATTATGGCGCGAAATCGTATTGGTGCATTTTATAAGCTGGATTTAGGCTCACTCAACGTAACCTAACCAACCTTGTGTATATTGTTACGACCGTGTCGTATTTTTTCTATTTTTTTTATATATATAACATGCTCCCATGTTCCATATTATTCCTGTAATGATGTGTTAAATTTACTATTATATATTCTAGTCACCTTACCCTGTGCTGTTAAGGTTTTAACTGTCATTATTTGTTCAAGCCCATCTTATTTCTTTATTTTGTATTGTAACCAGCATTCTTTGTTCTCAAACGACCATCTGCATCGTTAAACGACCCACCGGCGGGTCGCGTGGCGGGAGCCGACCTTATATATAGGACCCACCAACTGACTTGAGTCAGTTCAGTCCTCTTGTCATACAGTCCACATCCTTTGAGTGTCACTTGTTACTTAAACTTAATTTATTTGTGTTGTTCCTGTCGCCACCAATGTGGTATATCTATGTGAGTACCTATTTATGTCTCTGTTTGTGTCCATCAGTATTTGCTTAGTTGTAGTCAAGTAATTCAGTGTTGTTTCACGTTAGTTAATTTCAGTGATAGTTTTTATATGTTTATGCAGTGTTAACGTAATCCAATGCTTTGTATCACTTGTCTTAAAAGTTTCGATGGTGAATCAATTTGTTGTGACAGCCTACGAGGCTCTTTATTGTGTTAATATTTAATCAATTAAATTCTTAAAGGTTTACTTTATTTATTTTTATTCTTTTAATTTACTTCACCTTTTGTTTGGTTACGCCTAGAACCTGGATATTAAGAGACGGCGTAAGAGTACTATTGGCTTTCCTTTTTCGTCTTTTTTCTTTGTTCTTGCTATTTATTTTTTTATGATTCCGATTTACGACGTTCACTCCGTTTCTGCCAGCACAGACGTTAATTATAACACCTGGCGAACGTTCCCTCCGTTTCTGCCAGCGCGGTCGTTGATTATACCACCAGTCACACATTCAATCCACTTATGCCATCATCACCCGTGTTGTTTTATGACATGATCCTTGACATGACTAAGTGACGAACGTAGGTGAGTGACAAGTGGATTCAGGTGGGATATTACGATCCTCAGGTGTCAACAGTTCATCACAGGTATCTGGACACGTGTCGGCTTAGTGTGATTCATGGCTGGCTGGGGATTAAGTGACCCAACGTTTGATTTATAAACTGCAATATTATTTTTTACTCATTATGCTTATTATTACTAAATATTCTCTATATATAACCTATAATACTGTATTTTATCTCACTTGCTGTATTGTGTCTCATCGTCTGTATGTATTTATGGATGTATTTAACATTTTATGACGTGTATATTTCTTACTTTACGAATTCAGTGTTTGAGAACGATATACGCTCAGGTATATTATGTTTGGTGTTAGTTAATTAGATTACCTGTGTTTATCTTTCACTCTTTAGTCAGGATAAGATATTTTAGGTTTGTAGTACCTTTTTTCGAATAAATCCCCTGGTGGTGATAATAGTGTGTGTGTGTGTGTGTGTGTGTGTGTGTGTGTGTGTGTGTGTGTGTGTGTGTGTTAATTCACCGTGACCGATCGTTGTGGCGAGGTGTGACGATTCATTTGGAGTTATATGTTGGAGTGTAGCCAACCCCAGCACAGCCACCTCTCCCACTGCTCACTCCCATGTCAACTTAAACCTCCCATCCTCGCACCCTTGAACCCTCGAGTCCTCTAAACCTTGAACCCCAGAACCCCCGGACTTTTGAACCCCCGAACCCACAAATCCCTAACCTTCTGGACCTCTTGTAGAACTAAGTGAGTCATATTTGGAACGTAATTAAACCTGTGTCCCTTTTCTGCTCACATTCCTCACAACCACCAACAGTGACATACTGTTAATACAACACGCCTCCACCTCTCTCTCTCTCTCTCTCTCTCTCTCTCTGAAAAAATAAATGAAGAGAGTAGATCAGGGTGGGGAGAAGAGGGGTCCTGAGTTGACCTTTCACCTCCTTATGACCTGCTAGGAATTTTTATAGGTGTGGGTCTCCAGGTGCTGGTAATTTTACCCACCAGTTCAATATTAGACTCAACTTCTCTTTACTTAAAAAGATTTGTTGTGTGTGTGTGTGTGTGTGTGTGTGTGTGTGTGTGTGTGTGTGTGTGTGTGTGTGTGTTAATTCACCGTGACCGATCGTTGTGGCGAGGTGTGACGATTCATTTGGAGTTATATGTTGGAGTGTAGCCAACCCCAGCACAGCCACCTCTCCCACTGCTCACTCCCATGTCAACTTAAACCTCCCATCCTCGCACCCTTGAACCCTCGAGTCCTCTAAACCTTGAACCCCAGAACCCCCGGACTTTTGAACCCCCGAACCCACAAATCCCTAACCTTCTGGACCTCTTGTAGAACTAAGTGAGTCATATTTGGAACGTAATTAAACCTGTGTCCCTTTTCTGCTCACATTCCTCACAACCACCAACAGTGACATACTGTTAATACAACACGCCTCCACCTCTCTCTCTCTCTCTCTCTCTCTCTCTCTCTCTCTCTCTCTCTCTCTCTCTCTCTCTCTCTCTCTCTCTCTCTCTCTCTCTCTCTCTCTCTCTCTCTCTCTGATAATGTTTGATAAGGAAATTAGTTGTAAGAAAAATAAATGAAAGAGAGAGAGAGTAGGTCAACAGAGGGTGGGAGAAGGGGTCACGAGTTTGACCTTTCACCTCCTTATGACCTGCTAGGAGTTTTATCAAGGTGTTGTGGGTCTCAGGTGCCGTGTGGACACTGCCCACCAGTTCAATATTAGCAGACTCAACTTTCCTCTTTGCTTAAAAAGATTTGTTGTGTGTGTGTGTGTGTGTGTGTAGGAGGGCGTCTACTATAATGTCTCCCTCCTCTACCTCCCTCCCCTACCTCCCTCCCCTACCTCCTCTACCTCCCTCGCCTACCTCCTCTACCTCCCTCCCCTACCTCCTCCATCACGGTAATATTAGTTTTATGATCGTCCTGTCAGTGTCTATAGTAGTTCTATATTGTAACTTCATTTTTACGTCAGTTTCCCTTCCTATAGGTCCAACTTCCCCTGCCTACTACATACAGGTTGTCACAGTAGTCAAGTTCTTTATATATTTTCACTTTTTTCTTTCTGGTGATAAAAAATACATTTCCATATTGAACGTCCAGATAAAGGAAAAAATATCCTCTGATATATTCTGTTACGTGTGTAAGAGGCGTCTGGGGAGGCTGTCGCTACCTCGGCAGGAAGCTGTAACTAGAATCTGTCCGAAGACTAACTTACACACACAGGTGGGGAGAAATATACCTTTGTCTTTACTAATATATATACATCAACTGGCTCTACCACCCTTGTAGATTATCTCTTTCAGTGCTAACGATGTAATAACTTTTGTGTTTTGTATATCAGTCTAGTAAGTCAATTTGGTCCTTAATGAATAGATAGCGCCAAGAAATCTCCTGGAATTTTTTTTTTATGATTTGATGTATTTATTTTTTTTTCTCACGGCGCAGTTCATTAGTGGTGCTAAAGACTCCCTCCGTGTCTAGAGATCTTGTTAATGTTGCTTGTACACAACTAACTTTATTTAGTGTATTTTGGTGCGTCAAATATAACATGCCTGTACGTGTGAACATATTTACACACACACACACACACACACACACACACACACACACAAACAATATAAGTGAAATTTTTTTTGTTATACCACAACTTAAGTAAGAAAGTAAGATAGAAAACAAATAATTCAAGTTGAGTTTTAATTTTCTTTACACTCAAGTGAACCTTAGATGTATTTCCATAACTAAAACGCGTCAAAATATTGCGTTCATTCGTTCGTTTCCCGTCTCACATTACTGTACTTCATATTGGTGTAGTGATTATGTGCTTTTTAATTTGACCCTACTCCATGTGGTGTCAGGGGCCGGGCACCTAAAGTATCTATAATTTTGTACCTCCCGGAGACTCTGAGGTGTAAGTCATCTTGGTAGTGAGACTCAAAACAATATAGCCGCCATCTTGTGACGTCACATATTGTACCTGGAGGCCGTAACTTACAGGACCTTCGGAGCTCCTGTACTGTACTGTACTGTGAAGGTCAGAAGGTACAATAGACGTAGCTGGTCTGTTGCTCCATCAACTACATAAACCAATTCAGTTTGGAGAGTTGACCCAACAGCAGGCAACTTTGGTCCCTCAAGACCTCATGAAAGGTAGACCGGTTTGGTGTCACAGTCTCAGCTTACAGCTTATTCACCCAATACAAGTGAAGCTGTATCAGGTCGTCTGGGTTGTGTGTACCACCAAGGTCCTCCTCAGGCGGTGAACAAGAGTAACCGAATCCTCCCCACTGTCTAAGCCGGCCTCCCCTTAGCAACACAAGCCATACTGACAGCTGGACAACCTACTGCTGGTCTAAGCCAATACGAACCCAGTTATTTAACCTCACTTCCTGGGACCGGACACGTGATTGGCCACCGTGCAGCAAACAATCTGTAACTACCAAGAAAAATTTGATCCCCTGACATGACTCAGTACACGTGATCATTACATTTTTTAAAACTTACTCAGACAAGTCCTTTAGGAATGGTAGGATCTTTCACTGCTGGTATATAAGCGAAGGACACACTTCCCCTCGCTAGGACCAAGTAAGACTCCTTCGGGTGAGAACTCTAGTAATTACCGAATGAGAGTCTGTGTGTGTTGTGGTGTGTTGAATAGATTTTGTAGAGATATGAAGAAAATGACCTTTGGGAATAATACCGAGACAGACAGACAGAAAATATATAGGCATAGCACTGTAAGTATATGTAAATATAATGGGTAATATATATATATATATATATATATACACTTTATACTAATAGAAGGATTGGAAATTATACGCAGAGATGTGATGGTGTGAATGTACAGTATACTTAACTATTAACATACAGTATACTTGGTAATATTAACATACAGTATACTTGGTAATATTAACATACAGTATACTTGGTAATATTAACACACAGTATACTTGGTAATATTAACACACAGTATACTTGGTAATATTAACACACAGTATACTCTAGATGTTTCCGGCCAGATATGAGAAACTCAGTCATTTTTTCCGTCTTGGTGGGCGGAGCGTGTCAATAGTGTGTTGCCATGACTACCAGGAGTGAGGGGTGGTGGTGGTGGGTAGGGATAGTGGTGATGATGGTGGTGGTGAGGGATAGTTAATGGTGGTGAGAGGGTGGGATGATGGTGATGGTGAGGGGAGGAGGTCGTGGTGAAGGAAGGGTTGTCACCACAGCCACCACACGTTTAATATTGTGGACTTTTTACGAGACTCACTGTAAAAGCTGCGGCCTCTTACTCACAAAGCGGATTTGCCTCACCTAACCTAACCTAACCTAACCTAACTTAACTTACAGGTATAATTGAAGGGGAAAATACTAGGGCGTTTGTGTGCAGTATTGTAGTGAATGTTTTACCTGTGTGTGTGTGTGTGTGTGTGTATGTCATTCTTTTCCTTGTGTACATCAGGTTATGGACGGCTGCCTCGCCACCACCCAGCGTGAGTAGGAATATTTTACACCAATTTCCGGGTTGGTTGTGGAAAAATAATACTTGGGAGAGAAAAATAACAGATGAATTCACGTGAAATCGTATGAGGTGAGGCATTTTTATTTCTATTCTTTAGGTTTTGGCTGTCGGATTATTCGATATTCACTCGACGAATTTAATTTTTATTTTCACACCAATTTTAACACCAGTCTTAACACCATCTTTTAACACCAGTTTTAACTCTCCTCTTTGCTGACGATATGATGTGACGCCCGCCAACAAAGGCCTGCCAGAGATGTAACTTCATAACCTAGATTTTGATTCACTTTTTTTTTTAAACAAGGATTGAAAATTTCTCGATGATTCGCGAATTATGGATTATTCCGGATGAAACTTGGCCATCCGCTTAGTAGGAATAAATCCGGGAAGTGAACACCGTGGGTACAGGTGTGTGTGTGTACAGGTAGTCAGTTCTGGAGTCGACGTTTTTCGAATTTAAATTTAATTGAGGAACCAACATCACTATTTTCAGAGACGTACAGACACCTGAAAAGGTTCATGTCCTCGGTAATCAGATTGAACCCGTGGAGCGAACCCTGTGAATCCTCTGGGGTTCAGTTTTGATTTTCAACCCATAGATGGAGCTTCTTACATCACCAGATAAACAACACAGCGCTTAGTATAGTTGTGGTGTGGTGTGGCGTGGTGTGGTGTGGTGTGGTGTGACTTGGTGTAGCGTAGCGTTGCGTGGGTATGGCGGAAGTCCCTAGGAGAAGCTTTTACGACAGACCAACAAAGGAGAGAAGTATAATATTAGAGCTCTCGAGGGAAGTGAGAGAAGTGAAGGGCCAGGTGAGGTAAGTCCATGGAATTAATACACTCTAGTCTTGGTAATAAGTGACGATGAAACGGACACAAACAAATCTTCCCGAATTTTGACGTCGTTTTAAAAAGTCGAGAAATAAAAGATTAACTTAGAGATAGTGAGAGAAAATTAGTGTCTTAGTGGAATAAATTACTGTATTAATGTGGAATAAATTACTGTATTAATGTGGAATAAATTACTGTATTAATGTGGAATAAATTACTGTATTAATGTGGAATAAATTACTGTATTAATGTGGATTCTTCAAGGGAATGTTAACTAAATATATATTTTTTTAAAGATCAACAAGAGACTTTAATTTGATGGTTGTTAGTTTTTTTGTTTTAAATTAAAATGTTATAAAAATTACAAATATTTAAATAAATTTGCTGTTTACGAATTAGCACATATATGAATAGTGAATAATAGTGATGGATGAATGTATGTCAAGTAAGGAAGGAAAATGAATGAGTGAAGTTGATAAAATGAGAGGTGTGGTGGTGGTGGTTGGGTGGTGGTGGTGGTTGGGTGGTGGTAGTGGAGGTGTACCTGGCTGAGTGTCCCAGGTGTGTATTTAAGGTGAGGAACGGTCCTGCCAGGTGTTAACTCCTTGTTCCTGAGACTTTTATTTCCAGGTGATATTATTATTATTATTATTATTATTATTATTATTATTATTATTATATCCTCCTTGAAATATATATTGACTGTTTACCGAAGAATCAACTTAACTTTTACTAAACTTTTACTAGTCTCACCCATAGGCTGTGCTAAGCCACCCTAAGGGGAAAAAATTTAATTCCTTCGCACGAGAATAACAAAACCGTGATTCAGGCCATGAGAGACGAGCACAAGTCTTGGATAAACACAGACGATTAAACTTTACACACATGCTCAGAACTGCTAAAAAACAACTATACTTTTTTATAAACTCGACCATGATATTTTACCTTTACAGTATTTTGTTAACTGGAATTTTCTTATTTGTTGTTTAATAATACAACTTTACGCAGAATTCTCTCCTCACCTTTATAAACCCTCTGGCGGACCCGTATTTAGCGATCATCTTCTGTGAGTCTTGAGTCTTAACGAGTCATGTGAAGAACGTACAAAGACCCCCCCCCCACACCCCACTCTCTCTCTCTCTCTCTCTCTCTCTCTCAACATGTTCATCACAGTGTTCAAGATCAGTGTAGAAATGTTCACTGCCAACACTCAGTATAACGCTGTGTGATGTCTCGGGTTCATAGATGGGACGGGGGATTGAGTGGACGCTTTGATTACCTGACTGTGGGTGGTATCGTAGGTGTGTGTTTTCTCCTCAGATATCGTAGTTAGAAGTTCACACAAGTTCATCGAGACCAAAATGAAACTCTTAAGAAATTAATTACTTGTCGGTAACTCATAAAGGGTTTTTTTTTATTTGTTTTTATTAAGATCAGTAAAAAAAATCATCAGTAGTGAGAATATAATTGAGCGATATTTTTTTTTAGTCATCCAGTGTGATTTATTTGACGGATGAGAATAGTGTTTTGTTGTATTATTTGTGTGTTTGTTTTGAATTGTGTTTTGTGAGTGTTTTTATATTGTGATTTTTTTTTATATATTGTCTACATTCTTAGCAATACAGTACAATAGTTCCACTCAGCCACACAACAGAGAGCCTCATTTAACACCTTGTATACACTGTTGACCTTGGCTGTTAAAACACACACACACACACAAAATAAATAAAAACTCTCCTCTTGGTATTTTTTTTGGTGTACATTAATTCAGTTTGAGGGAGGAAGGTGGAGTGCTGGCTCTTCCATAATGCATCACGCCTTATCGGGAGTAATTTTACGTTCGCTGGGAGGTACACACACACGTCCCGGGGGGGGGGTTAGTGGCGAGGGGGAGGTGGAAAAACATACACATTTTTTTTTCTTTATTGGGTAAATTTCCTGTAAAATTATGTATCATTTTTTTTTTTATATTTCAATCGTTCTTATAAGTAATTAAAATAGACAAAGAAACAAAGATGACTCAAGAATGTGTCAATAGTAAGGATAAGACGCAACATTTAAAAAAAAAAATAATCCCCCTCGTGGAAAATACATCAAGTGACGTCAGGACAAGCAGGCATAGAGCTGACGAAATTCACTCAAAGAAAATTATCAACACAGAAAATATTTTGATTTTTTTTCCGGTATAGATTTGCAACACAATAATATCGATCAGCTTTATAACTACTGGGAATTAATTAGCTTTAAATAAGAAGTTCAATGTATCGTATTATGGTTAATTTGTTGTCTGGTGTAGAAACTAACCTAACCTAACTTGTTTCTTTTCCTCCTCCACTTTTTATTCTCCTTTTCCTCCTCCTCCTCCTTCCCCTTTTCTCCTCCGACTCCTCCAACTTTTCCTTCTTATTTTCTCCTTCGCCCTCTTATTTTGCTCCTCCTCCTTCCTTTCCTCCTTCTCCTTCCTTTCCTTCTTAGCCCCCTCTTTTCCTCCTCCTCCTCCAGCTACCTATACCAAAGGTTATAATGTCGTGTACTAGGACTCTGTCTCCTGCACCACCACCCCGACGTGTTCAGTATGCGTCCCTCTCTTCATACAGTGTGGTGAAAAATGAGCACCGAGTGTGTGATGCGTCAGAAGTCTCCTGTTATGTAAAAGTTATCAAGAAATCACCTGACGGGAGCCTTCGTCAGGTGATACCAACCATTCCGGGGCGGGGAAGGAGATAAGATGGTGAGAGAGAGTAAGAGAAAGAGCGAGGGAGGGAAAAGGGGGCATGAGAGAGGGGGGGAAGAGAAAGGGAAAAGAGAGAGAGATTGTGGGAGAGAAAGTGAGATCAAGAAAAAGAGAGAGAGAGAGAGAGAGAGAGAGAGAGAGAGAGAGAGAGAGAGAGATATCATCACTATTAAACTCCCACGCAACACAACACTATATTGAGCTTCATCACGACATAAGAGTACATATAACATAACATCCCCCATAACGATAACTGGAGCGTCCCTGTTGAGATGATATCATAGTCAGATATACTGTATATAACATAGTGCTCAGTTGAGTAGATATCGTCGGCTGGTATTTATTGATGTATGTACTGTACATAGCGATGATCAAAGCATCAGTGACTTTTAACTAGAGATAAAAAATACCCAGTAAAGTTGTTGGTATTTCAACCCTGTCAACATAATGTTGCAATGTCGTAAACTCGTAAACCTCGACCACTTTCGTATGACCACAGGTCAGCATGCTCGCCTCACAAGCCAGTGGACCCGGGTTCGATCCCCGGTCAGGGTGACACTATTGGCAAGTTTCTTTACGCCATTTGCCCCCAGCAGTAATTGGGAACCTGGATGTTAATCGATTTGTTGATCGTGTTCCGGGGTAATTGTTAGTCAGTGCAGTTGGCGAGTTGTCCGGTCTTCTCGGACTATTCCTTGACATTGGGTCATGCAGCTCGTTAACTCAGGGTGTGATTGTTGTGTTGGCGACAGCTTCTACACCTTAAACAAATTCACGACGAGGTGGCCCTTGGGTCGGCCATCTGTTGCACGAGGGACAACCATTAAACACACACACACACACACACACACACACACATACCAGTAAAGACCCATGTACACCAAGGGCCTCTTGTCACCATGACAACGCTTTTGAATGTCTCTTGATGGTGGACGAGTGGGAGGATGGAGGTGGATGAGTGGGAGGGTGGAGGTGGATGAGTGGGAGGATGGAGGTGGATGAGTGGGAGGGTGAAGGTGGATGAGTGGGAGGGTGGAGGTGGATGAGTGGGAGGATGGAGGTGGATGAGTGGGAGGGTGAAGGTGGATGAGTGGGAGGGTGGAGGTGGATGAGTGGGAGGGTGGAGGTGAATAAGTGGGAGGATGGAGTTGAATGAGTGGGAGAATGGAGATGGGTGAGTGAGAAGGTAGAGGTGGATGAGTACGAGGGTGGAAGGGGATGAGTGGTAGGTTAGGTTAGGTTAATCATGGCGGGACTTCCACCCTACAAGTGACTACCTCACCACACCAACTCCCTCTGTTATTAACCAGTGTCTTTTAATATCGTATATATAATGTAAGCGACAACACTCTCTTTAATTTATGTAGATATGCAAATCAAGTCATTTATGGGGCGGGATAGTTATTAGGTAGTTTGCTAAAGTAATCACGCCGCTGGGGTGTGTGTGTGTGTGTGTGTGTGTGTGTGTGTGTGTGTGTGTGTGTGTGTGTGTGTGTGTGTGTGTGTGTGTGTGTGTGTGTGTGTGTGAGAACAAGTTTCCTTCAGTGGTATTAAAATCATAAGTAATTCGTAAGTGTTTGTGTAAAGTTGTAAATAATTCGTAAGTGTTTGTGTGTTAAAGGCAATTACTGATGTGTCGTGTTGGGCTGAGGAAGGTTAAGGTTAGGTTAGGTTAGGAGATGTGAGAGAGAGATATAGAGAGAGAGAGGAGAGAGATGAGAGAGAGATGAGAGAGATGAGAGAGAGAGATGAGAGGAGAGAGAGATAAACTTTTGACATCTCCACTTAAGTCTGTCTTCCATTAGTGAATAGATAGTGAATAGATAATAGATAATAATGGTGATGATAATGTTAACGATGGTAGTATGATGAATGGTAATGATGATGACGATATTGATGATGATGATGAGATACATAAATAATCAGGGATATAGTGTGTGTGGGGGGCAGTACTGTTCATAACTACGCAACAGGTGGTTCAGTCAACAACAAAGCTACGTCGTAACTAATCAGCGAAAGAACATCTGGAACAAGGAAGATAAATAACTTGTTTGTTTAACCTTGCAGTAATAATTAGAAAGTTGTTAATTATGGACGAATTAAGCTTTTCATTCTAATTAAATCAAACGACTTAACTACGTGAGTGATTCAGGTCGTTTAATTAATACTGATTGTGTGTATTGACATTACCTGTATTTTACCTGTATTTGATCGTGGTAATAATCATCATTAATCACCCACATTGCACACCTGAGGTATTTTGGCTATAATTAATTACAGTTCATTGAAGCATGGAGTTTATATAGTAATTTAAATCATGGTGTGAGTTGATGTTATAATGTACTAATAGTTTGTTTAGCTGAGTCAAGCGGGGAAATGCAACTTAGTAATCTTTTAGAAGGTTTGTTAATGGTTAATATAGTAGAGAGACAGACAGTAGAGAGAGAAAGAGAGAAAGAGAGAGACAGTAGAGAGAGAGAGAGAGAGAGACAGTAGAGAGAGAGAGAGAGAGAGAGAGAGAGAGAGAGAGAGAGAGAGACTTCATACACTACCTAGCTCTCCCGTCACCACCAACTCTCTCCTCACTTACAAAATACGAAAGGAGAATTTCCTACCTGGAGAGAACACACAAAGGCTGTCTATAAAGGGAGCAGAAAGAAAAGCTAGCGAGATGAAAGAGAGTAAAGAACAAAAGGATGGTATTCCTATCCTCCTCTACCTCCTTCTATCCCCTCCCTACCTTCTATCCTTTCTCCCTATCTCCTCCTATCCTCCTCCTTCTCTATTCCTCCTACCTCCTCCCATCTCTACCCTCTCCTCCCTCCTTCCACCTCCTCCTATCCTACCCTCCTTCTATCTCTTTTACCCTCCTCCTATCCTTCTACCCTCCTATCCTTCTACCCTCCTCCTATCCTTCTACCCTCCTATCCTCCTATCCTCCTCCTATCCTACCTATCTACCCCCTTCAACCCTCCCATTCTCCCCCATTCCTCCCTTCAACCACCCCATCTCCCCTCTCCCCTCCCCTAAAAGAAGGTGATAAATCTACCGTTGTGTCTTCTATGAGTAGTAAACAATACTCCAATGGGGGGAAAAAATGCTCCCCCTCTTGTGTTCTCCCGGGGAACTAAGGTAATTTTAAGTGGTTCAGAGGTACAAAGGGGTGTGTGTGTGTGTATGTGTGTGTGTGTGTGTGTGTGTGTGTGTGTGACTCAGGCCTGGGGGAGTGTAAATACGTAAGGGACAATTGTGTATGAAGAAGGCGTCGTAGAGGTGAGTGGTGAAGCCATTTCTGTGGGAGGGAGAGTTAGTGATTGGGAGGGTGAGTGGGAGGGAAGGAGGGAGGGAGAAGGAGCGTGAGAGGTAAGGCAGGAGTGAGGGAACGTGGGAGGTAAGGCAGGAGTGAGGGAACGTGGGAGGTAAGGCAGGAGTGAGGGAACGTGGGAGGGAAGGCAGGAGTGAGGGAGCGTGGGAGGTAAGGCAGGAGTGAGGGAACATGGGAGGTAAGGCAGGAGTGAGGGAACGTGGGAGGGAAGGAGTGGAAAGTGGGAGGTAAGGCAGGAGTGAGGGAACGTGGAGGGAAGGCAAGAGTGAGGGAACGTGGGAGGTAAGGCAGGAGTGAGGGAACGTGGGAGGTAAGGCAGGAGTGAGGGAACGTGGGAGGTAAGGCAGGAGTGAGGGAGCGTGGGTCACTGAGCATATCATACCCTCCCGGATGATAGGGCTTAACACGTCAATGATGCTTAATCGCATCTGTTACTCACATGCTGCTATAAATAGAACGATAGAATAGAGGTCAAGCTAACGTTCATCAGACTGAGCTATCATAAGTAGGTCATTGCGAGGTAGAGGGGAACGCCAGGCACAGTTTATTGCTCGTGCTGTCTTAATATAATTTTCTAATTATAACTGAAATAGGTTTGGAACTGTACCGAAAAATACAGAGTTTCAGAATGATCGTTAATGGAGACATTAATATTCCGTGTTAACAGCCGGTCCCTTCCCCTTGCTGACACACTTACTGAAGAGAAATAGTTGATGGTCAGGTGTATAGAACGTGATGGACAGGTGTGTTCTCTCTCTCTCTCTCTCTCTCTCTCTCTCTCTCAGTAGATCAATATGGGTACCTGAACTTCCCACTCGACCAGAACATAACTCCTGTATTGACATCAACCCAAGTACTATCAGACCAAACTCCAACGTATACCATCGGGAGACAAAGTACAAAAACAACCTAATTCAAGATTTGTGTGTTAAATTTCAAGGTCTTTCCCGAAGGATATATAAGGAAGCAATTTATTATGTGTGGAGGTAACTTGTGTTTGTGGTGGTAATGTATGGCAACTTCCATACTCCTACACGGGGCTGGGTATTGAGTAGTCAGGCAGCTGCACATATGGTCAGCGTCTGTAACTGAGAAATATGTTTGAAAAATGAGAAAGAGAGTGAGAGTATTATGAAGGAGAAAAAAAAATGTTTCTCATCATCTATGTATAACTACTGAGGAAGATCTATTCTGATATTCATATCAATTGTTGAGTACCGAGAATGAAATACTCACATATTAACGGCAGGTTTATACATTAGCGACGGCAATATTCACACATCACAGCAACGCCATCTACACGAACATATTAAATTTTTTTTTACCAAACTTAATGAGCACGTAACGTCACAGAAGACATGAGAGAGAGAGTTCTTCTTCCTCCTCTATTATATCCTGTTACCCTTCTCTATTTCCCAGCATCGTGTTTCTTTTGTCTTTCATCCCATTTTCTCCCTCTCACTCTATCTTCCTGCTTCGTCATTCTATATTTGTCAATCTATTCCCCTCCGCTTCCCTTCCGTCTTCGTGTTGCTTTGTCCTTCATCCTATTTCCCTCTCCTTTCCTCTCCTTCCGTTCTCCCCTCCTCCCCTTCCTTCCTCCCCTCCCTTCCTTCCCTCCGCCCCTCCTCCCCTTCCTTCCCCCCCTCCTCCCTCCCCTCCTCTCCTCCTCCTCCTCTCCTCCTCCCCTCTCCTCCCTTCCTCCTTAGAATAATTGTGTTAGACATTACTAACAACAGTCATGTCTTGGTGACAGCCATGGCTAACACAGAGTCATGTCTTGAGCAGCCATAGCTAACACAGTCATGTCTTGAGGTGACAGCCATAGCTAACACAGAGTCATGTCTTGAGGTGACAGCCATGGCTAACACGAGTCATGTCTTGAGGTGGCAGCCGGCTAACACGAGTTATGTCTTGAGGTGACAACCATAGCTAACACGGAGTCATGTCTTGAGGTGACAAGCCATGACACGAGTTATGTCTTGAGGTGACAGCCATGGCTAACACAGTTATGTCTTGGTGACAGCCATGGCTAACACAGGTCATGTCTTGAGGTGACAGCCATAGCTAGCACGAGTCATGTCTTGAGCTAACAGTGACAGCATGGCTAACACAGATGTCTTGAGGTGACAGCCATAGCTAACACGAGTCATGTCTTGAGGTGACACCATAGCTGAGTCATGTCTTGGTGACAGCCATGGCTACTTGATTATGTCTTGATCTCTGACGACCAGTGACATTTCTGATTGTCATTTCTTATCACCATCTTCATGTTACTGCTCCCTTGTGTGTGTGTGTGTGTGTGTGTGTGTGTGTGCGCGCGCGTGTGTGCGTGTGTGCGTGTGTGTGTGTGTGCGTGCGTGCGTGCGGCCGCGCGTGTGTGTGTGTGTGCGTGTGTGTGTGCGTGCGTGTGTGTGTGTGTGGTTCTCTCCTCCGTTTATATTCAAGTTTCTTCCTCAACCATATATTACCCTCGCAGTCTCTTGTTCTTACTCCATCTTTATCGAATATTGCTAATTATCTTCCTTCTTTGATTTATCGTTGTTTATCCTGTGACTGTAATTCTTAAGCCCGTCAGCCTCCTTCCCTCTCAGCTGGTAGTGTGCAAGTTCCCTGACACACACACACACACACACACACACACCTGCAACAGCGCCCCGAGTCAGCCCGTCAGCCCGTGTCAGCTGGGAGTTGGTCTCATTGATTCCTATTGTTCCCTGCCACAATTACTTCCACCCTCGAGTCGGTGGTGGAGGAGGTGGCGCCCATTTGCATATTTGGTGGTGGTGTGAGTTTTACTTTTATCATCGGTATCGGGTCTTGGTGTTTGTTTGTGTTACAGGCTGGTGTTTGTTGTTACAGGTTGGTGTTTGTGTTACAGGTTGGTGTTTGTGTTACAGGTTGGTGTTTGTGTTACAGGTTGGTGTTTGTGTTACAGGTTTGTGTTACAGGTTGGTGTTTGTGTTACAGGTTGGTGTTTGTGTTACAGGTTGGTGTTTTTGTGTGTTACAGGTTGGTGTTTGTGTTACAGGTCGGTGTTTGTGTTACAGGTCGGTGTTTGTGTTACAGGTTGGTGTTTGTGTTACAGGTTGGTGTTTGTGTTACAGGTTGGTGTTTGTGTTACAGGTTGGTGTTTGTATGGCTTCTTGTGTCAGTTCACGAGATCCAAGTTGTAATACTACTCATCATAATACTGTGTGTGTGTGTGTGTGTGTGTGTGTGCGTGTGTTTGTTTGTTTGTTTGTTTTATTTGATCCTCATTTTATTTATGTCTGCTTCATGGTTTTATTCTCTTCCTCCTCCTCCTCCTCCTCCTCCTCTTCTTCTTCTTCTTCTTACTCCCTCTTCCTCCTCTCAGTTTGCCGGTAGAGAGTTCATGATATTAGCGCCGTCTGGTGATTGAATTATGTAGCGAGTGATGAGGTGAGGTGCTAGCTCTCTCTCTCTCTCTCTCTCTCTCTCTCTCTCTCTCTCTCTCGCCATATACTCAGAATGTTTTTCCGTAATATACCCGTAATAAAAATCCCCCCGTGAAAATCATACCGGCTCGACGCCCCGTTTAGAAGGTAAATAGTGTGGATACAACTTAGTCTTCAGTACAGTGGGAGGTAGTGAGACCGCTATGCCGCCTTTCATTTATACAACTACAAAGTCAGGTACAATACCCATTTTGTAGCTGGGTCGATTGGAAGCTTTCGTGCCGATTACCGCACCTAGATGTCTTTGGCCGTCCCTTGTTATTTTGACATCACTTCCGCCGAACACCTCTATAGCCCGCTCATAGTGTTCTGGCTTCACATTGAGGAAGGACTTGCTGTCATTTGGGTGGTCCCTTATTTGTGGACCTCGTGCTCCTGTAAGGTCACAGCAGCGTACTTGACCTCGGTTGTTTCATATTTTATTGCGTGTTGGAGCACGGAGAGGCCTAGTGCGTACATTGCCATGGGTCCCCCTGTGTTGTTCCCTCAGTTGACTGTATGGTAGTATCTCCTCTTAGGGCCTTGAAGCTTGTTATATAGAGGTATGTCTTGATCTTGATGTTGTACAGTGTGGCCTTGCGGTTATGTTGAATGCGTTGGAAGCGTCAACCAGGAGTACAGCCTCACAATCGCGCTGCTCAAATATCTTTCTCATGGCGTGAATGGCAGCTTCCCCTCCAGCCTGCTGGCCAGCACATACTTGCAGGTTCCCTGCAGCTGCCCTGACTTCATCAATAACCACCTCCATTATGAATTTTCCCCCACCCCTATAGGCCTACATCCTAGATTTTTTTCAAGGGGATGAGGCGGCTGGCCAGCAGAGCTTGTAGGGAGTGGTGGCAGCAAGAGGTTGCTAGCTTTCTTGCAAGGGCGGCGGTGGCGTTGCAGAGATCACTTGCTGCGTCGCCAAACTCGTTAATGCTGAGGATGACTTTCCATCCGTGTGCATCGGGCCTGAAGGACCTGCTCCCTCTACTACTACAATAATAATAATAATAATAATAATAATAATAATAATAATAAATGTAATAGTGATAAAGATAATAATACCTTTACACCTTCGTGCTAGGAAAAACAAACACAGCGTCACATGTAAACAAAAGAGAAGGTAAATAATGACACAGATAAGAACAAGGTCTTTAGTGTCGACCGTCCCTTTCTGATATCACAACTGTACATTCACAACAGATGTGCTCGTTATCTTAGTGTCTTAAGTGAGCCAATTACCTGTAATCTCACGCAGCCATCAGTTAGCACACTAAAGCAAAGTAAGGTTAATATCGTCTCATTGTTTAGTAAACATAATTAGTTAGATAAGAGTCTTGGTATAGTTTCATCGCCATTTTGGATGTTATTTTGGGCATTTAATGACATTCTTACCTATTCTTTGAGTATATTTTAATTTAAGAATATGTTGAGAGAGAGATAGAGAGAGAGAGAGAGAGAGAGCACTAGCAGCCGTCAAGGGATGAGTGGGAGTGCTGAGTGGAGGGGGAGAAGAAGGGTGACTATCCTCTTTAGTGAAGGAACGTGAGAGTGGTAACAAATTGCCAGAAACAGAGTGAAATGTTTGACTGAAAGATGGAAGTCGACTGTTCATATTGTTACCTGGAGCCTTCAAGTGCCTTAAGAGTGGAACAAGTACTTTAATAAACACTAATAAGTCACGTGTGCAAGGTTTTATTAGATACATGTAATATAATTTGTTATATAATAAAAACTAGTGTGTGTGTGTGTGTAGTAGTAATAATAGTAGAAGTAGTAGTAGTAGTAGTAGTAGTAGTAGTAGTAGTAGTAGTAGTAGTAGTAGTAGCCCCGGGTTTGGTTTTACCGAAGCAAAGGTAACAAGAATGGATGCAGCCATATAACCTATATCTTTCTTGACTATAATTTAATACAATGTCCCCCCCAAAAAATAACCTAACCACATCTCAAGTGTATGTTAAAAACTATGGTTGTGTTGTGTACAGGGAGGGGTGGGGGAGTGGGGTAGTGTTAGATGGGAATCGACTCCTCTTGAAATTTGGAAATAGGTGAGATTTTTACGGCTATTTATATAATTATACCAAATTTCATCTCTTCCTCTTAAACACCGTGGCTGAGTGAAGGAAAGAAACAGGATATTAGATTTTTTTTTTAATGAGGCGTTCCATTTTGTGTGGTGAGGGCCGACTACTGCTTCCAGCCTCCTAAAACAAAAGCCTTTTTTTTTGTTACTTCAGGAGTGTATGAACATTTTCAGGCCAAATTTCAGCTTATGTTTAAAATTGTAGTCATGCATAGCGAACAACCACACCAACAGAGAAACAGACACTGTGTTTTATATATACAGGTCACACAACAGTATCTTAGCCTCACTATCGACATGATCAACCTAACACGTCAATCTAGACCCACCTAACCTAACCTAACCTAACCTAGCACCACAGATCACAATTTCCCCTGTAATGTGTTCCTCTTCGTGGCAACAGTTATGTGTGTGAACGTGTAAGAGGCGGCCGTGTAAACATAGTGAATAATGGTGTGAACGTGTGGGAGAGGAGGAAGGAACCAGGAAGTCAGCGAGGCAACACCATTAAGTCCTCGTACTCAGTGGTTTAAATCATCGTACTCAACAGGTTAATAGCTAGACAATACTGAGTCGTGGTGGACTCCAGGTGGATGTAATTATGGGAAGGGGAGGTGAGGAGAGAATGGGAGGAGGAGGTGAGGAGAGAAGGGGAGGGGGAGGAGAGGAGAGGGGAGGGGAGGTGAGAGAGAAGAGGAGGAGGGAGGGGAGGAGGAGAGGGAGGGGAGGTGGAGGAGAGAAGGGAGGGGGGAGGTGAGGGAGAGAAGGGCAGAGGGAGATGAAGGGGAAGGGAAGGTGAGAGAGAAGGGGAGGGGGGAGGTGGAGGAGAGAAGGGAGGGGAAGGTGAGGAGAGAAGGGGAGGGGGAGGTGAGGAGAGAAGGGCAAGGGGAGATGAAGGGGGAAGGGGAGGTCAGGTAAGGAGATGTGGTGGATAGCAGCGAATTATTCCCCACAGAATAAGACATCACCGGCCAGTGAGCAGTATATCACGTCTTGCATAATAAATAGACCAATCTTGTGCCGGAAGTCAGAAAAGCGCGTTTCTCATTGGTCCTCGTCTGCTGGGGGGCCGGAACTCTCTGAGATAAATACCACATCCTGTATATTAGGATATATGTCTGATGTATGTCTGGAAAATGCGCAATATATAATGGTGAAATATATTTTGTCTGGTGCGGGTGATATTTCCACGGTGGGTAGGGGGGGGGGTGATTTATGTTGCATTGTGTTTGAGAATAAGTTGTGTTGAACTCTGGCACATGTGTGAGGTAAAGCAACACTAACAATAACAACAATTACAGTCAACAGATGCAGTGTTAACGGTGAAGTGATTGAACTGTTGTCTGTTTATGGCTTGGTAATATATTTATCAATGTGTTTGTTTATTGAAGTGAGATGTTGATGTGTGTTAAACTTTGTGATGATGGTAATGAAGGGTGACAAGAACCGAAAAGAAACACCCATATATTTTTCTTTCATCTGAGTCAATGATTTATTCTTGTTGGTGTAAAAAGATGTGATCAGTGGCTCTACTTCCCTCAGGATTGGCTTCTCTCCGTCGCTTTTCACATGGCAGCCTTACCTATGACTAGCTCGTCTTTCTCAATAAAAAATAAATACTTCTAGTTCTTCCTTCACCCCATTTCCATTTTCCTTCTTGGTCTTCACTTCTCCCTTCTACCATCCATCCACCTCTGGTTCACGCTGTACACTTTTTACCAATATCTCAATTCCCTTTCACTCAATATGTCAATACCACCTGGGTAGACCCTCATATTGCTCTCTGCCTTTACACATTTATCATTTCCACATTCCTTTATTTCTCTGTTTCTTATTCCTTACATCCTATATTTCTTTCAACCACTTTTTTCTGTCGCTTTACACATCCCCAATCTTCATCTCTCTCTCTCTCTCTCTCTCTCTCTCTCTCTCTCTCAGGACATTAAATTCAGCTAGTATTTTGGTGTTAGATAGGACTTGGGAATCAACGAAGGACTCCCGGTTAAGTAGGACTGGGGACCCATTTGACGAATCCCTCATCTCTCCTGTGTTAAGTTCCTCACATCTTGTTACTGTCACTTGAAGTTTCCTTTGTGTGTTGGAGATGTCCAGAGTTGGCATTGATGCTCTCAATTATGACTTAGTTCTGATGCGTTAAAGATTGGTAGCAATATGAGAAATAGTAGTAGTAGTAGAAATAACAGTAGTAGTAATAGTAGTAGCCCGTGTGGATGTCAGCCCTCAAGGATTCTGGATGCGGGGATAAGGAGCCTTCTTTGACGTTAGGATATTCGACTCCATAGCCACATGTCACAGTAGTAGTAGTAGTAGTAGTAGTAGTAGTAGTAGTAGTAGTAGTACAACACAAACACACTACCAAGCAGACATATCAGTACACACACACACTAACACAACACAGGTTCACAATACACTCAGAGACACACACAGACATACAGTATATTATAACCTAAGTACACATTAACTTCAACTTGTTATACAATAAAAAGTTTACGAGGTTTAGTGTGTTGTTGTGTATGTTAGCTGGCGTCACTTCCGGTTTTACGATGACCCATTGACTTTAATCAATGCAGACTCCGCCCCCTCTCTCTCTCCTCACCCCCGGAAGACTGGTCATGGTATCCTACACACACACACACATGTTAGATATCCAGAAATATTTATTTATTTTTTGTGTAATGTTATCAATTTATTCTATTTTCCTGTTAGATTATTTATTTATAGTTAGCTAATCAGTTCAGACGACTTGTAATAATTGTTTTTTTTAAGTTTTATGCTATTTTGTATTTGTTTTTCTTGTTCTTTTGTAGTTTCTTATCTGGAGAAATTTGGTACAGAGACTAGTGAGTTGGTTTGGTTGGTCGGTTGGTTTGGTTGGTTGGTTTGGTTGGTTGGTTGTGGTTGGTTGGTTGGTTGTGGTTGGTTGGATGGTTGTGGTTGGTTGGATGGTTGTGGTTGAGTGGTTGGTTGGTTGGCTTGTGGTTGGTTGCTCACAAGACCCATTATAGTCTTGCTTCACTTAATCTTACCTGGTGAAGTGTGAGTTATTTAAGAGACACTACCGTCTTTTGTATATGAGAGACCCACCTGTTGGCTTCTCTTGTTTTACTGAATTATCTTCTTTCCTCTTTAATTCTCCTTTCTCTGTGTTACTTTCCCTTCCTCATACTCTCTGTTACTTTCCTCCTATCATTCTCCTTTGCCAGTTTCTCTCCCTTGTTTGTTACTTTTTCTCCCTAGTTACTCTCCCTTCCATTTGACCTTATCTCCCTGGTATCCTCCCCTAGTTACTCTCCCTTCCATTTGACCTTATCTCCCTGGTATCCTCCCTCCCTATTACCCTACCTCCCCTTTACCCCCTTACTAGTACCCTCCCTTCCAGTCTATACTCCCTCCCTTATTCTCCTCCTGTACCTCCTCAAATTTAACTAGTTAGACGCATATTACAGGAGCTTAATGCGGAAGACGTTTATTGGTTGAAGTTTTCGCGTGTGACAATTTGAAGCCTGTTTCTCTGTTTACCTGTGGTGGTGGTGGTGCTGGTGGTGGTGGTGGTGGTGGTGCTGGTGGTGCTGGTGGTGCTGGTGGTGGTGGTGGCGGTGGTGGTGGTGCTGGTGGTGGTGGTGGTGGTGCTGGCGGCGGTGGTGCTGGTGGTGGTGCTGAATGGTGCTGGTGGTGCTGGTGGCGGTGGTTGGTGGTGCTGGTGGTGGTGGTGCTGGTGGTGGTGGTGGTGGTGCGCTGGTGGTGGTGGTGGTGGTGGTGGTGGTGGTGGTGGTGGTGGTGGTGGGTGCTGGTGGTATGGTGGTGGTGGTGCTGGTGGTGGTGGTGGTGGTGGTGGTGGTGGTGGTGGTGGCGGCGTCGGCGTCGGTGCAGTTAGTTGGTGGTGCTCGATGTGTTAAAGGTGATATGTTACCTTCGTTACCGACACTGCTGCTTCTGCCACCACCCAAGCCCACCAGCCCACCCACCTATCTCTCTCTCCTTCCTTCCTAGATTATCAATGCTTTCGAGTCTTCCTTACACTATTATTTTCACCATTGGGATTTGAATTAATTTACCTACGACAAAGCCTCAGGGCGAGTTTGGTTTCTGTCTCGGTCTGTGTGTCGTGTCATGAGTGAAGGAGGTAGGTGAACGTTATTGTTTAGAGAGGTAACATAGGAACCTTTGTTAATTGGCTGACCTGTGTAACGCGAACACCTGAGTATTTTATATTCATAGTCTCTCTCTCTCTCTCTCTCTCTCTCTCTCTCTCTCTCTCTCTCTCTCTCTCTCTCTCTCTCTCTCTCTCTCTCAGCGATAGGAATATAATCACTAGAGACAGACACACAGACGGAGATATAATGATCCTTACTTTACAGATTATATCAGGATTAAACTATAAAACTCTTATTGGCGCTGTCAATGAATAGATATTGTTAATCCAGGGTAAATTGCCTCAGCGAACTAATTTAATTCCGACTCGCTCTCACTATTGACGATTTACTGCTCTGTGACCCGGAAAAAAACCATTTATCATTAATTTATATTTTATTTCCAGGTTATGATATAGAGGTTTGGTTCACTACAGTTAGTTAGATGATGTGTTTTAAATCAGTGTTTTTAATTTTTTATTTTATTTTTTTAATGTGTTGATCTGTTATATTTTCGTAAATTTATTTTTTTACTTTGTTTATTATTCTGTTTATTCTTGTTTGTTGCTATTTATTTAATTATGTTTTCTTCATTGTTAGTGATTTAGTTATCTGTTAGTTCATTGTCTTATTTATGCATTTATTGGATTCTGTCTAATTTGTCCACCGGGGTCTTGTTTACATCCTCTGGTTGATTCATTCAGTCATCTGGTAACTGTATTTCACTCACCTAACCTAACCTAATTTCTTTGTCTTCTTTGTTCACAGGTGAGCTGAAGTGGCCGGGTCATGACAGGTGAGCTGAAGTGGGCGGATCATGACAGGTGGCCGGGTCATGACAGGTGGGCGGGTCATGACAGGTGGGCGGGTCATGACAGCTCTGCGAATCAGTTGTCACTTCTGGTGTTCATGTTGGAGGTGGTGCTGGTCTTTCATTGCTGACGGGTGCCATCTGTGTCTTTAATTAAGGAGTTGCCGTCGAAGGGGGGCCACGCCATGAGTAATTGGGCCATAGATTGTTTTAGCGGAATTGAAAAATTCACGCATTTTGTGTTAATCCGAAAATGTTTGCGTTTCACACATTTTAATTTTCCACCATTCGTTCATTAGTTGGCGAAGTTCGCGCTGGACCTCCGCTCCCTTCTCGTGGAAGGTATCAGCTTTGGTCCGAGACTTGTTGAGCCAGTCAGTGAGAGCAGCGCCTTTACTCTTGATGAGTACCTCGATATCCGGGTCGGTTTCATCAAACCAATCCTGGTGTTTTCTTTTGATCTGGCCGAGGGTCTCGCTGTAGATGTTGTGATACAGCCTTGAGGGGGACCCCATTCGGCACTCGAATTTTGGTTGCTTGTTGTTGGGTTGTTTATCATCCCATCGTTGAGCTGCTCTCTTAAAGCATGTTCTACCGCTGGATCCTCCAGTCGCTAGTGTTAAAGCCTCTTCTGGAGGCTTATTGCCTTCGTCGTTTTGGGGCGACATGAAGGGAGAATTTGGCTATGACGAGCCGGTGATCAGTGTCACACACACACACACACACACACACCACATAATTTTTTTTATAACCTTCTCCACCATTTTATGGCCGGGGAGGGAACACCTGTCACACCAGCCACCTAACCTAACCAAACCTAACCTAACCTAACCTAATCTTACCTCACCTAATATGCTCCATCATTAATGCCCCTGAATATCCTGTCCACTAGATACGATCGTCAGTATTGAGGAACATGTAACATCCTTTACTTAGTGACCAGGCGGTGATGGTCTGCCTGTGTCTCTGTCAAGGTGACTTTCAGTTTCACTCTCCCTCTCTCCTCCTCCTCCTCATCCTCCACCCCTTCCCTCTACTCCTCCCTCCCCCCTCCCTCGATGGCATCAAACGTTAGTGTATACAAAACCCTCGACAATAAACAGTTATTATGGACACTGGCTTCACTTCTAACGCACAGATCATCGTTATCACTATCTTTATTTTAAATGTTTGTTAGTATCGTGTGTGTGTGTGTGTGTGTGTCACCAGGTGGAGCGAACACTTGTATACACACCTGTTCAATCCACCTTTCCCTCATAAACACGCAACACACACACACACACAAACACACACACACAAACACACTGTTATTACTTCTATGAAATGTCTTAGTTATCAAGTATTATTATTATTAGTAATTTAAGAGTGACTGTAATGAAATCAGTTATGGATCACTAAGCAATTTTTTTTAATAATTCACGTCTTGATGGTAAAATTTTCACACTGTAAAAGTTATTTAAAAAAAATATCGATTATTTCAAACAAATTAATATTCCTGTTCTCGTGTATAACATAATTAATAAAAAAAACGTTTATCGCTTAATGCTTCAACGTTTATCATCTGTAAAACAATATGGACAAAAACGTTTTATCACTTCATCCTTTAATATACAATTTCCCTTATTAACTAATATAATAAAAAATGCATTATCATTCACTAATTGTAAATAATAAATTCTCCCTTTGTAAAATGCTTCACGTAAAACATATCACTCGCTGCTCGGGACAAGAATGGTCGATAACGCTTTCTTTTGTCAGACATCAGTACGAGGGTTTGATTCATCAGAGTTCGTGGTGGACACTTCTTATGGTGGAGATGTGTTCATGTTATGTGTATGAGTACTTTTTTCCTTGTACTATCGTCTGTGAGTACTTTTTTCCTTTATACTATCGTCTGTGGGTAGTATTTTCCGTGTACTACCATAATGTGAGTACTATTGTCCTTGTACTATCATCTATGAGTACTATTGTCCTTGTACTATCATCTATGAGTACTATTGTCCTTGTACTATCATCTATGAGTACTATTTTCCTTGTACTAGCTGCAACTCGCCGCTCAGAGCCATTGCACGACGGGGTGGATGAATGAGGTTGGTGGATGAGTGAAGGTTGGTGCATGATTGTGATTGGTGGAGGTTGGTGGATGATTGAGGTTGGTGGATGACTGTGATTGGTGGAGGTTGGTGGATGAGTGAAGGTTGGTGCAAGTTCACCACCAAACATCCATCACTACGCGTTGTGAAACTCTATTGTGATTTTGTTTAACCATTGTACGGGGTTTTTTTTATAAATAACCTTCATGTGAGTTTCGTGTGTCCAAAAAGGTCAAATGTTTCACTGAAATTTTTTTTTAAAACAAAACAGAAAAAAGTCTGGAGTTTTAAGCATCACAGAGAAGTGCCATAGTGTGTGTGTGTGTGTGTGTGTGTGTGTGTGTGTGTGAGACGCATGATTAGAATATTACGCAGTTAAATGTTTATAGTAATATCCCTCAGTGTAGACGTTCCTTCAGTGTAGACGTTCCTTCAGTGTAGACGTTCCTTCATTGTAGACGTTCCTTCAGTGTAGACGTTCCTCAGTATAAGCGTTCCATTAGTATAGGCGTTCCCTAAGCGTGGGCAGTGATATTTATAATCTCCTTGGTGACGTAGGTGAGGCAGCGCGAGTCTGAGTTAGTGAAGTCTTGAGAATGTAAACTGGAAGGTCACGTCACGTCGACCTTTGCCTGATAGAGTTGGGTCACGGGGGGGGGCAATGGAAGAAGGATGAAAGAGAGAGTGAGGGGTAAGGGTAGAGAGGAGAGAAGATGAAGGAGTGAGAAAAGTGTGAGGAGAGAAAAGAAGGAAAGAGGAAAAAGGGAGGAGGGTTGAGAAAGTGGGTGGGAAGGGATGGAAGAGAAGTGAGTAAGAAGGTGGGGATGGGAAGGGAGAGAGGATGGGAGGGTGAACATGAAGAGTGAGATAGGAACAGATAAGATAATAGGAAGAATCTAGGAAACGGGTGATGATGGGGAGGAGTAAGGGAAGAAGGAGAGGAGTATGGGAGGAGTAATGAGAAGGGAGTAGTAAGGAGGGAGAAGTAAAGGAGAGGAGGAACCAAAAGAGGGAAAAGAGTTGGAGAGAGGGAGATAGAACACCTCCTCCATCACTCTTATCTTCGTTTTTCTTCAACACAAACCCTAACTTTTCTTTACCTTTCACTATCACGTCAACAAAACAACAATACCCTCTTTTAATCATGCACCCAGACAATAGATGTTGTTCCTCCGCTAATGAAACCAAGTATTAACCAGAGTCTTGTCTTAAAATTAATGGTTGAATCATAACAAAAGTGAAAATAATAAAAATCTTTCATTAAACTAAAAATACTTGTAAGACGACAAAGCATGTTTACATGAATCCCAAGATGAATCAGGTTTTCCTTTCTCAAGACAAAATTCTGTAGCTGTAGAGTAACCCGTCGTCAGGACTAGGACACAAATACCTGGCACCTCCTCCCACAGAAAGCAGACTACGTAATGTACCTGACTCAAGGCTCCCACGTGTTAGCTTAATGACTAGATCAGTTTGTTCAAGATCTCTCGTATATACAACTCGGGCTCACGGATGCGTATAGGAACACGTACTGGCCTTGGTAAAAGTTCACAGATATCTTTATTATTATATTCTACTACTACTACTACTACTACTACACATACCTACCAGCGGCTTATCTTGCAGTGCACAAAACCAACACATTCCATACCTACCTCTTCACCCTGACACCGCAGGTACTCATACATGGAACATCGTCTCGTGTGTCTGCCGCTACTCAAGCCGGGAAGAATGTGTTTTGCAATCGGTTCATTCATTCTACTGGTGTATATATAGATAAATGTATGTATGTGTTTCATCATTATACAATTGGTTTATTCATTCTTATAAGTAACTGGTCTAGGATATAAATACTAAGATTTTTGCATCATTTATCATCGTCAAGTTGAACGGTCACGAGAACCCACATGAGGCTTCAGAGTACACACACACACACACACACACACACACACACACGGGCTCCAGCTTCCTTGTGACCTTGACTCAATACAGCCTTCATTTCACCTCCCCTCTTGATCTACCCAGATAATCCCCTCTCGTTTGCTTGGCTTGTCCCCATCTACCGTAACTTCCTCCTTCTGCCCCTCTCCTTCCCCCTCTCCCTTCCTTCCTTTCTGCCCTCTTCTTCCCCCTCTGCCCTCTCTTCCTCTCTCTGCCCTCTCCTCCCCTCCCCTCCTCTCCTTCCCTTCTGCCCCCTCTGCCCCTCTCTGCCATCTCCTGTTCCCTACCTCCTCCTCCTCCTCTGCTCTCCTCCTCTACCCTCTTCTCCCCATCTTTTACTTCCCCCACTTCAGTCGTTCCCCAATCAATCTCAACTTTCCTTTGGCGGTTTTTCCCTCGTCAGATCGTCTCTACCCCCTGCATCAACCCAACATTCCCCTCGTCCTCCCCCTCTCTTGAAATCTCTATCATCTTCACCCCCGCCCTCGTCTTCTATTTCTTCCCTCACTGGTTATTTGTCATCATAATATCTCTCTGGAATATTTATGTCCTCATGACGACCTATCTGACGAAGCTCCTGAAGAAAGATGGGTTGTCAGTGTATCATCCATTAGCGTTTATGGTGACTAGTCTGTACCAAATATACCTTCTCCAACAACGCCGGTCGTAATCTTGGAAGGATCTGGTTGCCTTAAGACTGCTAGATCACCTCTTTGGAAGGACTTGGTCACACCAGGATCAGATTTTAGTTCCCAGATCAAGAGTGAACGATAAATCTTCCTTCCTGTCTGGCTTTCTGAGAAGGGTTTCCAAGTAGGAAGATCTTTCAGCAAGAGTCTAATTTCCAAACAAATATCCTGAGAGAAAGACTTTATGGAAGCGTGTCTATACATCAAGACTGGTCAGGGGAAGGGTCCTATAGCATACAGTACCAGCTTCCTATAATGACTGGATAATAACAAAAATAATTTGACCTTCCTCCAACAAGGGCTCGTTGTCATCCAAATGAATTGTGACTTCTCCCCCTCCTTCACCTTCCCCCCCACTCCCACTCCTCATCATCCTCCCTCTCCTCTTCATCCCTCCTCCCTCTCTTCCCCGACTCCTCTTCTTCCTCCTCCTTCTCCTCTACTCCTCCTCATCCTCCCTCTCCTCTTCCTCGCCCTTCCAGACCAACTTCTGAAAATATAATCATGCCAGAAGAAGCCACAGTGAGGAACGAGCAGGTAGATTAATCACATAATCCAGGACGCACCTGTCTTGTCTTATCGATTCCAGGCTAAGAATAACAGTTTTAAGCCGAGGACCCCCAAGCGTGGAGACAATATCGTAAAACTTGTATATTAAGTGATTAATACCTTCTATTTGATGACCTTTAATTCAGTTACCTTTTTAGTGTTTTAAATATGAACGGAATAACAATAATTAATGATGATGATGCAGTGTTTCTGGGCCTCACAGCGCCACTCTTTATGATTTTATAATTTTTTTATCCGTTCCTCTACCACACAGTGACGATGAGGGCCGCTCTCTATAGAACCACAGAGACCAATCGTTTGGTTTCTATAAGTTTGAAACGATACGGTTAAATTTCTATAAGATCAAAAAAGTTATTCGGTTTCAGTGGTTTTAGGAATGGGTATAGTTCGGTTTTTATATTCTTGGTAGAAATTATTTGGTCTCTATGGTCGGTTTCTATAAGGCCAAGGATTCTGTCCAGCTGTGGGGAGATATGGGTTCGGTTCTCACATAACCACGGATAAATACCCTCGGGTTTTCTCTACAACATTGGATGATATTGGTTAGGTTTCTATGTAGGTAAGAAGATAAACGACTCGGGTTTCTATATGGATTAATAATTGTTAGGTTTCTATAATGGATTGACGGAATGTTTTCTTTTTTATGAAGCCAATGAAAAAAATGGATCATTTTTTAGAACTGATGAAAACAATGGGTGAATAACTCGATACCGGTGATAAATGGCTCCCTCTCCCACCCCTCCCACCTCCCTCTCCTCACCCCACCCTCACCCCCTCTCACACTCCCTCCCTACCCCTCTCCCCCCCACCCCACCCTCCCCACACTCCCTCTCCTCACCCCTCTCCCTCTCTCCCCACCTCACCCTCCCACACTCCCTCCTCTCCCCTCTCCCTCTCTCCTCACCCCACCCTCCCCACACCCCTCCTCCCTCACCCCTCTCCTCTCCCCACCCCACACTCCCTCCTCACCTCTCCCTCTCCCTCACCTCACCCCTCCCACACTCCCTCTCCTCACCCCACCCTCTCTCTCCCCCTCACCCCACCCCTCCCACACCCCTCTCTCCTCACCCCCTCCCTCTCCCCCACCCCACCCCACACCTCTCTCCTCACCCCACCTCTCTCCCCCCACCTCACCCCTCCCACACTCCCTCTCCCTCACCCTCTCCCTCTCTCCCTCACCTCACCCCTCCCCACACTCCCTCTCCCTCACCCTCTCCCCCTCTCCCTCACTCCTCCACACTCCCTCTCCTCACCCTCCTCTCTCTCCTCACCTCACCCTCCCCACACCCTCAACTCATCCCACATGACCGAACCTCCCTTACCAGACCTCTACTGTTGATTATGCAAAGCTTCTAATGAAAGGTTGTCTCGCTTAATTCACCCTTACACTACGTCTGCCACTGATGCTCTGTCTGCCAAATGGCCGCATGTCGTTCCATGCTGCCTCTTTATCCTTCCTTCCTTCCTTCCTTCCTTCCTTCCTTCTTCCCTTCCTTCCTTCCTTCCTTCCTTCCTTCCTTCCTTCCTTCCTTCCTTCCTTCCTTCCTTCCTTCCTTCCTTCCTTCCTTCCTTCCTTCCCTTCCCTTTAATTCCCATACATATTTCAAATTTCTACTGCTTGTGCATATATGTTGAAACACACACACACACACACACACACACACACACACACACCACTTAGAGTTCCTGGAAGTGTCTCAATTATACACAACACCTGCCACCCCCTGCACACCTGTCTTACTACAACACCTGCCATCCCCGCACGCCTGTCTTACCACACACCTGTTTTACTACACACACCTCTCACCACACACCTGTCTAATACACACCTTCCTCACCACACACCTGTCTCACTGAATACCTGTTGCTTGACCACTACACACCTGTTGCATGACCACTACACACCTGTTGCATGACCACCACACACCTTTTACATGACCACTACACACCTGTTGCATGACCACTGCACACCTGTTGCATGACCACTACACACCTGTTGCATGACCACCAAACCTCCCGTTACACGACCACTACACACCTGTTGCATGACCACCACACACCTGTTGCATGACCACCACACACCTGTTGCATGACCACTACACACCTGTTGCATGACCACCACACACCTTTGCACATGACCACTACACACATGTTGCATGACCACTAACACCTAAGTTACACGACCACTACACACCTGTTACACGACCACTACACACCTGTTAAACTACCACCACACACCCGTTACACGACCACCACACACCCGTTACACGACCACTACACACCTGTTGCATGACCACTACACACCTGTTGCATGACCACCACACACCTGTTGCATGACCACTACACACCTGTTACACGACCACTACACACCTGTTAAACTACCACTACACACCTGCTCTACACCGTTCATTGACTCATCATACACTTGACTCACACTTACAGAGAGCCTCCTACACTGTCTCTCCTCAGGTAAATATAAGTAACTGTATCATGACTGGCCGCCATAACAAAGGAGTGTCCAGTTATATGATTTACAGTCATATGATGAACTGTTCCTTGTAATCTCTCCCATTCAACTGGTGATGTCACGGCTACCTCAAGGGAATACCAACCATAAAATTGAATATTAAACTTTGAAAAGGTGATTACATTCCTTCGTGGAGGAGGAGGGAGGGGGGGGGGGGTGATACGGTAGCTATATTGGACTTCAACTTCCTGATTATAACGTAGAGAAGTTGTTTCCTTCTAGGGGTGTTGTTCATAGCCCTCAGACTCAGGTTAGGTTAGGTTAAGGTTAGGTTAGGTTACGTTAGGTTTGGTTCGGTTCGGTTTGGTTAAGGTTAGGTTAGGTGAGCCTTGTACTGTAACAACTCGTTCTCTGTTATTACTACAGTGTTGTGGTCCTTTTCAGCTGTCTGGTTAAAATCAATACACTTGCTGTTGGAGACCGGAAATTAACGTTTAATCACTCTTAATTATAGTTAGTCTCTCTTACTTCCTTCCACACCTCTTCTTCTCTTTCCATTTAATTCCCCTTGCGCTCCAGTCACTGGTATGTGTTGTGGCAGTCCTCGTAAATCTTCTTGGTATTATGTGGTTTACGAAAGATGGTAATGAAAGTTTCTCTTATTTATCATCTCTGTATATTGTCTATTTTATCCTTTTGGCTACCACGTTCCTTCAATATACCATTTATTATTATTATTATTATTATTATTATTATTATTATTATTATTAGTAGTAGTAGTAGTAGTCGTATTATTATTGTTAGTAGTAGTAGTAGTAGTAGTAGTAATTGTAGTCGTATTATTATTATTATTATTATTATTATTATTATTATTATTATTATTATTATTATTATTATTATTATTATTATTATTACAACACACACCATCCTTAACAGCCTCAGTACTGTACCACCAGACCTGATAACTCACAGTAATCGTTGCTCGACCCCCTCTTGAGTCTTACTGCAAATTCGACTCCATATTGATCGATTTCAACACCACGATTCTCAAATTCCACATATGATTGAGTTAGGTTGTAAGGCAGGCAGCGGCGCACCAACAAACGGATGGACAAAACTCTCTCTCTCTCTCTCTCTCTCTCTCTCTCTCTCTCTCTCTCTCTCTCTCTCTCTCTCTCTCTCTCTCTCTCTCTCTCTCTCTCCCAAATGTATCCCTAATCATTTAATATATTCCTGTATAAATATTTTTGTTCGTAATTTACATATAAACTTTGGTTGTATTTAAATATCATCTAATATTTAAACATTTTATTTGAAACTGAGTTGTTTTTTAGATTTCATGTCCAGGTTTTATGAATCTATTAAAAAAATAATTTTTTTTTTATATAATATGTGAGTCTTGCTACTGGTAATGTTTGACGTAATCTAATATTTAACGTAATATTTTTTACAGTCTGGCTCAGTCTTGTGTTTCTCTGTGGCCTGAACATCATTTTGACGCTACAGCACTAGGAAATGATCTCTAATGTCGTCTAAATAACCTAACCTAACCTAACCACATAACTGCTGGTGAGTTAATATACGAGTATGTAGTTAAGGGAAAGAGAGAATCAAGGTAATTTTTTTTTTATTATTTGTCGACGTTATTTTAACTTTTTATCTCAAGTCAAAGTTACAGCTTCAGTTACGGGAGTTAGTGTACGAACCTTTGTGAATCCGTCCATCTTGATCCTCAGTTAAGGGGGCAAGATGGGGCAGTAATCATGGGGCTCGTTGAGGTGTCAGTACCACCTCTTCTGCTGACGAGGACAACACCTTTACCAACGCTGGCTGCAGGACTTAGCGGGACGTCGACACCCGGATTCTCGAGGATTTGTTTCTTTTGTTATTATCCCTCCCTAGCGCGTGTGTCTGTGTCTTCGTATGTTTAATGTTTCCATCTATCTGTAATCAAGATATTGTATGAGTAATTCGTCCCGCTATCTATGGAATCTCAGGTTATTTGGTATAAAAGTTAACATTTTAAAACCGGGAGGAAGGTAAGTTTACGTAGGGTGTGTGTACGTGTGTGTTCCTGTCCTTCTCCATATAATAACTTAAAGGAGGAAGTGTTGCCATCCTCACATGACTCCTAATCTCTCAACCTTGACGAGCAAAGATGCACTACCTGGCTCCCTGTACGCTCGGTTAAGTTAGATGGCTGCTAGATTGACTTGGTAATAACACCGAGAGACTAGTACCATAACGAGACACCACCTCACGTCCCCTGCAACGAGAGAGAGAGAGAGAGAGAGAGAGAGAGAGAGAGAGAGAGAGAGAGAGAGAGAGATACGCTACACTGAAAGCTTCTCTGGCTTCTGATGTAGATGAAACCCTGTTCTTCATCATATCGATTGGACCTCGACGAGAAGTGGCTGTGGGTGAGGGTGTATTAGTGAGGGGGGATTGAGTGGACATATATCGGGCTGTCAGGGAGGATAGGGAGTTGTAAGAGAGGATAGAAGCGGAGTTAGAGATCAATAGGTTGTGAATTCTACAAGGACAAAGGTTAGGACTAAAGAGGATAAGGAGTCTAGGTGGTGGAGGCTGGAGGAGAGATTGAGAGGATAGTTATCGGAGGGGGATAGTGAATAGAAGGAGGGGGAATGATCTTCTATGGGGATATTAGGATAGTTAGAGGTTCAGAAACACACACAGGGATTGGAGGTGTATGGGATAGGGGATAGGAGTCTATGAGGTTAGTGACTGGCTAGGAGAGATAGAGGTTGGGGCCGGGGCAGGAAGGGGGGGGTGCCAGGGAGGAATTTAATTAGGAGGGAGGGCAAGGGGCATGGAGGGGTAGGGGTGGTCAGGGTGAAAGGGGAGGGTGGTGTAGGGGTGAGCAGGGCAGGCCAGGAGAGGGAGAGGGGAGGGGTGAGTGGGCAGCCAGGAGAGGGGGAAGGGGAGGGGTGAGGGGCAGCCAGGAGAGGGGGAGGGAGGGGTGAGTGGGCAGCCAGGGGAGAGGGGAGGGGTGGTCTGTTGGGTACGTACAACCTGACGGACGCCCAGTAAAAACAAACACACTCGCCGTTTAAACGAGACGCACTGCCCTAATATGTGAAGAGAGAGAGAGAGAGAGAGAGAGAGAGAGAGAGAGAGAGAGAGAGAGAGAGAGAGAGTGTGAATGTGTGTATAACATATGAACTGTACAGCCATGTGTATGTGTATCATCTCACCATTATCGAAGCCAGATAATAAAACTGCCTTCATTACCCAGTACAGTATGATACACATGAGACAGTTATGACCATCAAGTATTACACATGTGTTAGGTTAGGTTATATCATCTTAATTATCGACCACTGAGCTGCCATCACCTGTGTTAGTGATTATGTTAAACATATATCAGGACTTTGTAAGCATTACATTACATTTTTTTACAATTATTAACAAAATAAAACTCACTTATATCAATGGAGATGACTAGTTGTGTTGAAAGGTTTCACTATGAAATAAAAAGAGTCAACCCATTTAGAAACTAAGGGTTGTTTCTCAAGTCTGTGTCGTCTCTGCTCACACTGTTGAGATGGCACCAAAAGTCAACTAACGCACTGGCCACCCCGCCTGGCCAGGGCTGACCATGGACCTGGGCCACTTGGGCCACACTCGCTATAAGAGCTTATCTGTGCCAGTAATGGAAACAGTTTTTCACTTTGGTATCAGGTGTCACCGCGTCGCTGTACAGCAGGAAGAGAGGTGTTTACTGGAGTCTCTCTCTCTCTCTCTCTCTCTCTCTCTCTCTCTCTCTCAGGGTGTCAGACTCACGAGGCACATTACATCCCAAACTATATTATTAAGGGTGTATTTAAGGGGGAATATATATATAATGTGAACCATCCATAAGGGAGTGGTAGTGGTGTTGTGTAGCGGCACCAGCGACCTTCACTGGTGGTGGTGGTGGTGGTGGTGGTGTCCATCAACATTACGTGTGGGCGTCAGACAAGGGCGTGAGGTGAATCTCGTGTCGGAGGATCAGAGATTAATATTATGAAATTCTTCAGCAAGTATTAAGGGTAGAATATACAGTTAGTGACAACGTACTGTATGATTGACCAACACCAGGTCCTAGCTAAAGTGTCTCAACAATTCTTCCATTCACCAATCAAGGGAAAAAGGTAAACCTCATCTACACCTTAATCATCATGTTAACATAAAGTAATCCGTACAGTACTACACCTCAGTCCACCTCCAGGTGTCTGAGACAGTAACAGTGTTCATGATTCAACTCTCAATATAGTCAAATTTTATTTCAATTTCCCATATGATTTAATAAACTTCCTGATCTGATTTATGATATCCTTCGTGATGTGACGTAGGTGGGTAGTGTGGCACAGGAAGGTAGTGTGACACAGAAGGTAGTGTGACACAGGAAGGTAGTGTGACACAGATGGTAGTGTGACACAGGAAGGTAGTGTGACACAGAAGGTAGTGTGACACAGGAAGGTAGTGTGACACAGGAAGGTGGTAGTGTGACACAGGAAGGTAGTGTGACACATGAAGGTAGTGTGACACAGGCGGTAGTGTGACACAGGAAGGTAGTGTGTGACACAGGAAGATAGTGTGACACAGGAAGGGTAGTGTGTCACAGGAAGGTAGTGTGACACAGGAAGGGTAGTGTGACACAGGAAGGGTAGTGTGACACATGGCGGTAGTGTGACATAGGAAGGGTAGTATGACACAGGAAGATAGTGTGACACAGGAAGGGTAGTGTGTCACAGGAAGGTAGTGTGACACAGGAAGGGTAGTGTGACACAGGAAGGGTAGTGTGACACATGGCGGTAGTGTGACATAGGAAGGGTAGTATGACACAGGAAGATAGTGTGACATAGGAAGGGTAGTATGACACAGGAAGGTAGTGTGACATAGGAAGGGTAGTATGACACAGGAAGGTAGTGTGACACAGCAAGGTAGTGTGACACAGGAAGGTAGTATGACACAGGAAGGATAGTGTGTCACAGGATAGAGGTGTGACACAAAGCACTTCTTCACTGGTTCCGTCTCGATTAACAAAGGGGGTGTGGACGCTGTACAGTCAGTAGACAAGATCGTGATAGTGCGGACGGTTGTCGCTGCCTCTGACTGGTGTTGTGCTTGGGTCTAATATACCTCGCTGGTGGGGGCAGTTATATCAAGCTTTGTGTAAGGTATAAGGTAGCACAGGCCTTATAGTACCCTTATAGTACTTTAAATATACCAGGTGTTATAGGATTGTTGGTATTAGTATTTTATGTGTGGAGAGAGAGAGAGAGAGAGTAGAAAATATAAAGGGGATGATAAGATGAATAATGATAGAGAGAAAATGTAATAGACGATGGAAAAGTCCAGAGAAAATAAAAAAAAAAGTAAAAAAAAAAAGTCGGAAAGAGTAAAATATAAGTAAAGTAAACTAACCCTATACTTATGTCCTTCACGTAGGGTTCAGTACTGCCTGTTCACCCTTCACTTAACTGGATCACGTGAAGATTAGCTCCCCTATGATTATTTCACCTCATGATTAAATACGCTAACGCTACCTGTGGGGGTTAGGTTAGCGTTAGGTTAGCGTTAGGTTAGGTTAGCGTTAGGTTAGGTAAGATTAAGTTGGGTTGAATTGGGTTAAGTTAGCTTAGGTTAAGTTACCGTTAGGTTGATTATACTTATGGTGAAATAAGTTGGCGATAAGGTTAGGTTAGGTTTGGGTTAGCTTAGGTTAGTTTAGGTTAGATTAGATTAGGTTACCGTCAGGGTGATTAATTATAAGGTGATATAAGGAGGCTGTAAGGGGGGTAATCTTTACACGACTCCCGTAATTAAAGGTGAGCACACATAAGGTAGGACTCAGCAGCCAGAACTCCTCCGGCAGCACCCGCAGGCACCAATCCGCTTAAGTGGTTGCCAGGCTGCTCCGAGGGCCCTGAAGAACAGAGACGGAGAATCTACCGGAAAGTGTGGTGACGAGGACTTGTGTCTGTCTGTCTGTCTGTCTCTTCCCTGACCTTCTCCTCTTCCTCTCCTCACCTTCCCCACACCTCCCCCTCTTCCCTCTCTTTCCCCTCCCCCTCACCTCTCCCTTCCCCCCCCCACAGCATCATCAGCAGTGTTATCAGTACAGGGCTGAGGAAGGCGACACACTGTCCTCTCCTCCCACTCGACACAGAACAACAATTACCTTAAGAGACAGACAGACGGACTGACGGAAGTGGCCATCATCAACACGGTGACTGATTAAATATGGTCCTAGTCCTACTGGGCCCTATTCCTAATGGGCCCCAGCGTAACATATCCTAAGCGATTGGGGCCCAGTTCTAATAGGTCTTAATTGCAGGAAACCTTAGTGTTAATAGGGCCACACTGTTCCCTTGAGGTTCACAGTCTCAATAGGTGTCTGCCATAATGGGCCCAACTAATGGGTTTTAGTCCCACAGGGCCCTAATTTCAGTGAGTTCCAGTGGTAATGGGTACTGTACCTGATGTAATGGGTACAGGGGTCTAATGGTCCCCAGATGGTGAAGGATGGGGTCTGTCTGGCCACTTGGTGAAGTACTCTCTCTCTCTCTCTCTCTCTCTCTCTCTCTCTCTCTCTCTCTCTCTCTAATGATCCGTCACCGTGATTGTTGTCGATTCTTTGGCCATCCATTACGACATTGTTTATCTGTCTACTCCTGTCATGCTGGACAGAAGAGACGGGGCCACCAGGGAACAGTATCCGTTCCTCTGTCCGCCCGTCCATTTGCATCCGTCTAATATCTTGTGAACGCGATAATAATGTGACTTTTGTTGCCCCTTGTTGTTGTTGTTGTTGTTTTTTGGTTATATCTAAGACGGTCCTCAAGGGGTTAAATCATCGTACTCAAGGGGTTAAATCATCGTACTCAAGGGGTTAAATTATCGTACTCAAGGGGTTAAATCATCATACTCAAGGGGTTAAATTATCATACTTGAGAGTTTGTCACCGTCCTCAAGGGATTAAGTCATCGTACTCAAGGAAATCATCGTACTCAAGGGGTTAAGTCATCATATTAGAAAGTTTGTCACCGTCCTCAATGGGTTAAGTCCTCGTACTCAAGGGGTTAAATTATCGTACTCAAGGGGTTAAATTATCGTACTCAAGGGGTTAAATTATCGTACTCAAAGGGTTAACATATCGTACTTAAGGGGTTAAGAAGACTGACAGGACTCGATATTTCAATTCCGAATATTTTGGCTTAATGAAACGAAAGTGTGGACAGACAGACTAACGGGCGGGGCTAGAAAAAATTAAACGATAAAAAAATAACATATACATAATAACAAGAACAAGAACAAGAACAAACAAGAACAATGAACAGCGTCTGATTGGGTCGTGTTCATATTTCTCTCGTGTAATACCATGCTGACGAAGCCAAAGCCAGACGAACGATCGCCAGGGAAGTTCTTTTCAATTACTACAAACAAGCAGGACCAGAATAATTAGCCGACATAATTACTATAATATTAACCCTTTAGATTAAATTATTAAATGTAATGTATATGTTTCACTGTTAATGACTGTAATTAAAGTAACCCTAGCCTTAAACTGCCCATTCAACCAGGTGATAAATTATCTTCGTAAATACAAGCTGAAAAGGTGTAATTACTTGCCATTGTTAAACATAAGTAGTGTTTGATAATGTTGGTGATGTTGGTGGGTCGTGTTTGTTGAGCTCTGGCTGGTGGAGACGGATGGAGGGAGTGTTTGTTGATTGTTTGGTGTGGTAGTGAAGGTGGGTGATGTGGTGATGGTGAGTTGTGGTAGTGGAAAGTGGATGGGCGGAGAATTGAGGAATGAACGAAAGAGACAGACAGACAGACAGAGACAGAATATCCCTCCCAGTTTAACCATACTATCGTAGTCAAACACTTCTGTCTCACCAAACACTTCTGTCTCACCAAACACGCGAAACTATTATAAACAACAGATAAACAATACTTAATATTACCAACAGTATCTCTCAAGTTTGTGTATCATAAGGATATAGTTAAACAAGTGAACCTGCCTGACTCTCTTATTGACTCAAGAGTGTTAATCTGGAACACAAACATTGACCTGACTCTTTGATATGCCACCTGTAAGTATGTTGACTCTCTGGCTTTGAATATGTGCCTGACTTTGTTGCAATCTCTTTGACACACCACTCTGCTCTCTACACCACCTTGTAATTGTGTTCTACATTAGCATAGACCCCTTAACACGCTGGCTGTAAACAACACCTTGATACACCACTCTTATACACCTTGATACACCACACTTATACACCTTGATACACCACTCTTATACACCTTGATACACCACACTTATACACCTTGATACACCACTCTTATACTCACACCACACTTAAACACTGTAACAGCCTTTGCCACCAACTTTTGAAGCCACCAAACAGTAATTGGTTGTCTAACTTTCATCTTTGTTCCTTTTCAGGTTGGTTGTGCTGACAGTTGGCTTACCTGCTGACGGCCGGCTTACCTGCTGACAGCTGGCTTACCTGCTGACGGCCGGCTTACCTGCTGGATCACCTGCTGGTAATACTAATGTGTCTATATATTTTTTTAGATGAATTAACTATTTGATAGATTTTTATTGGCGTCATATTACAGATTTTTTCTCGTGTGTTATTGTGGTGTTGTGTTTACGTGTTTCTTTTGAGGTCATGTTGTCAGTATTGGTTCTTGTCTAGTCTGGGTTTTTTCTCATGTTTCTTTTGTTGATATGTATTGTGTATGACCATAAATTCTGTGTTTAATGTTTGTGTCACGATATGTTGTGTTTTATTGAGGGCTGGTTACGATCGCGTGAATATAAGGGCCTAACTTAACCTAACCTAATTTGACCTTACCTTACCCTACCTCCAGACACACCCACCACCCCCACCTCCAGACACACCCACCACCCCCACCTCTCGTGTACCACCAGCACAACACAGACCAACACGGACATTCACATGACAACAACACTCGCAGCGGCACTCGTCATTGCCTACGATAACAAAAATTGTATAAGAATTGTCAGCTTCTCCACGTGTGACGAACATACTCGTTAATTAGCGAGTGATACCTGTGATGTCAGGGGGAGAACAGGTGTGCCCCGCAAGCACTTTTTGAGTTAGGCCACACCTGTTGTTAATTTTGGTCAACACCTGCAGTCACCAACAGGAAGGTATCAGTCCAGGTGTGGTAATTAACGTCGCTCTGGTTCTCATGTCCACGTCACACCTGCCCGACGTTATAGGAATATGTTTGTGTAAACTTGGGTGTCGGGTTTCTGATTAAACTGTCACTTGTGTGTGTCAGGTAAATATAAATTGTCTCTCTGTTATCCACTATTCTTGTATACTTCGTCCTTCTTGACCTCTCGGTACGTCTATCCTCTTCCCTTTCCTTCTCTCCTTCCTCCCTTCCCCTCCCCTCTCCCCTCCCCCCTCCCCTCCCTTCTAGAATTTTAGAACAAACCACAAACACAGTTAATCTTTCTTCTTCTTCTAGCGGCAAACTTAAAAATGAAGCCTCTTAAATTACCTTCCCCCATTCCTTTGTGTGAGTTACATTTTCATAATATCGTCCAGCTGCACATCAACACACTAGACGTGCTTCATAACACCTGGAACCACATCACCCACCGTCTCGATGGTACCAAAGGGCCCATGTGAAGGTTTACTGGTGTTGTTATGTAGGCCAGATACATATCAAAAGATTACCTGAGTTTATTAATTACAGCAAACTGTTTTATGATTTATTTTACAGTAAAGGTTTTATTGAGCTTTATAACTAGGTAAATAAATTATATATCAAAGGCTTCTGATATGAGGTCAAAATACAGCAACATATAGTAGTTTTATTTAAGTTTATTCAGAGCTTAAATACCATATTTTGGGTTGAGGCAAATATTTATTATTATTATTATTTTAAATTTCGAAATAACATGGAATGATTTTTTTTTTCATAATGTAATATTTTTTTTCAATGTCGGTCTGATGGGAAAAATCTGTACATTGGAAAAATATATAGAAAAGGTATGGTGTTGATATAGTGGGCTGCGGTAATATAATTTAATGAATCAGGCGTTTATAGTGTCAGCAGGTGAAAATATGATGTCTACCAGACCTTGTATATTAATAATTACGCTAATATACTGAATAACTATTGAAGGTCGTATTAATATCAAGGTAAATAAGGTGATTTTTATGAATACATTACCATAACATTACACATATTTACTATAATTATATTTTAAACAAAGTAAACAAACAACAAAATCATGAAAAAACACATTAAAGGGAAAATTACTGTTTGTTTATTATTGTTAAAACGAGAACTTGTACAGTATAGTGTGTATAGCCTAACCTAACTCACCTGTGAATTAAGCCGTCACAAAGGTTAAAGGATTGAACTGGTATTAAAATGTTATTGTAATATGTTGAATGTTTAAGACAGTGTTGAGTGAAGCAGTGTTGTTACTATAGCCCACAATGTTTATCTAACCTAACCTGGCCTAACCTAACCTGGCCTAACCTAACCTAACCTAACCTAACCTAACCTGGCCTAACCTAACCTAACCTAACCTGGCCTAATCTAACCTAACCTGGCTTAACCTAACCTAACCTGGCTTAACCTAACCTAACCTAACCTAACCTGGCCTAATCTAACCTAACCTAACCTGGCCTAACCTAACCTGGCCTAACCTAACCTAACCTAACCTAGCCTGGCAAGTGGTCGTCATTGTGGTCACGGCCTGTCCATCGTCTGGTCACGGCACCTGTTGAAGAGGTGGACGGGTCTTCTTTAAACCTGACAGGACACAGTGAGGTTCCAGGGAGAGTTGGAACCAAGTTAATAATTGACATAATCTGATTATTTTTTATATAGGAATGTGTGTGTGTGTGTGTGTGTGTGTGTGTGTGTGTGTGTGTGTGTGTGTGTGTGTGTGTGTGTGTGTGTGTTGTTTCATCATCAACCAAACACCTGTTATGAATTACTATCCATACTGAATCACACTGTTGTATATATATAACGCTCTACCCACAACACCTTATTAATAACATACTCACTCTCCTTCCATTACATTTATTTAGTGTTTATTCATTTATCAGTAATATTAGACAAGTTATGGAGATCCTGAGGTAATGAAGGCATCTCGAGGTGGCCCAGTGTTTACCAAGCCGCGGTCCACACACACACACACCGGGTCCCAGCGGCCAACACATCATGATTTTCCTTAATATCGGTCGCCTCTTGGGCACACATACCTCCTAAATGATCCGTCCGTCCGAGCTTGAGATTTTTGCTGATGGTACTTCACTTTTTCTGAGGGGGAAGATAGAGAGGGAAAAAGAGGGAAGGGGAAAAGAAGAGGAGAAACAGGAGAGGGGGAAAAGAAGAACAGGGGTTAAAGAGAGACGAGGGAAAAAAGGGGAGAAGCAAAGGGAGACTAAATAAAGAATAAAGGGAAAGAGAAAGAAGAAATAGAGAAGAAAGAGAAAATGAGACGCTCTCGTTCCTTGTCTATCATTGAGCATGTGCCTCTCTTGCCCCCTGCTGGTTATGGCTTATATAAAACACTGAGGGAACCAAAGTTATCAGATGTGCTTAAGAAGACCTTCATCATGATGGTAATTGTGCCTCAGCGTCAGCAGGGGCGTCAGCAGGGGGTGTGATGATGAGTGAGGATGACACGTGGCCATCATTAAGGCTTCCTGCTTATCATTTTTACACAACCTGGAAATTTGTTTACATTGAGTTGATTTTTGTATGGTGTTATTATTCAGTGTGTTATGATCATGTCTTTAAGCCTCGTTATTAGTGAGACTTTCTTTTTTTTACAATAATTTGGCAATAAATGTGAATTCTCTTCTATTGGTTATTTTCAAGTGGAATATATGATCGACTTTTGGTAGTTTGGTTTTTATTATCACTTAATGGACGGGACGAAAATAATCATATCAAGTTTTCAATTTTCGTTCAGCCATCAACAGGAGACTTGAAACGTTTGTAAGATATAAATTTTATATATTTAATCTTGATTTTACTGCAAATTAAGTTAATTTGAGTCTTTCTCTTGGGCCAACCAAACCACGTCGGTCACTTCTAGAAATGGTCAGGTCCAGTTGGCTCCTGTTGTCCCCGGCTTTAATGCTGCCAGCTTACCACCGTCAACAGGCTCTCTGCTTCTCCCTGGTAAATCACTCACCGAGACCCCTTGCCGGAATACAATAGGGAGCTTCCTTCAGCCGGTTAACCACGGGGCTCCCTTGGGCAGTGCCAATACATATCGTGAGCTGTGCGAGGTGAATCTCCATTACATAATATACTTGCGTCCGGCGAGGTGAGGTAGAGGCATTTGTGTTAAGAGAGGCGGACGTTATAGTGTAGCTGACCTTGTCGTAATGTCTTGTGGTGATCATTAACACTCTTCAGGATGTAAGATGACCCTTGCCTCTATCCCTGAGCGTCTGTCTATGATAGATCCTGTCACTACACATACAGTAGTCCTGGGACGCTGATGCTGGGGAGTATAATTACATTTCCAACTTTGTGTCTCGCTTTCCGGATTCTTTTGGTCCTCTCAGTCGATGTCTTCTACTTAGGCTGGGACAGACGGGAATTGAGTTATCGGTCTCCCCCCCCCCTCAGTGGCGTTTAAGATGTAGCCAAGCGCTGATTTTGTCTCAACCAAGATATTATTTTTGCTGTTCAGTTTCTTCACAGTTCATGGTTTCTAGTGTAGATAAAGAGGTGTAGGGAGGCTGTCAACTCCACGTTACACCAGGCTCCCTCCCGCTCCAGCACTGTGGGGAAGACTGAGAAGAGGAATACATTACTGGTATATGAGTCTCCTATAAGACATCCAGTTCAGTTATATAAACGAGGCAGCACAAGGTTATATAAGCCGAGTCAGATATATGGATTCAATTATAAGTTCACGAATGTAAGCTCAGACTACAGAACACGTTATGTTCTCACTCTCAGATTACAGTACACGTTATGTTCTCACTCTCAGACTACAGAACACGTTATGTTCTCACTCTCAGATTACAGAACACGTTATGTTCTCACTCTCAGATTACAGAACACGATATGTTCTCGCTCTCAGACTACAGAACACGTTATGTTCTCACTCTCAGATTACAGTACACTTTATGTTCTCACTCAGATTACAGAACACGTTATGTTCTCACTCTCAGATTACAGTACACGTTATTTTCTCACTCTCAGATTACAGAACACGGTATGTTCTCACTCTCAGATTACAGAACACGTTATGTTCTCACTCTCAGATTACAGAACACGTTATGTTCTCGCTCTCAGATTACAGAACACGTTATGTTCTCGCTCTCAGATTACAGAACACGTTGTTCTCGCTCTCAGATTACAGAACACGTTATGTTCTCGCTCTCAGATTACAGAACACGTTGTATTCTCTTTCTTAGATTACAGTACACGTTATGTTATGTTCTCACGTTATTCATGAGGGTGGAAGAGGTGGAAACAGCTACCACACACCTGTTCTGCTGTTTCACTTCATTATTACCTAACCTAACCTAACCCTCTGGAGGCGTGAGGCAGAACATGGGGGCGCTGACCCGAGAAGTGGCAAGATTGGTGCCTTTGTGGTTATTTGCTCTCCTAAATTGAAATGGTAGACGGCAATGATCCCCTCCTTGAAGGTGAGTGAGGAGGGGAAGGCTGTACCACTGCACCAGTTTCCTTTTGCACATTTCATCATCGACTCCTTGTATCCTCCGCCTTCCCTTCTGGCCTTCCAATTACATCTTCGCTTTCATGTGTGTACAAGTGACCTGGTGTCCAGAGTGTGTGTGCACGGGTGATGGTGAGCTGTGGTACAGGTCAGTGAAGTGTTGGGTGAGCTGTAGTACAGGTCGTCAGTGATGTGTTGGGTGAGGTGTGGTACAGGTCGTCAGTGATGTGTTGGTGAGGTGTGGTACAGGTCGTCAGTGATGTGTTGGGTGAGCTGTGGTACAGGTCGTCAGTGATGTGTTGGGTGAGCTGTGGTACAGGTCGTCAGTGATGTGTTGGGTGAGCTGTGGTACAGGTCGTCAGTGATGTGTTGGGTGAGCTGTGTGGTACAGGTCGTCTGTGGTACAGGTCGTCAGTGATGTGTTGGGTGAGCTGTGGTACAGGTCGTCAGTGATGTGTTGGGTGAGCTGTGGTACAGGTCGTCAGTGATGTGTTGGGTGAGCTGTGGTACAGGTCGTCAGTGATGTGTTGGGTGAGCTGTGGTACAGGTCGTCAGTGATGTGTTGGGTGAGCTGTGGTACAGGTCGTCAGTGAGCTGTGGTACAGGTGTCAGTGATGTGTTGGGTGAGCTGTCAGTGATGTGTTGGGTGAGCTGTGGTCGTCAGTGATGTGTTGGGTGAGCTGTGGTACAGGTCGTCAGTGATGTGTTGGGTGAGCTGTGGTACAGGTCGTCAGTGATGTGTTGGGTGAGCTGTGGTACAGGTCGTCAGTGATGTGTTGGGTGAGCTGTGGTACAGGTCGTCAGTGATGTGTTGGGTGAGCTGTGGTCGTCAGTGATGTGTTGGGTGAGCTGGTACAGGTCGTCAGTGATGTGTCAGTGATGTGTCGGGTGAGCTGTGGTACAGGTCGTCAGTGATGTGTTGGGTGAGCTGTGGTACAGGTCGTCAGTGATGTGTTGGGTGAGCTGTGGTGTCCTGAAACAAGCAGCACATTGTTATTGTCGTGTATTACACTGGGGTAAGGACACCCTGTATAATCACTCACTAATGATAAGGTCACACCACCCACTGTATCTCCAGCAGGACTCCGTAGATGCACTTTGTTCTTATTGCACCAAAAATTAGAGAACTTGCCGACGATGAGGTGAGGTGTGGCTGACGGTGGACCCTCCCGTGGACACAACTCATACCTGATGGCACGAGTGATCTCAGTGTGACATAATCCACCGTAGTCTTGACCAACATGAGGTTATATCACACATACCACAAACAATAGACAAAAACAAACACTGGTCCATTGTTTAAGTGAGGAACCCGCTGTTGTCTGTATTATCCAACTTCTGGGATGACGTTTACCTCCGCTGGTCTGCCACATCCATTGTTAAAATTTGGAAACTCTATCAAACAAACTTTGTGCTCCCCTCCAGATATAGTGTGAGCACGCGCCGTGTTTGTGTTCCCCCCCCCCCCGAAAACACAGCGTTTGTACATTTATCGGTGACCTGGGGAGTAGTGGAAGCCGGGATGTGGGTTCTGATGCACTAGACACCACACACACACACACACACACAGAGAGAGAGGGAGGGTCGAAAATCAGTATCCGACCATCTTTTGAACCGCTGAAGATCTCAAACATTCTTAAGATACATATATTTTCTCGTAAGTTAAAATGTAAATAACGAATGCTATTAGTTGATTAAAACTGGAATAAAATCCTTACATTAAAAAAAAAAACTCACATCATAAATATATAGTGTGGAAGTTTACCTTAATTACATACGTTTACTTAACAAAATTGAGTTCGAGAATCGTTTGATAGAAAATTTATACGTCACCTGTGTCCGTAAATGGGTGATAAGTGAAGGTATATAGTTAAGGTAGAGTCTCAGAGGGATTTTGATGACATTTTTATATGAGTGTGGATCCAGGCTTAGTCACATATAGAGAGGCTGCTCAGTGCTTCATTGATGTACACATGTGGCCTTGGTTGTCATGGTGTGGTCGGTACAGGTGTGTGTTCATCTCCCCTTACCCTTCTTCTCTCTCTCTCTCTCTCTCTCTCTCTCTCTCTCTCTCTCATCAGTTAATTATTCTCTTAAGTCTAATGCTTCTCTACTCTCCACCGCCTCTCTTCTCTCTCTCTTTCATCAGTCTCCTGCCCTTCTCTTATCTCATCATTTCTCCTTACCATCATTCTCCTCTCTTCGTAACTTACTCTACAGTATGTTAATTATATAAGGTATAGTATTTAATCTACCAAGTACTTATCTTCATGTTTCTCTGATTCCAGGTCATGGTGTGTCATCTGGTGACCTCCTCGCCTGATAACTGGTAGTTCCCTTATACGAGTTGCTACCAGAACAGTGTCTTGACCTGTCCGTAGTGAAGCTGTTGCCCCTCTGGTGACCCATACGAGAGTTTATAGTGACGATCCATCTAACTCAAGTGTTGATTAGTACAGATGATCAGATAAAATAAAAGTGAATCATCAATATCAGTGCTGGTGACTTATTGACACACTCACACCAGCGAGACACTTCTGTTGATACACTTAACACAGTACTCGAGGACCTATTGAGAGGAATTTGGACCGGGAAACACACCAGGAACAGTGTCGTCAACAACAACAGGTGAGTTGCTTTAATTATATATTTCAGGTGAACTCGAGGCTTTCATTTGTTGTCTTTAGCGATGTGACTTTCTCTCGGTCTACTGTAGATGTGGCGTGACCCCTCAGTGTGTCTGGTCAGGTTATGGGTGTGGCTAAAACAGTCACTAATAAGTTATGGGTGTGGCTAAAACAGTCACTAATAAGTTATGGGTGTGGCTAAAACAGTCACTAATAAGTCATCGGTGTGGATGGAGGAGTGTGACGTGGGTGTGGCTGGAGGACAGTGACGTGGGTGTGGCTGGAGGACAGTGACGTGGGTGTGGCTGGAGGACAGTGACGTGGGTGTGGCTGGAGGACAGTGACGAGGATGTGGCTGGAGGGACAGTGAGGGATGTGGCTGGAGGACAGTGACGGGGATGTGGCTGGAGGACAGTGACGTGGGTGTGGCTGGAGGACAGTGACGTGGGTGTGGCTGGAGGACAGTGACGAGGATGTGGCTAAAGTGTTGTCTCCAGTCTGGCCAACACGGGAGTGGCGTAATTACACGAACAAGGTAAATACCTCGTTAACCCACCATTCTTGCAGTTGTTCCCATACTTATTATTATTACTTGTTTTTCCGCCTGTGTGTGTGTGTGTGTGTGTGTGTGTGTGTGTGTGTGTGTGTGTGTGTGTGTGTGTGTGTGTGTGTGTGTGTGTGTGTGTGTGTGTGTCGCCGTATAGGAACTACTGTACCTGTTCATTATACGTAAATCTGTTCCTGTATTATACTGTACTGTTATCTCTGAATAAACTTTGTGAATCTGGACTGTAACTCATGCCAAGTACTGGAGTGGGAGTGACCTGGAGTGAGAACTGTAAAGGAGTGGAGTACATAAGTGTTAACAGTAGTGGGTGTACTCAACTCACGTACTCACTCTCCTGTAATAATAATAACTTGGAACTATTGGTAAAGGCGTTAATTTGTTGTTTATAGTTTGAAGTAATTATGGTCGTGAGTGCGGTAGTTAGCACAGTAAATCGTTATTACAGCCTCATATTGATAATTGGATTGTATGATGTTACTCGTCAGTGCACCAGGCTTTCATGTACAGCCCCCCTTCACTCGTGCATTTACAGGGGCTCCTTATATAAACATTCCACAAATCATTACCTGGAGATATTTGTTTAAATATTGTTTTAATTTGATTCCATAGTATGTTTACTATTGCGAGTTTCCTTCTGTCGAATGTAAACAAACACAGCACTGCCACACTGTACAAAACCTGACGAGGTGAGGTGAGGTGAGAGAGAACTTGCTTCCTGGCCAAGGAGAACAGGACCTTGGTCGGGGTCATGGTGCCGATAATAGACGTAGTTCTGGCACACTTCCAGACAAGTATTCCAGCTAGCGTGGCACTCTTCCAACTTAGGCAAGAGGCTGTACCTGGATCACTCGTGCTGGGCCAGTCAAGTGTAGCTACAGTTTGACTTCAGCCGCCCACTATGCGTTAATATTAGAAGAGTTATGAAGACATATATATATATATAATGTTCAGTGACTAGACGCCGAGAGTCTTATATAGATTACCCCTCACGAAGACAGACAACAACACGTTTTCTATGAGGATTTATTTATTAAGAGTTGAGAAGGGATGGTTGTGGTTCTTTTGATGGCAGATCTATTCTACAGTCTATTGTATTAACTATTCTACACTACAGTCTCGTGTTAAGTATTGGATAATCTCTTGTAATTATTAGTCAAGTTTCTCTTGTATTTACCGTCTTACAGCCTCATTGTATTAGCTGTTCTAATGCCTCATGTGGTAACTGTCCTACAGCCTATTTATTAAATGTTTTGGCATCACATAATTTGTTTATATTCTTCAAAATATAAATATAGATATTCCTCAACAGCTGATTATTGAAGTAAAAAAGTTGTCATTTTAGTAATTGTTGTAATTACTTTTGGAACTTTAATTACTCGCCACCTGTAATTTTTCGAAAGTGATTTTGTGGTAATTTTTGCCGTGTGAGTTATGCTGTGTACACAACTCGTCCAGATGAGAGAACGAACCTAACTACTGGATGGGCAGCCCTGTGGTCTTGGATTCAAATCACCAATGAGAATACAGATACTACATGACTGTTGTTTAGTGTGGGTTAATTAAATACCGGTCGTACAACCTCGTGACTTATCGTGAACACACAACTGGCTCACAGACATCCAGACCAGAGTGGGAGATATACCTATTCTGTCTCACCCACGTGTAATAGGTGACACCAGGCCCACCACAGCTGACAGCCTGAGTTGACTCGTAACTTCCACGGTGTACAGTACCAGACCAGCCTAGCTAAAGCGTATAGATCACAGTATCATGGAGCACCTTCACGTGTACCTCTCATCATCCTTAATAGTGTAGAAGAAAGTATCCCCCCCCCTTCCCCAAAATGCCATTAATTACGGTGAAAATTTGTCTCATGAGATTCGTTCATTAGCACTTGACAAAATCAAAGGTAACATATTTTTACCAGGCATTCTGTCTCACCTAACTGGCGAACGTTCTCAGTTCAGGAAGTTTCAATGTAATTTTGATGTTATTTTTCTTTTCTTTTTTAATTTTAGTTTAAGACAATTAATAATAGTCTGGCGTCTTCATTTACGAGGAATATGCCATTACAGGAACCGCCTTCACTCTGCTTTGATGTATTATGAGGCTTTTAGTGTTACTCTCTGGTTCTACATTATTTTTCGTCCGCCTTCGTCTTTTCGTTTCCTTTAGATATATTTTTCGTCCGACTTCGTCCTTTCGTCTCCTTTAGATATTTAATAAACCTTTACAGTAAAATACACATTCTCGTCCTTGCCTTACGTAATAGTTTCTGTTTTGTTCGTCAGATATTGAAGGAGTTGTGGCTATTTTGGTCAGTTTGTCTCCGGATATTGAATTTCCTGATTTCTATTTCTATTGTGCTGTTCCTCCTTCACCACCTCCTCATCACTCTTCCTCACCATCCCCTCCTCACCACCATCCCCTCCTCACCACCACCTCCTCCTCACCACCTCCTCCTCACCACCACCTCCTCCTCATTATTATACATCACCCTCATCACACCTCACCACCACCTTCCCATCACATTTTCTTCCTCACCTACTCTCCCTCTTTGCCCTCGGTCAGGCTTACGAGGTTGTTAACACCTACCTTACGCCACGTCCGCCACTAGTTGTTCTGAGTTCTCGTAAATAACAAAGCAGTAAATGTTATGTGTTCTAGTGACTTAATATACCCCATCTTGAAGGGTCCCTGTGCGGGGTATAACATTAAACTATTCATCGTTATTTAAGATCATGAGAAGTGTCCAAATGTTTATATATTTGTTATTAATGAAGAAATTTTATTAATGAATTGGTAACTTAATTACAATCGCCAGGTGTACAGTGATGGAGGTTTACAGGGGTAGTGTGTACAGTGATGAAGGTGTACAGGGGTAGTGTGTACAGTGATGAAGGTGTACAGGGGTAGTGTGTACAGTGATGAAGGTGTACAGGGGTAGTGTGTACGTGATGGAGGTATACAGGGGTAGTGTGTACGTGATGGAGGTGTACAGGGGTAGTGTGTACATGTCAGCGGATATATGTGTACGTTTTTATTATTTTTTCGTGTTACTTCCCAACTATAATCTTGGTATCATTCTCGTGTGTATTTATTACCACCATGCTATGTGTACTATTCCAGGTGTTACTAAATGTTACATACTACATCCTTGAGATAAATGTACAGTATATAATAGGTGCCTAGAAGAGAGCTCAGGATCTCACTTGACTCAACCATGTTAATATTGGTCTAATGGTCTTATTATCCACCCTGGCTTAATAAACTCTCATTATTGTTTCACATTTTTCTGTCTGTATATTTCAGGTCTCACGTGTCCAAGGTAACAAATTTCAAGTCCATTAAATCTCCATAATTCGAAGTTTTGCGTTGTTGGTATTGTCTTCAAGGTCATAATAATAATTCATATTGTGGGTATTACTTTTTTGTGATTCCATAACTCCAGAGACACGTATTATAATAAAGTTAGACACAAATGGTTAAAATAAGTCTTGTTAGCGGGTGTTGTGTGGTCAGTGGGTACAGCTCGACCTTCAGAGGCGAGTTGTCAGGCCCCTGCCGAGGAGTCTTCACCACCAGTTTCAATTAACATTTCCTCTTTGATTTTTGTCCTCGGGATTTTATAGACAGTTTTATTTTGTTGAATTTTACTCCGTTATCAGATAAATACCGGCGGTGTTGTGTACATTTTCACTCGACGTTTGAGGTGACAATGGTGACGGAGGTGACCTGAGGCAACAATCATATCATTCCTCGCAGTGATTTACCAGTCAGTAGGTTTTGTTTTGTATGTAGTTTTTTCATGTAGCTTTTATGACACTAAAACTGGTCTCAGAGGTTGGATCACCAGATTACCTCCTCCCCCTGTTTGTTTCATCTTGAGATTAACCTCTCAAACGCTAACCTAACCTAACCTAACCTAACCTATCCTATCCTAACCTAACCTACCTCCTGTAACGTTTGGGTATTTAATCATCAGGTGAAATAAGCTGAGGTGTTTGACTTCTTCACTTTCCATTTTAATAAGATCATGTGATGCTTCCCCCGGGGTGAAGTGTCAGACTCATAACACGAGAGAGACGTTCCTCTTGATGATGTGGGCGGGTGATGGATGTGCCAAGAGCTGACAGGTCTCAGAGGTGGATCACGTATCGTCTGCTACAAATGATCTTGTCCGACAGCCATTGGGACTTGTGCCAGGTCTCACTAACTCAAGGCAGGAGATTAAGGCCGCGTCTCAAGGGGATAGAAATGATGAACTGTAGAACTGGTGGTAGTAAAACACAGGCTGACGACACTCACCTCTTGGGCAGGTTTCGTGTCATGGTATAGCTTATTAGAGTGATAATTTGACCTTTTTTTACCAGATGGATAAAATAATAATACAAATTGGATAAAATCATCACTTAGACTATATTTTCTGCTGTACACAACATTCCCCATCACCACCTGTATTGTTGTTTACGAGTTTGTAGACTATCAAACAGAAAGACGATACTGTACATATTTTGGGGTAAAAAGTCAAATCTCACTGACTGACAGTATCCCAGGAATAAGACATAACTGCAGTGCTTATGAATTGGCGGCGGGTGGGAGGGGGGGGGGGGGAGGAGGAACACACACACCAAACAACTTTATAAAAAACAGACAAGAGATTTAACTGTTTTTATGAAGCTGCCATAAGTGAGTATTATAGAACATGAAGACGTAAATAATAACATAATGATGAACAGTGAGTAGAACATTTGTGTAAGAGGGAAGTGTTCAGTTTAGCTCTTGACTTTTCACCACTTGTTATATCTTGGTTAGGTTAGGTTAGGTAATATAACATTATTCGTACTTGTAAAAACCTTTAATGTTTTATGATCATCAATTCAGTGTTGGCTTTTAGTTTAAGTTTTCATGTAATTAAACCAATCAGGACTCATTACCTGTTGCCTGTGTGTTATGTTGATCCCTCCTGTCTGGGGAACTCTACAGGGCTCAGGTAACGTTGTTGTGAATTGTCTACAGCACTCCTAACAAAATACTTCAGTTAGATTATTATTATTATTATTGTTATTATTGTTATTATTATTATTATTATTATTATTATTATTATTTAGTATTATTATTATTATTATTATTTGTATTATTAGTATTATTATTATTATTATTATTATTATTATTATTATTATTATTACAGTATTATTCTTCCTTACTGAATATGTACTATACAATAATAATATTATTAGTATTATTATTATTATTATTATTATTATTATTATTATTATTATTACAGTATTATTCTTCCTTACTGATAACAACACTAACACAATAATTGATGTTTTAAGTTACCATTAATTTTATTTGACCTCTGAGTTCCGCTGCCCTTTTTATACGTATTTTTGTGAACAGTTTAATACAGGTATAGATTCTCAACCTTTAATTATTGGTCAGGTGTTAAGAATAAGTAGTTGTTTTTTGTCCAGATTAAGACTGACCTAACCTAACCTAACCTAGCAAACAATCTTACTGGAAATAGGCCTAATTTGGCTTTGTTTGTATGTCCTTAGTTCACTCGACTCCTGTTTACCATTGTTTGTTTACCTGCATTGTCTACGTACATTATATCTCATGATTTACTGATTTAAAAGTCTCTCTCTCTCTCTCTCTCTCTCTCTCTCTCACGATAAAACACGAGAAAAGTAAATATTTTATTGGTCAACGTCAAAAGGTTATTTTTTTTTTTCGGAAGACCAACAAATCAACGAGAGGGAGTGAGTGAAGCATTCTGGCCGGGCGTCGCAGTCAATGGCTTTTTCCTCGAGTTTTTTTTTTTGTCGTGTTAAATGATGGAAAGGGAAAAAATGCGTCGATGCAAAGAGCAAATTGACAATTGACATTTAGAAGCGTCCGAATTTTTTATTGTTGGGAAGGAGCAGTGTTGCCAACGCCAAGTGTCGGGAAGATTCATTGTTGCCAACGCCAAGTGTCGGGAAGATTCATTGTTATCAGCGCATAGTGTCGGGGAGGAGCAGTGTTGCCAGCGCCTCCTTTCCTCTTTTTCCTCATCCTCTTCTTCCTTCTCCTCTTCTTCTTCCTTCTTTTATTCCTCCTCTCTTTCCTCTCCTCTTCTTCCTCTTCATCTCCTTCTGCTTCTCGTGTGCTCCTCATCTCTCTTCTCTCCCCTCTTTGTACTCTTTCTTCCCTTGTCTCTTTTTACTTCTATGTTCTCAGCCTTTCATCACCATCCTCTCTTCCCATTCCCTCCAAACAGCTCTTCGCCCGGTGTGGTATTGGCTCAGTGAGTATGTCAGACCAGTGTACATCTGACCGACCGTCTGCCCTATATAGTGTTGCAGCTCTTACGGCGTGTGTGTGGGAGATGCGCCTCTGTGTCCCCGACCTGTTGTTCCTCCCGTGCCCTCCTCCCGTCTCACCCTAATTTGTACGTGTAACACCACTCATTAGCCAGCTCCTCCCTGCGCCACCACCAGCCGTCCCTCGCGGTCACTGGCGGAGGAAGGTCTGTAAAGCTTCCCCCTGGAGGAGAAAAGGTTCGGTGTGGAGCTTTAGGAAATGAACCCGTGTCAAAAGCACTAAGGATTATAATGCTTGCGTGTTTGTATATCGAAATAAATGAATAAGTGGTGGTCTAGATTCGTGAACATTAAGAATACAGTAATACTACTATTACTACCACCACTACTACTACTACTATTAATAATAATAATAATAATAATAATAATAATAATAATAATAATAATAATAGGATCATACGAACACGCTAAAAACTCACCTTAATATTGCTGGCAGTGAAACGTAAGCAAGACTAGACTGATAATAGTTGATAAGTAAAAGAAATGAAAAAAATATTAAAACTAAATATATATAAAGGACTCATAAGTTTATTAATTCCTTGATTGCGGTGAGATAATCCCTTGAGTACGTTGATTTAACCCTCTTGAGTACGATGATTTAACCCCTTGAGTACGGTGAGATAACCCCTTGAGTACGATGATTTAATCCCTTGAATACGATATCATACCCTTTGAGTCCGGTACCAAACCCATGAGTACATTCGCTATCCCATGAGTACGAAGCTTAACCCCTTGAGTACAGTGACTTGATCCCTTGAGTACGACGCCTACCTATTGCGTATGGGGGTGTGCTGTAGCCGGATGTGACGGTGTGGTGTAGCCGGGGTGTGAGAGTGTAAGGGTGTGGAGGTGTGGCTTAGCCGGAGTGTGACGTATGAGGTGCTTAGAGGTGTGGTGTAGCCGGAGTGTGAGGGTGTAGAGGTGTGGTGTAGCCGGAGTGTGGGGGTGTAGAGGTGTGGTTTAGCCGGAGTGTGGGGGTGTAGAGGTGTGGTGTAGCCGGAGTGTGAGGGTGTAGAGGTGTGGTGTAGCCGGAGTGTGGGGGTGTAGAGGTGTGGAGGTGTGGTTTAGCCGGGGTGTGAGGGTGTAAGGCAATGACTCCCCCGGGGCGCCACTTGCTCACGCCTGAGGACCTTCAGCTCCTGCAGGTGCCATTAAAGGGGAAGTCCGCCACCTGAGCCATAAGTTAATGACAAGGCGTTACGAGGCTCTGTTACCTCGCCCCTGGTAACGGTCTGTTATTGTTGTCACCATCACTACCAGTCACCATTATGATCACCAACACTATTACCTCACAGTCGTTTAGTACAGTACTAAACGAACACAACAGTACGATTCCACCTAAAGTAATTCACACCATAGAGACCTGTTGCTAAATGATGCCATATTAAACAATTATGTAACTCTTGTAGGCAGGTGTACAGTCCGCCATTTTGTAAGACCTACCTGAAGGGATGCACAGTAGTAGTAAATAATCCTCGAGACTCCCGGTCGTAAGGGTCATAATTGTAACTACTGAGCATAAGAGGAACTAATGTGAGTAGGGTGTGTTTGATGACGGACCTTACTCTCGTGTATGGTGGGAGGTTGAAGACAAACACAGGTCATATAGTGATGAGAGGATAATAACAGAAATATTAATGGGTAAAGTTGAGGGTAGGAAGACCAGGGGAAGGCAGAGAGATACAAGACCTTGGAGAATTGGTGAAGGCAGCCAGAGAACGTTGAATGTGGTCACCAACCCTCAGATAAGTGGATGGTACTCAGATTGATTGATTAGGTGATATAAGAGTAATGGGAGGAACCACGCGGACTAAACAGTTGAATTCAGTGCTGTGATCTCAACAGAATCGTCGTTCCAGAAGGAATCTTTTCTTCTTCGATTAAGACCCTCTAGACAGGACACACACACACACACACACACCTCTGTCACCACCACCACCTCTACAAGTCACCACCACCACCACCACCACAACTAGCTCTAGTCATCACCAACACCATTGTACACCACCACCACCACCACTACCACCTCCTTCTCCTCCAATACCTCGGCTGAGAGAACCGTCATTTACGTAACTTAATCTTGGCCGTGATTGGGTATGGCCAAACTGTTAAAGGTTACGCTGTTAAGTTAGGGAAGGTGGTGATCTTGTCTTTGAGGTGATCTTGTCTTTGTGGTGATCTTGTCCTTGAGGTGATCTTGTCTTTGTGGTGATCTTGTCTTTGGGGTGATCTTGTTTTTATGGTGATCTTGTCTTTGTGGTGATCCTTGTCCTTGAGGTGATCTTGTCTTTGAGGTGATCTTGTCCTTGAGGTGATCTTGTCCTTGAGGTGATCTTGTCTTTGAGGTGATCTTGTCCTTGAGGTGATCTTGTCCTTGAGGTGATCTTGTCTTTGAGGTGATCTTGTCTTTGAGGTGATCTTGTCTTTGTGGTGATCTTGTCTTTGAGGTGATCTTGTCTTTGAGGTGATCTTGTCTTTGAGGTGATCTTGTCTTTGAGGTGATCTTGTTTTTGAGGTGATCTTGTTTTGGGTTTCATCTTTGGGAAAATTTGAGGAGAACAAGTTGGTGAACTCGGCTGTGTGATGGAAGAGATGGGAAAGGCAGACACTGTGGTGGGGTTGAGGTGTCCGAGTGTGGAATGGGGAAGCTAGGAAGGGAAGGGAAGGGTGAGTTAATCTGTGGAAAGGAGGAAGAGTGGGAGGTTGTATTTGTTAAGGAAGAGAGATGAGCAGGTCTCTAGAAGGAAGAGGAGGACGAGGAATGGAGTCTGACCTTTGGATGATGAAAGACAAGGTTGGTGTGTGGGAGAGGTAAACAGTTCTGGGGCGGGGGGCGGTAGAGGACTTGTTTATAAGAAAGGAAGGTAATGATGGCCTGCTGAATTAGGGCTTGTTTGTTTGAGGGGGGGGGAGGGAGAGGTGATGGTGATGAGTACTCGTTTGTTGGGGAGAGGGAGGGAGGGGGCAGATGGACTGTGGTAGAGGGAAAAGAGTGACTGGCCTTCGGGGGATGAGAGAGGAACTAGTGTGTGTGGGATGATGGTAACTTTGTCGGTAAGTGTGCCTGAGTGTGTGTGGGGGAGTGAAGCTTTGTACTGTGTGTAGGAGAGCTGCCAGTGTGTCAGGTACACACAACAGGCTTTGACGTCGGCAGCTGCGATAGTGGTGCGATTGACAAATTGGTTCATGGACAGAAAAATGAAGTTATTACCTGCCCCTAAAGGCTATTGTCAGTGAGCGAAGCAAAGTTCATGTTTACTACCACTATATTGTATCGGAACCACACCTATAATTACCACTTTTTACGAGCCCAGGAATATTGTGAAGAGGAACTGGCACTATTTTCCACTAAGGTGTGTTGAAGGAAAATTTTTAACTCTGGAAATTCTTATAAGTTTGTTTAAAAAAATTAGAATTCTACAAAAAAATTGCAAGCTTGACATTTGTAAAGTTATGGTGTTTATCAGTCGTCGATAAACGTAATTTGATATACTGAACTATTATACACACAGGATTACAGATGTTCATGAAGTTCTTGCACAGTCACGGTCAAAAGTAATCATCCACCCCTCCTACTACCATACCCGCGAGCTCAAGGTATTTTTACACGACGGGTCACAAGAGGGTGAGGGAGGTATTGATGGGGGGAGAGCTGGGGGTGGCGGACCCTGGTAAGGTAGGAGGGCACAAGTTAAGGGCCACATACACAGTGAGAGTGTATGTGGTCTTAGAATTATCCTCAACACCTGAAGAAGGTGTTAAGGTTGGTGGATGTAGCTTGACGTTGATGGCCTTAATGACCCTGGCAGTTGATAGACCTAAAGCCCAACAACCAACCAGGAGGGCGGGTGTGAGGGGAGGTGAAGGGGATGTGTCATATGGACGTAACTTTCCCTTAGTTATCTATGCCTTTACTTGAGATTCTGGGGAGAAGTGTGAGGGAGCTTTTGACAGGTAATATGTCAATAGGGTTGATAAGGTGTCTGGCTTGTGTGAGGGAAAGCCCCTGATTTGACAACATAAGAGAGGAGGAGGCGTGGCCTGCGACCACTGGTAACACTAAACTAGGCTGTTACTTGATCATTTACTGTACACCTCTCGCTACGACCGTTCTTGAAAAACAAATATTAAATGATAAAAAAAGAAGAATGCATTGTTGGATAGTGTGTGACTTGTCCACCCTGTAATATGTTTATTATTTTTTGTGAAAATCAATGAGAGGTGATGAGGTGGCAGTGGTGTTGGCCACTGCTCCACACTCAGCCCAGGATGGATGTTAAAGAACATTGATTTGACGAGTCGCAGGCAAATTTTCGCTTTTCGCGCGGCTGGCTACGTGTCGGAAATTGCAAGGGAGGTTGGGGTCACTGTGAGACGTTGGTTAACCCTCTGGGAGGAGCCTGGCAGTACAGTACAGTACAGTACATATCGTATATCAGTCTTGCACAAGTTTTACCTCTTGTGTAAGTTATTTTTACTGTACTTCTATAACGTAAGTCAGTGTGTCTCTGAAGACAAGATCGACTAGCCTTGATATATTGCACTTAATATTAACCTGTGTATCACACAATACACCGGGCTGTAGACAACGGCAACCTGTTTACATGTGCCGACGGGAGACAAAATGTTTGCGTGTGACAATCACTGGGATGGCACCGTAATTTAGCCAAGCACGCTGCAGCTCCTGCCCTAATAACAATTACTCAGACAAATCGACGCGTCCGCCAATAGCAATTGTGTAATAGAAAAAAACATGCAAATGCAGCCCACACATGTAAGATGTTATTATCAATCTTGTTATTACTTCTCGTGGTGGAGACATAAAGCTGTCAGTTGGTGTCGGTTTCTGTTTGTCAACGTACATTTATTTTAATTATCTTTTATTTCAAATGAATACAACTATACATCTGGCTCAGGATTAACGAAGACTTTAAGTTTAATATTTCCTTAAATAGGTACTTAAGCGCCGCTCTACCAGGGTTAATGAAGCATAACTACAAGCTTATATGACTGTAGTTATTCTGGACATTTCTCGTCTCCACTCAGAGGAACAATCTCACCTCACGTGCGACTCCTTAAAACATTTGTCGCCTTGGGAGCTGCCACACGGAGCATGTGTTATCAACTTGTACCTCGCTGTGGCCTCTAGTGGGTGAGGTAGTTGTGGCCTCTCGCGGGTGAGGTAGTTGTGGCCTCTCGCGGGTGTGGTTCAACTCAATACTCCATCCATCTCTAACCATCGCTGTTGCCCATCATGCAATTGACTGTCCGAGAAAAAAAAAATCAAAATGACGAATAGAATAAATAAATCACTAAATACATTGAAATATGACAGTTGTTTCCTTACATAAATATCAATGAAGTTTAGTAGAAACCCATTGATCGAGAGACGTGCGCAGGTTTGTGTACAGTTTCGCCTCCCTATATAGAGGTACACACGGACGGGCAGACTAGTTACTGGCACACGGGGCTTATCCATAAAGAATGATCGTGATGACGTGTATAGAGGTGACCAGACCGAGCTATGATCGCACCATGTTTCCTTGAATAAAACTGGTTATACGAGGTTTAGGTTGTAAGTTCTTTTGTTATTCGATAAATTAACTGTACGATATATTAATATGGTGTAGCCTTTGATAGATACAAAAAAATGAAAGGCTCTGGGAAACTTAGACCATTAGTAAGAATAATGAGGCAGGAATATGAGACACGATATATTTATTTTACAATTTAAGAACAAAAGTAATACTGTATAATAATGGAAGACAAACATTGATACTCTGAATACTTTCCACCAACTGATCTGTGTTGGGACACATGTTAGCTTCAACGATGAGTAACACGGTATGAAGTAGTTGCTGTCAGGATTTCCCGACACATGGCAGTATTTGGTTATGGCTGGGGAGTAGTGTATTTCCTTATGAATTATATCATAATAATGACATGAAGAAAACAAATAATGTTGAAAAAATAATCTGATTAATTCGAGGGTAAACTCACCATTCTCTTTATCTACAGTACAGTACACTACACTACACTACACTACACTACAGTACACTACAGTACAGTACAGTACACTACAGTACAGTACAGTACACTACAGTACAGTACACTACAGTACAGTACACTACAGTACACTACAGTAATGGCCTTCAAGTAGATGCCAGATATTACCAAATGTGTTAAAGGAATTGTGTCCACAACTTCACACTGTTTATTAATGTTTATAATAACGTGCTGAAATCTCATTACCTGTTGATAGATAGACAGACAGAGACAGACAGAGACAGAAAGACATATTCAGTAGAATCGTCATACAAGTTTACATTTATTCGCCATGTATATAGACAATAGAGAAGCACTATACAGACAGTGCAGGTATACAAGCGACGGTAAACAGTAAGGATAACCAATATAGCGTTCGGATGGTTACTTCCTGTATTTAGTCTGTATCTGTAGTTATGCTTCTGTATTTCGAAAATCACTACAGCAACGGTACTTATACAGTATATATTGGCAGACTCAAGCATAGTCCCGAGCCTTTGGTAGGATTGAGATAAAGCCTGGTTCATCCTCCCGCCTCGGCCAGGAGATACGACTTGGATCCGCTGTAGTATTTGGTCACGTTCTCACCCGAGTGTAGTGGAGTCATTGATGTCCCAGCTTAACGTAACGCGTGCTCCAGGTGTCCTTCTGAATACTGAATTGAACTTGGTTAGTGTCTGAGAAATTTTGTTCAGAGTTATGACCTCACTCCAGCTCCCGTACTCACAATTTTACCTGACAACTCTTGGTAAAGTAAGGCTGTATGTAATGGTGATTGTAATTGGTGGATCTGTTTTCAGCTGTATCACTGTTAGGATAAATATTAAACAATCCAAAGGTAACATTTTATAATAAACGATTCATCGTTATTTTAGATCATGAGAAGTTTCCAAATGTTCGTATATTTGCTTCAATAATGAAGAAAATTTGATGTGAAAATCATGTGGCAGCTGTGGCTGTAGTTGAGTTGCCACACTCCCTCTGTTACTGAACTGAAGAACATAATATAATTTGCATTGTCATTTGTTCTAGATCTTATAAGCTTTGTTACTATTTAAAGTCTTTGATCATAATTTATTTTTATTTGAAGAAAAGGTTCACTATGTTAATTAATTTGGAAATTCAAAACATCCAATATGAGTTTATTTTACATTAACCCTTCAGGACAGTGGGTTAAATTACCCAACCTAACCTAACCTAAGATAGTGTTTGTGAGTGAGGTTGACGTCAGGGTGGACACTCATCTTTAACTCAGACGGAATAATGGTGCTTTTCCCCTCGCCCCTGCGCCATAACAGACAAAAGGAGGGGCGCCTGTCGATACGATGGCATCCTCTTTTGACATTTTGCCAGAGCGCCTGTTGCTTGCCTGTCAGACACATGTAGGTGGAGTAGCTGTTGTGGGGTTGCAGGATGTTTTTATATCATAGATTGGAAGGATAGACATCTGTTGTGAGGTCGTGAAGGTTTACAGACAATAAATCAAGCTTAGGAGGGATTTTTTCCTTCGTGGCAAATCCTACAAGAGTGTTCATTGGCTGGTCTTCCTAGTAAGTGTTTGGTTGCAGGAGTAAACTTATCGAGGACCTTAATTTGGATCCCGAAAAAACATAAAACGCAGTGAGGTGGAGGCTGGCACACATCATCACTGCCGGGAAGTAAATTACAGTTTGTTCAAGAGTCGCTGGTAATCAAAGAGTCAGAATTGGTCTTTTATTCCGACATGTATTAACTGATGGATTAAAGATGCAAGAAACTGGTATGTGTGGGCGGTAGTGTTCCGGTACTTGTCTGTCACGGTGCGGATTGAGAGTTACTGGTATCGGAATTGTGTTAGTGTAAGATAAGTGAATTTCTATAACAAAGGCTGTGAGTCCAGAGTTCTTATAGCATATGTGTAGGAAATGACTATTATAGTTTATAGTTTTGGTAATACTGTAATAGTTTCAGGTTAATTTGATAACATTTTACAATGAGCATTTACTGAACAGTTAACAATAAATAAAATTCTGTACATTTTAACAAATTTAAATAAGAAAATGGATAATGCTTCATCTAACTTTAACCTAAGGATAAGACCACAAAGATAGCAGGTTGCCCGCTTGCCGGTTTCCAGCGCCGGCAGTCAGCGCCGGTGTCATGCGACAAATCTTCCGGTGCGATAAACCTTCAGGTTGTATAATATGCGCATACGCAAGTTTTGCCAGGAAATTCTGTCGCACGTTACCGTGCGATATTCATTCCAGTGCGATAAACCTTCCGGGCTCAGCAATTACTGATGTTCATTATCGACATCTAAGATGTATGATTGATTTGTGGTTGATTTGTGAGAGCTGAAAATATTAATAAATGCCATGATACTGTATTCTGTAGCTCTTCCTGGTAACACGAAAACTGTTCGGTATTGAAAGAAAATTTATATTTCCGATGAAGAAATGTTTTCATAACACGCACAAAACCAAGGTGGAAGAAATATCGCAGGAAATCTCATGACCTTGGTGCGCATGCGTAGTGATTTCTCCTGGAAGGTTTGTCGCACGACACTGGTCGGCGGACACAGAGGACGCAGGTGTATCTGGGAGTTGTGGTCCAGCTGCCGTATAGTTAAGATGTCTGACTCGTTGTCTGACCAAGATTTTCTTTTGTTCGATGGTGTTTATGAAAAAGTCAGGAGGAAAGGAACTGCAATCCATGAAATCAATCGCAGTAGAGACAATTACTGTGACTCACCATCTTTTTAGCGAGCTAAAGGGGACCCAAGGAGGGTTTTTGTTTATTGGTTTTCAATACATGACAATGACTTGGAAAACTTTCGACTACATTTTGAAGAAGGTTGAACATCGTTTGACGAAAACATGATGTAACTTACGCACCACGATCACCGCCTCAACAACACGATCACCCGCGCGGTCAAGCGAGAAAGGAATACAGTATTTTGTTTATTCCGGTAAAATTGTGAGCGCAGGCAACTGTGTCCGGCCGCGCTTGATAACATGGTCACATTCATGACGCTTAGCGCTGGTAACTTGCAAGTGTGTGTGTGTGTGTGTGTGTGTGTGTGTGTGTGTGTGTGTGTGAACCCTAACCAATTACTTAAGGTGCGACTGGTGACCATGTCCTTGGGTGGCCCTGCAGGTCGCCGCCCGCCACCCATCGACAATCAATATACGTACACTATTGGTCCTCCTCACCCATCAGTCTGCAGGTGACGGCCGGAAAAGACTGTCCGCGTGACTGATGAGACAAGTTGAACAGTGTCTTATGTCTTCTTTCTTTCCACTACTTTGTGTATAGAATAAAGTAATATTTTTCCCCTGGAGGTATGTATAGAATAAAGTGTTTTTTCCCTGGAGGTAAATGTGTATAGAATAAAGTAATATTTTTTCCCCTGGAGGTAAATGTATATAGAATAAAGTACCATTTTTTCCCCTGGAGGTAAATGTGTATAGAATAAAGTAATATTTTTTCCCTGGACGTAAGAGTGTATTGAATTCAAGTTTTTGATCGCCATGAATGTCCAGCGAACTGAAAATTTCAATCTGAATTTTGGCAAGTTTGCACAAGACGACATTGTGTTTCCCAATACCTGCAGAAGGAAATAATGAGGTCCGGGTTATGAAGCCAGCCGTCTGCAGAACTGTGTTAGATTGAGTCAACACTTCTCTCTGAACAACACATCTCTGCGGGCAACACATCTCTCCCAGCAATACATCTCTGATAGTAACACATCCCTACACCTACAAGCAACACATCACTGAGGACAACACATCTCTCCAAGCAACACATCCCTACGAGTAACACATCTCTAAGGACAACACATCTCTGCAGCCAACACATCTCTGCGAGCGACCCATATCAGTAACAATAATAATAATAATAATAATAATAATAATAATAAATTCGGTTAGAAATGGTTATATTTATGTCGGTATAAATAGTACTCGAGGCAGACCGACATGAAGAAAAGGTTTACACATCATTATATCAACTCCTATTTAGACGTGTGCTGTCCGCCATTAATTACCAATATAACCACAACAAAAGCATCCCACCAAAACGACCGCACCATTGTAAACAAAACGTAACCTAGTTTAAAACATGTACAGGAAAAATACGACCCAACAAAGGCATTCATTGTCGACTAAAATGTGGGTTAATTATTATTTTTTTTCGACTGATTGATTTGGCAAGTTTGTTTACCTGTGGAGGAAGATTAGGTTGTGCTCGTCACCAGATTGAATACGAGATATCCGATTTACATTTACATAAAGACTCATATTGTTACTGCTACTGTTCCTGCTACTGCTGAGTGTGAATTGCTCATAGTCTATTGTGTTAAACCAAATATCCTCTGGCACACTGACCGTATATTGACACCTCCGTTGTTTTATGAAGGTTTCGGATTTACATTATTTATTTTAGGGTGTTTGAACCGACATAGTGAATCCGGAGAATTATTGTTGTTTACAGTGTGTGTGTGGGGGGGGGAGGAACGTGGGGTTGATGGGTATAGGGGTGGTGGGGGTGGTAATAGGTACAAATTATACATGCTGAACACTACTGATTATACATGGTGATGACTTCTAATTATACATGATGACGAGTAATTACTTTTAAATACACACTACATGGCGGTCACTGCTTATACTAATGGCTTGGGATTTAGGTGCATGATTTAATTGTTTTATTTTATCATCTCTCCTTCTTCCTTGTCTCGTCTCCTTCCTCGTCTCATTTCCTTCCTCGTCTCATTTCCTTCCTCGTCTCATTTAAAGAAGAGGGAGTAAGGACCAAGCAAGAGAGAAGGGGGTTGAATCTCCTTTTTTCTCTCTCTCCTCTTTTCTCATTAAGTTTTGTACCCATTACTTAATTCCCAGACGGCACATGTTTTTTTCCAGCACTGGGAGGAAAAGATGGGCTTTTTTTCCTCGCTGTGGGGGACTGCTTTTATGTGGAGACCCTGTTTGTAATAACGGGTCGTATTTTTAGCCAAGGGGAACGCATTTCTTTAGGTATAGGAACGTATTTTTAGGGTAGGGTCGTATTTTTAGACAAGTTGGGGCCCATTTGGATGTCTCTGGTTGTAATTTAAGGCAAGAGGGACGGATATTTCGTCACAGGGCGTATTTTTAAGCAGCGGGGCGGGTTGGTGTTTTTTCTTTCATGGGGAACGTATATTTAAGCACCGGGGCTTTGGGTTAGATTAAGTTCGATTATATTGGGATAGGTTAGGTAAGGTTAGGCTAGACTAGACTAGGCTACGTTAGTATATGTTAGGTTAGGTTAAGTTAGGTTAGGTTATAGGCATTAAGCTGTATGAACCCTTGGAGTCGTTTAAGTAGTCCCACCACCGCCCATAATCGACACCACCCCGGGCAGTCCTCAGAGCCGTGTTGAATATTGTCATGTTTTCCTCCTCCTCCATTTCCATCCCCATTTCCTTCCCTATCCCATGCCCATTTCCTTCCTCATCCCCCCCCCCCCTCACCTAACTACCATTACCATCACCACCATTCCCGCCCCTACATCTGAATGCTTACAGATCCTTGCCGCTCTCACCACCTACCACGTGTACTCCACCATTAGTCTCTCTCTCTCTCTCTCTCTCTCTCTCTCTCTTCGGCTCATATGAGTTTCGTGAAGGTCAGATCAATGCCATCAAGATTAGATCAGGTCAGGTTTATTAAGGTCAGGTCATGGTCATTAAGGTTAGGTCAGGGCCATTAAAGTCAGGTCAGGGGCGGTAAGGTTAGGTCATAGCCGGTAAGGTCAGGTCAGGACCATTATAGTTAGGTCAGGGCCATTAAGGTCATGCCAGGGCCATTAAGGTCAGGTTTAGGTCAGGAAATGAATAAAACGTTAGAAAAAAAAACATGAATTCAAAGTTTCAGTTAATTATTACAGTGGGAAAAAAGTTTCAACTATTTTCCATAATTCGACCCTTTTAGGAAGCCCAAATTATTCAAATTAAGTCCAATTATTTTCTTTACATTCTCAATGGAGCAGAAATTTATTTTTACACTTTAGTAATTTTTCGTATTTTAGTGATTTTTGTTTATTTATGTTTTTAGCTCAGCTGTTCGACGTATAAGGAACGTGTTCATACTTGCTTCTTTCTTAATTCTTTGCGGTAATTTTTGTAAGCTAGGTTAAGCAGCTTATTGTTGCTTTTAGTAAGATCACATGTAGATAAGACCCTAGCTTAATTCACCTAAACATTAATCACCCTAACGCTAACCTAAGCCACCAAACCTAACCTAACCTACCAAACAGATTATGGTTTCATTTTTGAGTGCCTTTGTTTACATATTGATTTAAACATTATCTCTAGAGTATCTTTTGTTTATATATTGATTTAAACATTATCTCTAGAGTATCTTTTGTTTATATATTGATTTAAACATTATTGTCTTTATGTAGTGAAATTAAGAGAAAGTCACAGTACAACCGTCTTAGAGCACGTATGTCAGTTTGTTCAGGTACTGGGAAAGAAAGCAATATTTACCTTTCTTTTATACATTGAATGGAATAACTTTTTCATCGATACATCTTTCATCTGTATGTATGTATGTATGTATGTATGTATGTATGTATGTATGTATGTATGTATGTATGTATCTGAAACTCCAGTCCTATTTGACCATCCGCACGATTTCTTTATTTTATTATTTTCCTTTTGTACTATCAGTCATGCTGTGCAAATTTACAGGAGCGGAGGACAAAGCATTTTCCTCTGGGTGTCCCCTTGTCGGTCTGACGTGTTCCTAAAATAGAATTCACTTCCTGGTGCCATATTTCCTCTCAACCGTGATCCACAGCCTGTCAACACCCCCAATGGCTCCCGCTCGCCTTAAACACTCCGTGATTCACTAGTGTTTGTTGCTACGAGTATTTAATTTTGTTTTATTGATCTCTACCTATTTTGGACCCAGTGTTAGTGGTGCTCTGTGGCCGAGAGTTGTCTGTAATCTGACGTCTCTGCCTGTAGCTTCCTGTAATTTGCCGTTGCTGCCTGTAGTTTATGTAGTAATACTGTATACGACTAACATCATGTAATCAAGCCAGACGACATTATGCTATAAAAAATTGGCAACCTCCGTAGGTCAGCATCAGTCATATACTGGACAAACTACCGTGTCATGTAGTTACTGTGTGGATGTTGGTAGCTCTTTCATTCAGCTGGTGAACTTTAGTACTCTACCTCGTCACGTCTTTACAAGTCCTCCACCGCCTGGAAACTAACACTTCCATTCTCTTCTACTTCTCTCTCTGGCCTCGGTGACATATGTCGTGAAACAAACCATAAACATTTCTACCAGATACGTTTGTAGACCATGTCATCCGATATCACCAGAGCTTGTCAACTGTTGTTATCATTGTACTGTAAAATATGTGTGTCAAATGATAGCGAGAGTGAGACAGATACAACTACCAGCGTTGTCTTGTTGCTGATGAACTGTTCCTTACTTGTGTGTGTGTGTGTGTTGGGGGTCCTCATCTGTGCCCTGCAGCCATGTAATATGTATGTGTGAAGTTTGAGATCTCCTTTATTGCCTCCGTTTTGGAGCTATGGCTGGAACAGACAGACAGACAGATACGTCTTTTATTATTACAGTTAGATTAAACATACACCTGGTGCCTTGTCCTGCCCTCCAAATAAGATCCCGACAGAGCCTTAGCCACTGTGCTCTACATCTGGAACACTCGCTGTGATATTACACGGTGGGCTCTATTTTGGGGCTCCTCTCCTATCCCCCCGCTAAGGTCAGAGGTCAGGCACGTGTAATCAGCAATCATGGGTCATTAGGGGTTTTTTTTTAATCTAACTTTAACCAATAAACTGTAATCCTAAAAAGCCACATGAATAGATATAATGGGGCCACCTGAAGATTAGCCCCTCCATCTTGTTTTACCTGTTCATTAATTAATGCTACCTGGGGAATTAGGTTAGGTTAAGGTAGGTCAGGCAAGGTTAGGTCAGCGTTAGGTTAGGTTAAGGTAGGTCAGGCTAGGTTAGGTTAGCGTTAGGTTAGGTTAAGGTAGGTCAGGCTAGGTTAGGTCAGCGTTAGGTTAGGTTAAGGTAGGTCAGGCTAGGTTAGGTCAGCGTTAGGTTAGGTTAAGGTAGGTCAGGCTAGGTTAGGCTAGCGTTAGGTTAGGTTAAGGTAGGTCAGGCTAGGTTGGGTCAGGTGGGTTAGGTTGAGTGGGTCAGGCTAGGTTGGATGGGTGGGTTAGGTTTAGGTGGGTCCCAGGCTAGGTTGGGCTAGTTAGGTTAGGTTAAGATGGGTCAGGCAAGGTTAGGTCAGCGTTAGGTTGGGTTGGAGTGGGTCCGGGCTGGGTTGGGCTAGCGTTAGGTTAGGTTAAAGTGGGTCAGGCAAGGTTAGGTCAGCGTTAGGTTGGGTTAAGGTGGGTCAGGCTAGGTTGGGTCAGCGTTAGGTTGGGTTAAGGTGGGTCAGGCTAGGTTAGGTTAGCGTTAGGTTAGGTTAAGGTGGGTCAGGCAAAAGGTTGGGTCAGCGGTAGGTTGGGTTAAGGTGGGTCGGAGCTAGGTTGGGTCGCGTTAGGTTAGGTTAAGGTGGGTCCAAGGCTAGGTTGGGTCAGCGTTAGGTTGGGTTAAGGTAGGTCGGGCTGAGTTGGGTCAGCGTTGAGTTGGGTTTAGGTGGGTCAGGCTAGGTTAGGCTAGCGTTGGGTTGAGTTAAAGGTAGGTCCGGCTAGGTTAGGTTAGCGTTGGGTTGGGTTAGGTGGGTCCGGCTAGGTTGGGTTAGCGTTAGGTTAGGTTAAGGTAGGTCAGGCTAGGTTAGGTTAGCGTTAGGTTAGGTTAAGGTAGGTCAGGCTAGGTTAGGTCAGCGTTAGGTTAGGTTAAGGTAGGTCCGGCTAGGTTTGGCTAGCGTTAGGGTGGTAAATCTTAAGGTGAAATAAACAGGGGTGAGGGGAGTGATGAACCTAACCTAACCAACTCAATATCTCACTCGTTTTTCAGGGGGCAGTTTCGATGGGAGTGAAATGCATCAGTGTTTTTTAGTCTGTGTACGAGGTTGCCCACTGCTTAATGGTGTAAAAGTAATGCTCTGTTTGTGTTACGCTTGACACCCACCTCAGCCCCACCCCAACGCCACCACCCACCCCACCCCACCCCACCCCACCCACCCCACCCCACCCCTGCCACCCCACCCCACCATCCAACCTCACCCCATCCTACCCCAACCCCGGTGATATATTGAATGTTCGACCTAAGCGAACACCTGGGGTATAATACTTTTCCATGTTATCTCTCTCTCTCTCTCTCTCTCTCTCTCTCTCTCTCTCTCTCTCTCTCTCTCTCTCTCGTGGACCCAGAGTTTCTATCTTCCTTTGAACTTCTCTTTTAATCAGCTGGTCTTCATCATCTCTCTTCTCATGTGTGGAGGAGCTGACTCTCGCCTTATTATTAACTCTGACCAGATGTGTTGCCTCATGAGACTTTGATATATGTAATACTTCACCATTAGTATTATAGGAGAAGATTATATGACAATTTACTTACATATAAGACACTTAAGTTACATATGAGGCTTTTTACTTACATATAAGCCACTTTAGTTACATATAAGGTACTTTAGTTACATATAAGACACTTTAGTTACATATAAGGCACTTTAGTTACATGATCTTACACCTGTATGTTAACGAGGTACTGTGAGAGTCATGTTAATAATGATGAAAGTAACGTGTGTTTCTCTGTTCCCTCAGGTGTGTGTGTGTTGGTACCTCAGAGCATCAGTGTTGTGTCCTCATCCCCGACACATCATTATTACAGGTGGGTGACGCAAGCTGAGTGTACAGGTGGGTGACGCAAGCTGACTGTTCAGGTGGGTGACGCAAGCTGACTGTACAGGTGGGTGACGCAAGCTGACTGTTCAGGTGGGTGACGCAAGCTGACTGTACATGTGGGTAATGCAAGCTGACTGTACAGGTGGGTGACACAAGCTGTTTGTACAGGTGGGTGACGCAAGCTGACTGTATATTAGTACAGGCTGACTGTAGTGGTAGTAATAAGGGTAGTAGTAAACTATTAAACATAATTGAAACAAAGAATAAACCTTGATAATTACGTCACTATTAAAACAAAACTCAATGTGAAGTGACTCTTAGTGTGACAGCGTGTGTTAGTTACCACCATCAGTGTTAGAGAAACTGTGAGAAAATATGTACCCAGAAATATTAAAGTCAGCCACAAGGAACTACACTAGTCACTGTTGTACGGTATATATTTACTTTTATTGCACAGTTTAAAAAGTAACTCCCATATGCAAATACATTAAATATATATATATTTTTTTTTTGTAAACCTTAATATTACTGTAGTTTTCTAATTTCTTTTGGGGAGAAATATATCCAGCTTTTCCCGTGTTGACCATGTCTCTATATATCATTGTGTTAGTCAGCTTCTTACACTACAATGTTTACATTATCTCAGAGCAATTTAAGAGTAAACTTATAGATTTAGCCTGATGTAGATTTTGTTAAATAAAGATAAAAAGCTTCACTTGGTAAGGCTGAAGAACTACATTTTCTATATCTTGGTGTATACCTTGCTAAGAAATAATATGGATGTGTCTTACGTAAAACTGAGAAAGATACAATTTTGCTGGAAGAGCCAAAGAGAGTGACTGGTAAGGCTCAGTTTGTGTAAGTTGAGATAAAGTCAGGCCAGAGGTGGTCACGCGTCAGCCAACACCCGGCACTACTTTGCGGCCGTGTTACTGCCTTGTCATTGACCATCCGCCGAGTGAGATGTCGTGTCCTGGGACCTCTGGGTTTGCTGGTGGTAATACTCGTCCAGTCAGGAACTGCTCCATTTTATCTCAGCCATGGGAGTCATCAGGGGTGTTGCTGTTAGCTGAGACACTGGGAACGTCTGGCTTCTGGGTGTTGCTGAGACACTGGGAACGTCTGGCGCCTGGGTGTTGCTGAGACACTGGGAACGTCCAGCTCCTAGGTGCTGCTGAGACACAGGGCAACATCCAGCTCCTAGGTGTTGCTGAGACACTGGGAACGTCTGGCTCTTCATTTAACTTTCCGCGTCGATTCACAGCTCTCATCACCACCTTACCTTCCTCTTCACCTCCAATACGGTGTTGGTGACTGTGGTAATCTGGATGTTGGGTGGTGATTGATCCGCCCTGACACACACACCCACTCTCACCACCGCCTGGTAATCTCCACCACACACTCCACTATACCACTCTCCGACACCACCACACACGCCACTATACCACTCTCCGACACCACCACACACTCCACTATAACACTAACTAACAGGAGCAGGGAAGTATCAGTAACTAGTAGATGAGAGGAGAGACTTACATGAATAGCAAGAGTGAGGGGGAGATGTGATGCCGGGGTGAGACGAGGGGAGGGGAGGGAGGAAGATAGCGAGTGAGGGAGGGAGGAAGATAGCGAGTGGGGGGAGGGAGGGAGGGAGGAAGATAGCGAGTGAGGGGAGGGGGTCGAGGGGAACTACACCTGCCTACCCTCTTCCTTGTCTTCAACCTTGAACTGGCAGGACCTTCTGATATTTAAGTGTATTTACCTATTAATGTAATGGGTGCGGTGGCCCAGTGGATACAGCTCTCAACTCCTAACCTAAAGATTACTGGTTCGATCCCTGGACACACTGAGCCTATCTAGTTGCATTTTTTCACTTTTTCGTATTTGTTTATATACTGGTATTAAAATGTGGTTTTCTTTTTGATATTGTGGAACTTAAATATCGGTATTAATTAACAAATACACAATAGGCTAAGGTTTAGATTTAGCAATGTAGTAATAGAATAAATAAAGACAATAATAATGTGTGGAAGGTGTCTAGTTTGGCGAGGTAAATCGACCGTGCCACACCCCTGCCTAGGTTACCATGACAAACACCAGCACTAAGTAAACAAGGCTGCCAGCTGCTTCCAGGTAAAGTGTTGTGTGGCGCACCTCAAACACCCACTACCGAATCTCCAACCTCGAACCCACGAACCCCGAATCCCCAACCCTGAATCCCCAACCACGAATCCCCGACCTCGAACCACCTAACCCCTAGCCCCAATCCCGAATCCCCAACCGACAACCCCGAACCCACAACCCCGAACCCCGAATCCCTAACCCTAACCAGTAACCCCCAAATCCGAACCCCCAATCCCTAATCCCCAACCGACAATCTCGAACCCATAACCCCGAACCCACAACCCCTAATCCCGAACCCCAACCCCGAATCCCTAACCCCTAACCAGTAACCCCCAACTCCGAACCCCCAATCCCAGACACCTTCATTTGTTATTAGCGATTATAGTATTGACCTTCACAACCAGATGGATAATGTTGTGTTTATAATACTTAAGCCTCAGAACCAGATAAATAATGAAGTTGTTATTATTAGGCGTTATAATATTGACCATCACAACCTTCCCGTGATACAGTGAACAAAGTCTCCCTCCCTGCTGGCCGTATAGTACCAGTATAGTTGTCTTATTTTGGCACCAATGGCCAACCCCTTCCCATTGTATCTGCCTATACAGTGTTACAGCAGCCCATTTTCCCGACAACTCAATAACCAAATCTTTTTTTAGCGGAATATCTGTAGATACCTGTACTTACTTGTAGATACCTGTACTTACCTGTAATTACCCGTAGTTACCTGTGTACAAGCAATAAACACGTAACATAAAATACCGCCCAGACCTGTCGTGTGTGTGGACGTGTTAGACAGCATAACTGATAAAAAATAATAAATATCAGTTGAATTTGGTGAGGAAAGGTGAGAGGTGAGGACAAGGGCGAGTGAGGGTCAAGAGCGAGTTATCAGGACACATGGAGGGAACCTAACCTAACCCTGGCGGCGCCTCCTTCAGTAGCCAGCCAGTCTGCCTCTTATACCTTGACCTGCCACTACCTACCTCTCGCCCCTCTCTCCCTCTCTATGCCAACCACTTACTACCTTCCCATCCCACCCTTTTTTTCGATGTCACTCACTTCTCCCTTACTCCCAATTATCTTCCTTCGTCCCTCTTTGTCTTCCAATTACATTACCTCATATCCTCTTTGTCTTGTCAGTTATCTTTCCTTCACCCCCTTTTTGTCTGCCAATTACCTCTCCTTATCCTCTCTCTGTCTGCCAATTATCATCGATCATCTCCTTAACAGTGGCACCTTGTAGCTGTATCAGTACAGTTGTCGCATCATACAGTACAAGTGGGTCCTGTAGGCAGAGTGGAAACAGCACACTGACTACAAATCCACTGGTCCACCTCTTGTCCTTCACTGGTCCACCTCTTTTGTCCTTCACTGGTCCACCTCTTGTCCTCCACTGGTCCACCTCTTGTCCTCTACTGGTCCACCTCTTGTCCTTCACTGGTCCACCTCTCGTCCTCCACTGGTCCACCTCTTGTCCTTCACTGGTCCATCTCTTGTCCTTCACTGGTCCACCTCTTGTCCTCCACTGGTCCACCTCTTTTGTCCTTCACTAGTCCACCTCTTTTGTCCTTCACTGGTCCACCTCTTGTCCTTCACTGGTCCACCTCTTGTCCTCCACTGGTCCCTCTTTTGTCCTTCACTGGTCCACCTCTTTTGTCCTTCACTGGTCCACCTCTTGTCCTTCACTGGTCCACCTCTTTTGTCCTTCACCTCTTGTCCTTCACTGGTCCACCTCTTGTCCTTCACTGGTCCACCTCTTTGTCCTTCACTGGTCCACCTCTTATCCTTCACTGGTCCACCTCTTATCCTCCACTGGGTCCACCTCTTATCCTCCACTGGTCCACCTCTTGTCCTCCACTGGTCCACCTCTTGTCCTCCACTGGTCCACCTCTTGTCCTCCACTGGTCCACCTCTTGTCCTCCACTGGTCCACCTCTTGTCCTCTACTGGCCCACCTCTTGTCTTCCATTACTGCGGGGAATGTTGACGGTAATGGATGAAAATAGTGATGATGAGGTCAGGAGGCTTAATACTTCTTTGTTGGCCGGAGTCTCACTGTGTATGTGGCTGTGTGGCTACTGACCGGGTGTGGTGGTGACGGTGGTGGTAGTGATGGTGGTGGTAGAAACTAGTGGTGGTAGTGGAAATTAGTGGTGGTACCTATATAATAGTCACGACAGTGGTGGTGGGAGCTACATTAATGGGCCTGACAGTGGTGGTAGTGGTGGTGGTGGTAGCTACAGTAGTGGTGGAAGGAATGGAATAATAAGTCAAACGCTTTTAAGGGGTATCATTGTTATCGGTGAGTTAAATAATAACCAGGAACTACTCATTTACCTCATTACACCAGTGAAGTTACCTCATTATACCAGTGAAGGAATATAATGAACGATTCTCCCCGTGTTGTGATGACCTCAGAAGCCCTGGTGGGTGGAGGCGGTTCAGGGTGGGGCTGTTCCTCAGGTTTTGAAGGTCAACACCACAGGACAATAGGTTGGTAAGCTTCAGTGACTCATCTCCAGGAATAGTAAGAGGTTAGGCTCCAAAACTGTATACGGTAACAGATACAGCGACTTATTGTTTATAAATAGAGGAATGGCTATTATTTAACCTTTCGAGGTTTGGTGCAGTAGTTAGTAAGAATATAATGCTCGTACAGGGTAAAATATTAGTATAAATTTTAATTTCTTTAAAGTATGATTAATTTTTTTTTACCTCAGCCTGGCTTTATTCACAGAGGTCAGGTGTGTTGTGGAGGGCGGGGGGTGTACATGGACCAGACCGCCCTGCCCCCACCCACCTGTTGTTGTCAATCTACCACATACTGTATCTCGGAAATCTTACATTATAACTTGTTGTCGTATTTGTTACATGGAAATTGAATCTCAGTGTATACATGCGAGACGACCCCGTAGTCTCTTAGAAGATATACCACTCCATCAGCCTGGCACAGTACAGTACCTTCACACTCCGTCCCAACACCGTAGTCAGCCAACACTCCCTGCCATCCATCTTTTACACATTGTAGTAAAAACGATAATTATGGCGGGAGAACATATTGAACTTATACCTGACGATGAAAGATTGAATTATTATATAATCACCTTCATCAGGATATTACGCCTCTGCCATAAAGATAACACGAGCAGTCAACAGCGCCTGACGATACCCTCTTTCCCGCACAATGACGCGCTGTTTATAGAAGCTTTATCAGGTTAACGTTCGCCAGCTGTCTGCCTGAGGTGACGTTCTTTAGTCGGACGAGCGCCATACTTTAATGTCCATCTGTGTGGATTTCTCTTGACGCAGATTCGGTTAGGGGAGATAATTTTATTTACCGTGCGAATCTTTAAACCCAAGGGGATGTATTCTCAGAGATCCTTGAGTTACCGCGTTAGGAAACACTTTCTTCTACATGCTCTTAGGCTTAAAGAAGAAATAGTACCTTACTGTGACCCTCTGATGTAGGCTTTATTATTAACCACTGCCTCAAACTTCGTCATTAATTGTCAAGGTATACAGGCGTAAAATTATTTCCTTAATCTAACTAAACCGACGTAATCTAGTCACTATTAGACACGAGAATAATACACGTACTATACATACAAACTGCATTGGTAATATATAAACCAACTAAAGCATTGTATTGTACTTGTCTAGTCAACAATAACAATAACACTAATATTGTTTCATTGTCAGGTGTTTAATTACCTTCTCGATCATGGCAACACGGGATGAAAAACAGAAACCTATTATATAATTATTTATCTATTTATAGGTTATTGTCACCACTAATGAGATACCTTTTTCCCTCTTTCCAGGTCACAAAGATTGACTGGCGGTAAATCTAACTACTATTGTTATTGCTGTCTGGAGAGGTTGGTGTTTAGGCCCCCAGCTGCCCTCATACGGTGGTTAGGTTAGATCTACAGACTCTTGTTACAGCCGTGTTTGGTTATGTTAGCTTAGATATGGTTGTTAGGGAATATGGTATATGGTTACGTTAGGTAAGACATGATTAGGTTAAATTAAGCTAGAAATGGCTTGATTAGGTAAGGACACATATATTTTAGGTTAGGTTTTAATGCCGTCTTAGAAACGTAAGGCATAGGTGAATGAATGTGTGTGCGTGTGTAATATCAAAGTTACAGCATTCTGAACCTCCGTTTCGAGCAGCATACAGGTAAGCGCTCTAGCCAGGTGACCTTCATATAAACTCATTAACCTGTTCATACCTGGGTATATGTAATTTGCATCACCTTGTTTAATAGTATGTAATCAAGGCGAAGCGAGTCATTCACCTGGCTGAGCGAACTAATTGTGTGTAATCGTGATTTGGTGTGTGTGAGAGAGAGAGAGAGAGAGAGAGAGAGAGAGAGAGACCCACCTTCGCACCACACACTTCTATAACCTTGTAACCTTTGGATCTTAAACCATCTCAGAGACCTTGGGTTTCCTATTGTCCTCCTTCTTCCCCTCTCCTCTACCGCCTCCAGCCCCCTCTCTCCACGCCTCCAGCCCCTCTCCTCTACGCCTCCAGCCCCTCTCCTCCACCACCTCCAGCCCCTCTCCTCTACCGCCTCCCGCCTCTCCTCCCTCCACCGCCTCCCCCCTCTCCTCCACTCCAGCCCCTCTCCTCCACCGCCTCCAGCCCCTCTCCTCCACCGCCTCCAGCCCCCTCTCCTCCACCGCCTCCAGCCCCCTCTCCTCCACCGCCTCCTGCCCCTCTCCTCCCACGCGCCTCCTGCCCCTCTCCTCCACCGCCTCCAGCCCCTCTCCTCCCACCGCCCCTCTCCTCCACCGCCTCCACCTCCTCTCCTCCACCGCCTCTCTGCCCCTTCTCCTCCACCGCCTGCCCCCTCTCCTCCACCGCCTCAGCCCCTCTCCTCCCTCCAGCCCCTCTCAGCCTCCTGCCCCTCTCTCCACCCTCCAGCCCCTCTCCTCCACCGCCTCTGCCCCTCTCCTCCACCGCCTCCTGCCCCGTGAAGTAATGGGGACAAATAAGGCTGGATCCTTGACTTGCCTCGCTACGGGATCAATATTTAATTACCATCGTCGTGGACCTTAGTAATCTGTGCTATGGTCGAGGTGGTGGGGATTATAACTCTCTCTCTCTCTCTCTCTCTCTCTCTCTCTCTCTCTCTCTCTCTCTCTCTCTCTCTCTCTCTCTCTCATTTGATAACAGATTGTTTTTGATAACAAGTAGACAGTTTATGATAACAGGTAGACAGTTTATGATAACAGGTAGACAGTTTATGGTAACATGTAAACAACTTTTAATAACTAATAACATATAGACAAAGTTTAATGACATAAAGATAGACACGCACTAGCAAACATTCAATATGTATTTGTTGAGTAAAGGTGAGTGTATTGTAGTTGGTCGAGGCTTACCTTACTGTCCAGCACACCACTACTGATGAAGCTGTCGAGGAGTTAACACTTGTACAGGTGTGTTGAGGTGGTGGTAGTCACGACACGAGACATTTGTACAGGCGTGTTGAGGTGGTGGTAGTCACCACAAGAACATGTAAATGAGAGAAATGCAAATGTTCATAATTTTTTCTACATTAAAATGGTGAATAATTCACTCTCGCATCTTGATTTAATTAAAGGAGAATTACTTCACTAATTAGTTAAAGAAGCATCAGTTAACTTGTGTGTTGATAACTTAACTTTACAACACTCGCTTAACAAGTTACCAGTGAAATGAAGGCAGCTTATATGCAACACGGAGCCTTTGGTAAACAGGGAGGCAGCGTGACCGGCAATAAACACCACCGTTCACTTCCTCACGTGTAAATTGGATAGTCATGTTGCAGCTGGGTCGACTCGGGGTGCCTCTGCTTGATTATTTTCTGGATCACCTGAAAATTAGACATCCCAGTTTATTTCTTTTAAGATAAACAAACTGAATACTACCTGAGGGGTTAGGTTAGTGTTGGTGAGGTTAATTTTCAAGTGAAATAAGCTGGGGTGGCTAATCCTCAGGAGATTCGATTTTCTATAGTCATATTTACCTTACACTAATATTATATATGTGTGTGTGTGTGTGTGTGTGTGTGTGTGTGTGTGTGTGTGTGTGAAAATGTTCAAAGGAGGGCCACCAGACTGGTGCCTGCACTTGGGCACCTCAACTACCCTGAGAGATTGGAGCGCCTGAACTTGCCTAGCTTATACTACAGACGGGCAAGGGGCGACCTAATTGAGGTGTATAAGCATCTCAAGGGACACTACTCAGTTGAGTGTCCTTACTTGGAGCTGGCGGACGCTCGCCCCACAAGGGGTCGCAACTCAAGATTGAAGAAGCTGCAGGTCCAGAAAACTGTGAGGGCAAACTTTTTCGGAGTGAGAGTTGTGAACTCTTGGAACAATCTACCAGAAAGTGTTGTGACGGCACCGAGTGTGAGCTCTTTCAAGACCAGACTTGACCAACACTGAAGCAGGTTCAGGTACATTCAGGAGCCGGTGCATGCCCAGTACTTGCCAACAGTGCGTAACAGAGCCGTGACCGATCGCCCAAGCGGCGAAAGAGTCGATCAGTGGTGTGAAGGGGATAAAAGTAAAAAGTGTGTGTGTGTAAACGTTTGGCGAATTTAAGAGTCATTTGGTGTCGTGGACGGTATTGTTGGGGCCGTACACAAAGGGTCGCGGTCAGGAGTCATTTGATCCGCCCGCCATTATCCCTCACAATTTCCCGCTATTTTTGCACAGAATAGAGCTATTAAAGGATTTTTTTAACTCTGGGTTTCTCCACTTAATATTAAATTGTAATAAAAAACTAGTTTTAAATGGTGACAAAATTTTATGAAAGAAAACGATCGTGTTACCGGAAACTCGAGTAAACTTTCAGACGCATTTAAGTAACACTCGGATGTTTCAGCGTGTAACCTTTAAGGAACTTGGGGGATTAGAACACGCTTAAGCTTAAACTATACAAACAAGTGGACCAGGGCGCTGCTGTGTGTCGAGATTAGAAGAGATTCATGAATTTTGTTTTACTTCCGGAGGGACTGGTAGGCGTCTGTGATGATTGGGTAAAGAGGAATTTGGCCCAGAGCTTACCTACTGTGTGTCGAGAATGATCCAGGATTTACATACTTCTCTGTCGGGAATGATGAAGCCATTATATAAATCATACTTTGGATTTAAATTCTTTTAAGACATTGTCAGTGTATCAAAATAGTTAGGTAGGTCCCTGGAACTCTCTGTAGGCGAGGGGGGGGGGGTGGTATGAGCAGGCATGGAGCAGGGGCGCAGTGCTGCCGGAGCGGTGCTCCGGCAGCACTGTTTTAATCAATCAATCAATCAATATCGCCGACGCCTTGTTCCCTCCCAGGAACTCCCCAACAGGGGGTGGGGGTGGCCATGGCAGAAATATCTCCAGGCCATTTTATCCTTGCACACCTCACTTGCTCTCTCAAACACTCTTCCTCCCCTTCCCGCTCTCTCTTCAACAAACTCTCTATGTCTTTTCTCCCAGGTGGCAATTGGTCTACCCTTCCCAACAATCTCCTCTCTCTCTTGCTATCATAAACTTTTTTTGTCAGCCTGTCTTCATGCCTCCTCGGCACATGCCCATACCACCTTAGTGCATTCCTCTTCATCCACCCCACCACACCACACTTCACACATGAAGTTATAGTAAGCTCTATAGTAAGCAATCAACTTTATTTTCCATTAATAATACATATGCAAAACCGAATATATCTTCATATAATTAATCTCTCCTTCACATCAGCTTACATTTATGACTTATCAATATTGTAGAAAGACTTTGATAACAGGTGCACTTCTAAACACTTAAAAACAGTACTTCCTCGCATAAGAGCTATAGATATGTGACCAATATCGAAAGGATAAGGACTACTACTAGATCAAATATATATATATATATATATATATATATATATATATATATATATATATATATATATATATATATATATATATATATATATATATATATATATATATATATATATATATATGGTTTAGGAAACGGAAATTATTTTGACAGCTCTGGCACCTTAAAAATTGGCACTACAACACTGGCATGGAGTAACAGTCAAAGTAATGATCTTCGTCTCCATCTTTGTGTCATAACTTAGGTGAGACAGTTAGATACCTGTTCACATCTCATCCGGGGAATAAAGACAACGTATGCACATTTCAGCACGTGACCCATGCCCCTCGGAGAGCCACCACAAAAGCAGTGTGTCCAGCCTTTTGTGCTATTATTATCACTGTTATTCACAAAGACTATTTATATCACAAGGAAAATATTTCAGGCCAATTAATTCAGTTCTCAACCTATTGAACCATTGTTATTATAATTCATAATGAAAATCAACTGCCAAATTATACAAATATATTCACAAGCGAACTGTAGATCTTGTTTCGTTAAGTCGGATGTGTTGAGGCCGTTTATATATTGCTCGTGATTTTAGGCAAATGTTCTATACTGTAGGACAGGGATTCCCAATTACGTTTAGACATTATACCAAAACAAACCTGTCAACGATACTCCTTACCCCTACATAGACTATATATATAAGACTATATATATATATATATATATATATATATATATATATATATATATATATATATATATATATATATATATATATATATATATATATATATATATATATATATATATAATTTTTTTTTTTCAGTCACTCTTTATTACCAAGTTTTCCATGATTGTAAATCTCTCTCTCTCTCTCTCTCTCTCTCTCTCTCTCTCTCTCTCTCTCTCTTTTAGTACAGTACACCAGTATTACCCAGGTGACAGGTGGTGATCCCTGGAGGTGTGGGGTAAGAGGTAGGAAGTACTGAGACAACGTGGCAAGAATCCCAAAACCCTTGTAAATGGTGCGGTGGCCAGGGACGGGTATTGAGTATAAGAGGAGACCGTGTTGTAGGGGGGATCAGGCTGTGTGGAGAGGTGATACATGGAATCTCTATGGGAGACATGGGGTGGCTGGAAGAGAGGTAGTTGCGGGGGGGGGGGAGGCACATGGGTTGGCTGTTGACGTCATGTTCACATTTTTTCGGGAAATATATAATCTTTCACAATATATACGGAAACAGATCTCTGACGACTACTGTGGGTAGTGGTAACTTGAGGTGTCGCTTCTCAGTATCCATAGTTTTATCTGACCGCCTCCTTTCATGTATCTGCTGAGTGTCTCTACTACATAATACAAGATATAATTGATCTTGAGAATGACTGTTAGGTTAGGTTAGGTGAGTTCATTATTGCAGGTAAAAACATTTAAATTATCAAAATTATAAATTTCTTTGATTTTCACTGATTCAAGTTTTCTTTAACCAACAGATTATATTATTATATAGGATGGATGCCCAGGATATTTATGACAAGGTTCAGTAAGATTTTTGTGAGAGATGAGTTGTTTGGAAAATTTTAATTACATTATTTCAATGCTAATTACTTGCCAACTATGGGTTTCCGAGGTGCGATTTTGGTGTGACCACCGCCCGTGACCCCACATGGACTCACCCAACCTTAGTTAATTCCCAAGTGACCCACTGCCACATAGCAGCTAATCCATCAAACAGACAGCGCCAAACTTGGCCCGTAAACTCACACAAGTTAAAACAGCGATATAAACATTAAAGGGATAAGAAATGTCTTGTATTTAGCAAACATTCTAAACCAAATTAACAACAAAATGGATTTATGACATGTTTGGTGTATTAAGCAGTAGGATATTAGTCGTGGAGGTGGCTGGGCCTCTTTCCAATCTAAGACCCTGCCACGTGAACACAGTTATTAACAGTATATTGGTGTGAAGGTCGTACTCCTGACGTGCTTACCTCTAGTTCTGTGCTAAGGTCACAATAGATCATCCTTATCTTCCCACACTATTCACATTCAATCAACTAGGATGTACTGGGCTGAGATGCGGGCCAGACCAACCCTCCCCACCACACACAGCAACACCCCGGTTCTCTCTGTCCCAGTCTTTACCGGGATATAAACCTGTGACTCAGGATCCTTCAGGTGACTACAGTTCCTCCCTTCAGTAGTACAGCTCCTCCCTTCGGTAGTACAGTTCCTCCCTTCGGTAGTACAGTCGCCTTCTACAGTATATCTACTGCAGTATTCTATCAGCCAGGCTCTCTCTTACACACACAGAAAGTGGAAAAAGAGAGAGAGAGAGAGAGCCAGCTTGGTCACATGAATAACCATAAGGCGGTCTTGGCCAGTCTCATCCCCAGACGCTTCATATCGTGCACCTTTAACTCCTTTATCTAGGTCTGTCTAAAAGCCTCGTAGGTGCTCTTATCTTAATATCCCGCACCTCCCTTTCTTCACTCCTTCCCTCCTTTCTATCACTCCCTCTTTCCTTCACTCCTTCCTTTTACCCTTCCCTCCTCTCCTTCCATCTATCTCCCCCTCCTTCCTTTTATCATTACCTCCCTCTTTCCTTCCTTCTATCACTTCCTCCCTCTTTCCTTCCTTCTATCATTACCTCCCTCTTTCCTTCCAACTATCACTCCCTCCCTCTTTCCTTCCAACTATCACTCCCTCCCTCTTTCCTTCCAACTATCACTCCCTCCCTCTTTCCTTCCTTCTATCACTTCCTCCCTCTTTCCTTCCTTCTATCATTACCTCCCTCTTTCCTTCCAACTATCACTCCCTCCCTCTTTCCTTCCTTCTATCACTCCTTCCCTCCCATTACTCCCCCCTGTTCACCTTGCCTCCTTCCTTCTTGTGTGTTTGCTGTATATGTTTGAGATTGTGTATTTATCTTCGTGTGTTATGTATTTATATTGCTTGAATGGTCGTGTGTATGTGTTTGTATAAGCGTGTATGGTAACGGGACTGTGTATGGCAGGTGAGGGGAGTATAACGTCTCCACTGACCTCAACGCTATCCTTTCTCCCTTCTCTCTCCTCCTTACCCCCTCCCCTCCCAGATACCTTCTAGATTCTCATAAGTTAATACGTTATAATATTTTCCCCACAACTAGAAATTTAAGAACGTGTCTAACTTGCTCATATGATTTACGATACAAAGGTGGTCACTGTTATATTAGGAGTGTACCGACACTACACCCTCACATTATCCCTCCCCACCCACCCATTACTCTCCTCACCCATTCATTACTACACTCACATATCCATTACCACTCACACACCCATTACCACCCTCACACATCCATTACCACCCTCACACATCCATTACCACCCTCACCCGACACCTTTACACCTCACTAAGTATTAACGAGTCCTCAGTTCCCGACCCATTTTCCTGTACAGTATTTACTATTTGGCAACCTTAGTATATTGGCGCTAAATAAAGTGAACATTAACTCAAGGGGTGAAGCTGTTATGGTGTGTGTGTCAAAGGTCGAGTAAAACAAGTTATTTGGCAGCAGTACAGTATGTTTATGATTGCGTGTAGTCAGGTCAGTGTCAGCCTTCCTGACCTGCCTGGTGTATATACATGTAGCGTGAGGGATGTGTTCTCAAATGCACCTTGACGCCAGTAATGACTAATTCATGGTTCACCCTTGACCTATTGGCTCAGGAGGAACTTTTTTCTTTACTTCTCGTGGTTGGGTCAGGTCAAGTTTGGTTAGGTTAGGAAGAAAGTAAAATCTCTTACTGTAAAGGCCTGGGACTTAGGGATAGAAATCCCTTACCAGCCTAATCAGGATCTTATAAAAGGAAAGTCAACAAACATGAAATAACAATTACGGGAGTGAAACAATTAATGTAGTCAACAGTTAATGGAGTCAAACAATTAATGGAATCAAACAATTAATGGAAGTCAACAACTGATGGAATCAAACAAACAATGGAATCAAATGATGAACAGATAATTCCTACGGCAGCGGCCCTGGGGAAGGTCCATTCAGCTCCTCACTCGAGCGACAGCGGCCGATGTCTTGATACAGCAGACAAAACACCGGGCACAGACGGTGGAGATGAGCTGGCGGTCGTGGCAGCTGCGGTAGTGGTAGGTGTCCAGAGATTGACAGTCGATAGGTGAAGGTCTGGGGACACAGCCCACGAGGTCCAGAGCCTTTGATGAGAACACCACCAGAATTTGGGAGCAGCAGGGAGGAGCATCTGGTTTGAAGTCTGGGTAATGTCTGTCGGTGACACTGGTAGCAGCGACCTCCTCACTGCCGTCCAACCCCCCTCCAAGTGGGGGTCGCGCCAGCAAACGAGCGAGTGAGCAGCAGTAACGAGCAGGAAGATCGTTACCGCCCTTACACTTACGAAGGGAAAAAAGATAATTAAAGTTAAATTCATTAAGATTGAAGGACGTTTAATAGTGTGTGTTGTCATTCATTGTTCCGACAATATAACAGTTGTGGTGTATTAGAGGCAGAGGTGCTGCTCAAGACACCAGAGTGAGGTGTGACGCAGGTGAGGGAGGGACAAAGGAGAAAACTATGAGAACAATATGAAGTCGTTACCATGAAGGGAGGAACTATAGCTGGAGGGGTTAGGAACGACGAGCTGGGTAGGGGAGGGTGGGGCGGTTGGGAAGGGGGTGGGGTGACGGGGAAACTGTTCTGGGGAAGCGTGTTAGATATTGACGCTAATGAGAATAAAATCTATCTGTAGGGAATACATCCTGAAATGTATGTGAATTTATTAAACTTTTCTTTGTGTCCGACAGTTGACGATGGAGCCTTGGTGGAGACGCTGGAGCCTTGAGAGCCTGGTGTAGTACCTCCTTCATGACGTCATGTCCACACATCAACACCTGCCAAACTTCCACGGTGAGTCTCTCTTATGTACATGATCACATCTCCTCACCCGGCTGATTCTACCTGACGCTACCTGCGGGGGTTATCTTACATTAGGTTAGGTTAACGATAGATTTGGTTAGCTTTAGGGTAGGTTAGGATCAGGAAGATTAGGTTAGGTTACCGTCAGAATTATGCTAGATTGCGTTACGTTGAGTTAAGATAATGTTAGGTTAGCGTTAGGGTGGTTAATCTATAGGTTGAGTAAACTGGGGCGAATTTTTCAAACGATTAGCCACAACTGTTGCTGGCCATTCCTACGTTTGGCCACACGTGCTAGTGGTAACATCATCTGCAATGTTCACACTTGTCCCTGGCCACACCGTTAACCACAATTGTTGCTGACCACACTGTTAGTCACACTTCTTGCTGGCCACACTGTTAATACGCCAACTTTTATTCTTGTAAGTTATTAAATTTCCTAAATATATATCTCTCGTGATTTTTCGCTTATGTCATGAGTCACGTGATCAAATGCCGGCCGTTAGTACTGTCACCACACGCGTCTCACCCATAGCGAAGAATACTGTCTGGGTGTTTATCCTAATTAAGTAAAAAATAAAATGTGATATTATCAGATGTGAGAGGAAAAAAATTTGAGCGTACGACTACGAGAAGTGAACAAAAGTGTGTTATCTGTACCATATCGTTATCTGTACAGTATCGTTAATAAGGTTATTACTACGCGTCAATAATTAAGGTCTTTAGCCACGTAACAAGATAAGTAATTTCGATAGTCCATAAACACATAAACATTGTGAGAGATAGAACACTGTTTTGTTAGTGTGAAGGATGACATTTGATGGATCTTCGTCGTAAATAATCAAGAATAAATCGTATGTGATCAGGAACCGAGAATATTATGTGGCAGATTGTTTAGTATATTATGGTTGAACAAGACGGTGGGAAGGACGAGCATTATGACAACAGCTGCAGCACTGATCACCACCAAGTGAAACGTGGCGACTCTGTACCCTAGAGTTTGTTGTGCCATAGGTGACTGTAGGAGAAACCTTATATTTCTGAATATCCTTTAACCCGACCAGTCTGAGGAGAATATCAGTGAGACGATATTAGACAGAGACTGTGTTATTAAGACTTACAATATATATCTAGCACATTACAAATTTGTCTGCTCCATTATATACAATATATCTTACACATAACACCTGTGTGGCCAACAGAATTGTTTGTTCCGGCCTCCTCCTGGCCCAGGTCATCACCTTGGTAACAGCTAAATTAAGCTTCGGGAAGTCTGACATTATCTTCCTCACTGACTTAAGCATAACATCTCCCCCAACATGAACGCCATGCATTGTGTTTGAAAAATAAAATAAAAATATATAAATAAACGGCATTCATACGCTGAATTATATACTCCGAAACCTGGGGGTAGTAACGGTGGCCTTCTTAGATAACATATGATTATGTCTGATAAAGCCTGAGAGACGGTCACCATGATAAAAAGAAAATTCAAGCAGAAGTTACTGAGAAAAATTCTTTAAAAAATTATCAGATAATGGACGATGATCAGGTATTAGATAACAATAAGAAACCGTTCAACAACCCACACACGAGGACAGATCTATACCACTGTACAGTAGCCTACAAGTCCTGCTGGACACTCACTGTAAAGGCCAGTTTAAATTCACCCAACTGTATGTTTTATTCAGGCAATATACTGGTAATGACCTAATGATGGTCACTGATGGGAGCTCAGTGGTTGCCCTCTGTGCGTAGTTTCAAATAAGTTAATTTCATCTGATAGTATGTCGCCGCTCGTACTGGGAGGCGGTAATTATCACATACCTTGCATAACAATGAGTCACATTTACAAAAGTCTCCCCACATATCCTGTATATAATAATACGTACAATTAACTGAAGACATAAAATGTTTTCCCAAGTTTCAAAGTTCATCACAAAATTTAAAACATGAACAACTGAGATTCTTTCATAAAAACCAATTCCTCCAAAGGAATGGTAAAAAGATAACAGACGCAGTGTTTAAATGACTTTATTTTAATCATACGTAATAGAGGGATTATTACATCACGTATACACACACGCACCACAACGCAACTCACGACATTCCCCCTCGCTAATCTGCACTGATCATGCTGCTTCCACTGACTCTTACATTACTCATCATTCCCAGGCTGCCGTGCCACGCATTCTTCCCAGTCTCCAAGATCAATCACAATCTCGGAGTGGAGGGTATTTTCGGACCCCCCTCACAAGAGATGTGGATAACAGTTATTAGTAGTACAGTACAATGATGGCGACCCCCCTGTCTCTCGGTGCACCCACAGTTAAACCATCTCGTATGGACTGTAAGGACCTCACTGCCTTCTGTCTTGAGGCAAGTTCAACTTATTCCGTGTGTGTATACGTCGATTTTGGCAGAGAGCCTGATTATGTCGACGGAGGCAATAAGCAGGTGGGAGAGGGGAGGGGACACACACACACACTCACTAAAATCTGAAGACCGTTCTTTTAAACATACTGATACAGGTGGTGGATGCCCTTTTCTATATATATATATATATATATATATATATATATATATATATATATATATATATATATATATATATATATATATATATATATATATATATATATATATATATATATATATATATATATATATATGCAAGTAAATCACTGTAGGTGCGCGTGATCCATGTATATGCTGATAACCACAAGGAAAGAAGAAAGAAGAAAACACGAAGTTCCCAAGCGCTTTCGTGTAATTCACATCTTCAGGGGTGGTGTCAGAGTTTTGTGTTATATTTTTATAGTAAAGAGATGTCAATCTTAAACGATTATTTGTTATTCCTCAGAAAACCATGGTCCTTGACTTTCCTTTTATAAGATCCTAATTAGGCTGGTGAGGGATTTCTATCCCTAAGTCCCAGGCCTTTACAGCCCCCCTACTACAAGGCAGAGCGCACCAAAAGTTTTAGCCCTTTGGCATATGTTTTCACCAAATTTCACGACACGACTTTCGTCTTTCATTGTACATAGGTGTTCTTGGTGTATACTTCGGTGTCCTAAGGCGTACAGTATTTTTGTGTGCGAAAGTGCACTTTGATATGTAGAACTTTGGTGTGCCAAGGTATATTGAGGTGTATTTTTGTTTACGTAGTTGTACTTTGGTGTAACTAGGTGTACTTAGGTGTAATTTGGTGTGCTAAGGTATATACTTTGGTGTACCGAGGTGTAATTTCGTGTACCAAGTGTACAGTCGCAGTCAAAGTAATCATCCACTCCACCACCTAACCCCTGCGCCTGGCCGGGTCCTTTTGCGTAGTAAGTCAGTGGGATGGAGAGAGGAATGGTTGACTTGGGAGAGGCCGTTTGTTGGGGGGGTATATGATGGAAGTTGCGACCCCACCTTATCCAGGTTCGCCACCCCTAGCTCTACCCCCCATAAATATCCCCCTCTCCCTCTTATGCAGAAAGGCCTTTAGCTGACAGGTATTGTAGTAAGAGTGGATGATTACTTTTGACTGTGGCTGTACTGAGGTGTACTAAGGTTTACATCAGTGTACCAAGGCTTACCAATGTGTATTTGGGTGTGCCAAGATGTTCTTTGGTGAATATGCTGCACTTTAATGTACTTTGGTGTACCTAGGTGTAATTAAGTATTGTTTGGTGAACTTTGGTCTATTTTGGTGTGCCTTGGTGAACATATATGTACCTTAATGTACTTTTATGTATCTAGGTGTGCTTTAGTGTACATTGGTGTACTTTGGTGCCTCAAGGTGCACTGTTGTGTATTTAAAGCTAGCCTAAGTGAGGTATACCTAGAAATGCTAAGGAACAATGGGCTATTTTGTCTGATTTTTTTTTACCTGGTCAGGCAACACATTTCAGAGTAGCTTTCTCATTGGCAACATATTTTCGTTTCCTTTATTACTGGCACCTATCCAGGTGATGAAGGAAATGTTTCTGGATCACAATTTATCAAATCTTGAGGTGTGCTGTGGGCTATTGTTAGTAAATGGTGTATTATATTAAATTTGGTTGCAGGTGTAGGATGCTGTGTGTGATGGAGGGGGCACGAGATGGAACGGGAGATGCCACAACAGAATTCATCGCCACCGGGCGGACAGGGCGACGAAACGCCTTACCGGACATACTATCCTCCCACGCCGCCACCTCCACGGCTGACCTGCCAGAGGCCTTGGAGAAACTCTCCTGCTCAGGTATGTCTCTTACTGTTCTCTTGAATGGAGCACTGCGGACATGAACTCATTTATTCCTTTATCTGAATGCTAGGATCTTGGACCATACTGGCACTTAAAAACAAAGAAAGCATTGTTAAATTCAAATTGTAGTGTGCTCTCCACAGAACTTCTCTCTAAATCCCCTACAGTAGGCATGGGCAACCTTTCCTCAGTCATGGGCCGCATTACGATTTAGGTATTTTTCTGCAGGCCAACCCACCAAAATATATATCCTATCTAACCCAAAAGTAATGTTAATATTGTATTAGCACGGGCAGTGAAGCAGTTTATCGTCACGTCCACCTTACCATATTTTCAGGATACAATCAATCTTTTTCCCATTTATGAAACAAATCCATCATAATAATTTTTAAAGTAATATGTTAATGTTTCTTGGCATTAAACAGAAGATGATTCAAGCAGTCCGTGAATACGTTGATATTTTCTACAGTTACAGCATTTTTCTTACCTAGAAGACACCCACCAGAATAATGCCAATGTTAATCTTGGCATATGAGGAACTACAATGAAACAATCTCTCTCTCTCTCTCTCTCATCACTCATGTTCACAATTAACATTCAGCTGCTTCTTCGAACACACTTCTAAATTTACTGTAAAATATGTGTTTTTGAGTGGATATTAGTAGATATGTTAACCTATACAGTATAATAGACTTTTGTTACTCATATAAAATGTTTCTGCATAACATGGGATATTACTAACAGACTCTGGAGGAGATGGTGGTGCCGTGGGTGGAGGAGCAACAGGCGGAAGCAGTGGAGGTGCCGAAGGTGGTCAAGAGCAATCATCTGGTTCTTAACACCCCTATCATCCTCCTTGTGCTCAAGTGACCTCATGTAGTCCTGCCAAGAATACTAGGTAACAGACTGGGGTGTGAAAGAGACCCCTTTTGGAATCTTTCATCCTGTGTCCAAGAGGTAAATGGACCAAACTGCACCATCTGGCAACATTCCCATTAGCAGAGGTGCTAATTAGCCTCCCTCTTTCCAGCAGACAGTCTGGGCTTTCCAGGCACCAGCTGGCCCACTTGGCTGTGCTTAATTTTGATTTGCAATTCCTGATACTGTACGTAATATGAGATAACTGACCATAGCTAGTTTCTCTGGAATATGGTTGAGAATTCATATGGCCTTTTTTGTGACTCATGATCAGTCTTGTAATTATTATTCACCAAATGAAAGAAATTACCTTTGCAGATGGTGCTACAAGGACACAAGTTGCCAGTACCTGCAAAAAAATTGAAGATCCTTCCTTGAAAAGTGAATTATTACTTCCTTTAAGAAAAGTGTTTAACTCTGTACATTACTTCAACATGTTTTATTTGTAGGAATGAACATATCGGCACAGTGTATTCTAGTGACTATATTGTGGAAAAGTCCCATTTTGTTTGCATTTTCTCATGTACAGTTTGTGTTTAATGGAAGTTGTATTCTTTGTGGATCTAAGAAACAATGCATTAACTTCTTTAGATGTGACTTGTGGATATGTGAATATATGAACTGTACACACAGGTACACATTGACGAGTAATTATATGTGGTGAGTGTATCATTAGTAATACATCCCCGGAAGCAGACCATTGGACCAAATGATGTACGTAAAGGTTTGACTGTAAGTACTGTATACCAATGATCATGTTTACAATCTATTTTGTATTTCATTATTTAGTGGACCATGTTAACACTGAATACTAATATAAAGTGTATCATTACGAGACTTTGGCCATAGCTTTAAGATTTGTCACCTGAATGTTACTTTAAGATTTTGGATGAATTGGTGTTAATGTTTTGCTACTTTGTTTTCAGTAGACAACCATATTTAGAGTTTGAATCTGACCTGGATTGTGTATGCATCACTGCAGCTAATGAATTCTTTGGAGTAGGTGTGTATGATTATCATTATGTATAGGAGGATATATATGTGTATGTATGTAAACAGTCAAAGCTCAAAAATCCAAACACCTTGGGACCAGCTGTGTGCGGATTTCTAAAAGTTACTTACTTTTGATGGAGCCCAGATTGTGGTTTTGTGTGAAAAATAGCTTTTAAATGGTATTTGTATGTATTAAGTATAATGATACACAAATAAAAGCAAGAATACATAAATAAAAAAATAATGTTTCATTAGAGCAGTGGTCCCCAACCTTTTGTAGATACTGTATATATAAATTTTAATAGTTTAATGGTTAAAAGGTATACTGTATTATGATATGGAATCTAGACATGGGATTTGTTAACTTAATATACCAGTATTTTTAAGTTAATGTGAGTATAAGTAACAAACAACAAATGGAGCAGGTTCATTGACTGCTTCAGAAGGGTTAGGGTTTTGCATTACACTTAATGAATTAAGGTAATATACTGTGAATTATAATGTCAGTGTGGCACTTTGCATGACAAATTATCAATTACCCTGTAATATAAACTAAACTCGTGTACTGTAAAGTACATCATAATCTGGACATCGAACAATCAAAGTGCCTGGTTCATTTCTTCAAACAAACTAGTCATAACAATCTAATCCTTAAACTCTCAACACACATATGTAACACAATTACACAACCAATGGTCACCTCATATAAATCACTTGGGCAGTACTGATACACAAAAACCTGAGTAAGTGTTCCCCAAGTTCAGCAAATGTAAGTCTGCCTTCTTGGGAGTCCAGGGCCGCCTCTGACTCTCACCGGCAGCCAGACTGAGGGTCTCAAACCTACTACTATTTAGTGTGGAACTTAATTTGTCTTATTTTCTACTCAAGTCTCATCTATTTTTAACACAATTGTCTTAAAATATCTCATTACATAGAGTATCATATAAAAAAAAGTCAAACAATAACATAATATAGCAACAATTTCAAATACAATATCATCTAATATTAGTGCAATTTACATACAAAAACATTTAAAAACGGCAACATTAAACCCAACCACCAAATAGAGTTTGTATACCAACACACGTATATATATACAGTACAATACATGTATATAGCTGGGTGATCGACGTACCTGATTCCAAGTGAGAGTAAAAAGTATATATTTACTGTACTTACTTTGCTGTCGCTCGGAATCGGGTATGACGATCATCCAGCTATATATTGTATATACACACACCTGACCCTCACTTTATGCATGATGGGAATCTACAAACATAGTGTGAAAATTTAATCTTATGGGGAAAATTAGGATATGTTCCACAATTACTAAAAGTCAACAGTAATGCTATAAAAGTTGTGAAAAAATCATTGCAATACTCTAATGTGGGTTAGAAAAAGGATAATACAATAAAAACTATAAAATATAATATGAGGTGCTCCACATTACAAGGGGGTGAAGCGCCAAATTTAAAAAGCAGAGAAAAACGCGTTTAAAGTTTTTCGAAGTTAAAACAACCATAACTTTGTTGTATTTCAAGCGAGAGGGTTAATTTTTTTATCGTGCAGCTTAATCCCAAGAAGCGAACTGTAAAAACTAAAAGTTAGCACTGTGAATAGTTATTATTTTATCACAAATTGAATGAGAATAACTACCCGTCATGTATGGTTGTTTGATCTTCAGACCAACAATAACCGTGTTTATCTGCAAAATGTTCTTATTATTGTGGACTAATACTGTAAAACAAGTAAATGGTCACCAAAAACAACACTCGTCTTACACCTACCCCCCCCCCCAACCCTCCTCAAAATTAAATAATAAAAATATTCATTTGCCTATCAGTATTTATCTTTTTCCATCCCTATTATTAGCCCAAAATTTATAATATTGTTCAGTATAATAGTGAGGAATAATAAGGAAACACCACCACTCAACCCCCCCCCCCAACGTAATTAACATATTAATACAAAGGCGGAGAAAGTTTGCATAATCTTTGGTAAAAACAGTATTATGACAAGAGTATTACAATTTGACTTTGTTTAGTTCCTTCGTTTTATTATCCCTGACGATTGTATTAAGTTGAAGTTACGTAAATCCTGAGGAGTGTGCATAACTTTAATGGCCATCACCATCGCCAGTAGCACTTTCATCACCATAATCACCACTAAATTCACCACCAAAATCGCTATCACCAAGCATGGCTGGGGTGTCCACGTGAGCACTGCCGTCACTAGACACACGCTCAGGATTTAGGGCTCCTGAACCCACACCAGAAGGCCTGGCCTCACTTGAATCTTGCTCTAAAATCGGCCAGACATTGTGTAGCGCTTCTCACACCTGTGGAACACGAATAACGTCAATGTTATGCCGAAAAGTTATCCAAAATAGCAATAGAAACACTGAACCGCAGCGCGGCAAGACTACAGGGAGGCAGCATCTGGGCGCCCAGATTGGCCAAGGAGGTGTGATGTAGCAAGGGAAATCTATTGTGATTGGCCGACTCAGGGGGTATGGTCCGCAGGACGCGCACTGTCATTGGCCCGCGCTCCTGCCATTCTGAACGGGATGTGACCACCTTTTCTTACTGAGCACACAGCCAGATACATAGCTCCCAGCCTGAGGCGAAATGACACCCTATTTTTGAAGGCCTTTCAACCATATTTCTAGTTTACCTAGGGGGTTACATCCAATGCCAACATGTAGAGGAAGGGAGAAAATACATAGTGATATCCATCAAAAAACACATTTTGCCCGGGGTGGCGCTTTACCCCCTTGTAATGCGGAGCACCTCATATAAAACTTTAACGAAGACATATGAAGAGCATGGGTGTTTGTGTGGATCAGTGAAAGTGAGTGAAGTGGCTGACTCGCCACTCCAGCCACGTCTCTTACTTTTACTTTTATCCTCTTCACCACTGATCGGCTTGTTAGCCGCTTGGGCGATCGGTCACGTCTCTGTTACGCACTGTTGGCGTAAGAGCCTTAATAGACAATGCAGCGAGGCTCAACCCTGGTCACCTCCTTATCATGGGGGACTTTAACTATGGTGACATTGACTGGAGAAATGAGTTCACACCAAACGACTTGAATAACCCTGCTACTCTTTTTGTAGAAACTCTGAGAGATAATTTTCTGTTCCAACATGTTAGAGACCAGACACATTACAGGGGGAATCAAACACCCAAGCCACTGGACCTCATCATAACAAACAAGGAGGGTATGGTGGCCAAACTGGAACATTTAGCCCCAGTTGGCACCAGTCACCATGTAATGTCACTCAAATTTAACTGTTACCTAGTTCATGACAAAGCCAGGCCAAGGTGCAAATATTACAAGGGAAATTACGACGAGATGAGGGAGGAGATGAGGGGTATCCACTGGCCTGACTCACAATGGCATAAAAATGCAGACACTATGCTGAATATCATAGTTAGTAAAGTGAACCATTTAAGCGATAAATATATACCCAAGGCCAAACCCAGTGCCTCTAGGAATACGAGGGGATCCCTACACATGTAACCATTCGGCGGTCGACAAAGTTAAGAAGAAAACCCAGAAATTCAAGGCGTGGGTGAGGTCAAACGATGAGCAGGACAGGAGGATGTATGCAAGAGCCAGGAACCAAGCAAATTCAGAATGTAGAAGGGCTGAAAAGGAGTTCCAGAGGCTGGTTGCAAGAGAGGTCAGGTCAAACCCAAAGGCATTTTACCGCTATGCAAAGTCGAAATTAAAAGCGCAAGTAGGAGTACCAGACCTGAGGCTTGAAGATGGTAGTTTCGCAGATTCTGACCAGGATAAAGCTGAGGCATTGAACAGCTTCTTTTCCTCGGTGTTCACAAGAGGATGCAATTAACCTACCTGCGTTTGAGGACAGACTGTTCGACACAGCACTGGCCCACTTTGTGTTCACCGAAGAAATAAACTGTCAAAGCTAAAGGTTCATACCGGCCCTGACATGGTGCATCCCAGAGTGCTAAGAGAGTTGTGCAACGAGCTTGCCGAGCCCCTGAAGATCCTGTTCTGTAAATGCCTGGATGAACAAAAGGTCCCCATTGATTGGAAAATGGCTTATGTTAGTCGTATCTTCAAGAAGGGAGATAGTCACTCCACGAACAGCTATAAACCGGCGAGCCTGACCAGCATAGTATGTAAAGTACTTGAGAGTATTATCAGAGATGCCGCGATGGAACATCTACTACGAAACAACCTTGTAAAGGATTGCCAACACGATTTTATGCCGGGGCGCTCCTGCTAACACAATTACTCACGGTACTCGATATTTGGACCCATATTCTGAAACAGGGTGGTAATATTGACAATATATACCTAGATTTTGCCAAGGCTTTCGACAGTGCACCCCATAAAAGGCTGAAAATTAAACTGGAAGGGTACTGAATTCGGGGAAATGTCCTAGCGTGGACTGGAGACTTCCTCCATGACCGCAAGCAGTGTGTGGTGGTTAATGGCACGAAATCATCATCTGTACCTGTCGCAAGCGGGGTACCACATGGCAATGTATTGGGCCCACTGTTGTTTGTTTGCTTCATAAATGACATTTTAGTATAAAATTGAAGTGTGGACGACCAGTCCTTGTTGTGTGTCACTGTCATAGAATGTTACTAGAAACCTACAGTATACAGTAGTACTTTTGACTGAACATTGGTCCTGGTGACGTGAAATCTTAGTGACTGATGTAGAAGTAAGGCCAGGTGGTCTCTGTTGTTGTTATCAGTGTTAACGTAAATTTGGCAAAGTCTTGAGTGAACCCCAAGGAGTGGTTTATAGATGAATATTCCGACAAAGTGTCCGGTGTTCAACTTAATTTTAAATAAATTATCTTTATTGTATGTTGGGGGCATCATTCTCCTGCAGTATTCACCTTTGTTTTTCCTCATACCTTCATACCATTAAATACAAACAAATCTACGTGCCCCAGACACTCGCCACGTTGATACCACCCACGTGCCTTGTTACTATCACCTTAGTTAAGTGATTAATGTTCTGGTAGAAAAACCAAGGTGGTGGCAGCGACCGTGAATAATGAAGATTATAACACAACAAGGAGTTTCTCAGGAAAGCCCAAGGTCAGAATAAAACTTGATCAGAATATAACTGAAAAGAGAAAAGTAACAAAGAACAGAAAATAAAGGAAAAAGAAAATAGAGAGAGCTATATACACACACACACACACACACACACATATATATATATATATATATATATATATATATATATATATATATATATATATATATATATATATATATATATATATATAAAGAAAGAATTAGGAAAATTCTTAAGAGGAAAATAAGAGGAGAAACTTCACTCAGTCTCGATATATATAAAAAGTCCCCACCCCCTACCACAGGACGACTGAATACATTGTAGGTATCATCAATAACTATTGTCATGGTTAAAGACTGATAAAAAAATAATTAAGTAACTTCATTGTACTTAATTAATATATGCCGAATAAGGTTTGGTGACGATTTTCTCAGTGAAATTTGCCTTTATCCATTTTAATATGTCTAGGCAAGAACGTCGCTAGTTTATATTTTTCAGGCAGAAACTCACTTATAAAACTGCTAAAAAGTTTCATAAATTACCTTAGATGTGCTTTCCTGATTAGTACCAGCGTTAGTAAGAGATGACTCCAGCAGCTTGCATTTGGCACTGACAGGAAACACAGCTTTTGTAATGTCATAATAATGTAAAGAAAAATAGATTTATAAAATTACCAATCGTATTGACTAGAAATATTCAATAAAACTAACAAAACAATTATGAAGAGGGTGACGAGAAGCAGGTACTAGCTACCGCTTCATATTTCAGTAATATTAGTTAATGTTCCCGCCAGCAAAGATCCTTCACATTTAACATAGGGTTTACGACACGACGAACCTCTTCAAGGGAAGATGTTTAATAATACGGGTGTAAGCCTAGCAGAACAACTGAAGACAATTGTTGTGCAAGTATTGTGGAATTGTTGGGATTAATATAAAGTGAGAAGACTAAGGAATTGTATACTGGTAGTGTGCTGACTAGAGATTTGAAGTGTGGAGTTAATCTGAACTTTTACCTTTATCCTCTTCACCACTGATCGGCTCGTTAGCCGCTTGGGCGATCGGTCACATTACCCTGTTAACAGTGTTGTGAAGGATTACTGTTTATTAAAAAAGACTACAGTGCACAGAAGTGTTTCTGTGTCCTGGTGGAACTCTACCTGCCTGTTGTGTGTCTGTACACTGACACCGACCGTCGGGGACTGGCGGGACAGCCAGGGGGAAGTGGACAACTCTTGTGAGATATCTACTGCTGTACACACGACCCTGGCCGTTGGGAACCAGTGGTTACCAATATTATTATAGGCAATACAATATATATATATATATATATATATATATATATATATATATATATATATATATATATATATATATATATATATATATACAGAGAGAGAGTATATATATAATATTTCCGTTCAGTTCCAGAAAATTTAGAACATTAGGAGGCTGGTGCTCAAATGAACCTTACGACTGATTTTCACAATTTATAAGGCTATTTTTATTATTAACGTAAAATCTTCCATGCAAACATGTTTGTCTGTTTTATAAGAGATTCGAGTATAAGTGAGAGGTACGACACTCAAGGCTCCTTATCACCTCGGGACCTGGTGGAGGATGTCCGATGACACGTACGGGAACATCTCTCGTCGCAATTCTCGAAGGATTGTGATATGATGAAGCAACAGGGCCATGAAGAGATCAACACTGACTACAGGGGAGAGGGCTGACAACCTGGAGCAAGTTAAAAAGCTTACCAAGTAAGTGGGGCATCTAATATTAGTGGAAGTCGTCTTTCTTAGTCAGCCTGCAACAACATCGGGTCAAGGATGTGAAGTGAAACTTAACAAAATTCTTGTGTTTATAAGGACCTGTTAGTATCTATTACCTGTATTATCCTTAATATTTATTAACTTGGCCCTCGTGAAAGGAGGCGAAGTGCCCGGAAATCCCCCCCAAAAGTGTTAGGTTAAGTGAAAGGTTGTAAAGATAAACTGCCCTCTGCCACACTACTGTACCATGTTATAGTTGGTGCTCACTTGGTGGTACAGTCTTGTAATATACCAGACAAGTGTGTACTTTGTTGCTTGCCTCTAAAATTTATCTTATTTACTTTTATACTGTTATTTTTTATCAATCAAAACTTTTATTACTGATTTACTGACTTAAGATTGTGACTGTTTGATAACTTATTTTAAGGGTTAGGTTCAGGGCAATGGTATAGTTTACATTACTGATGTACAGCAGTAATAGGTAAGATTAATCGTCTGGGTTATCCAGCTATCTAATGAAAAATATAGTAAAAGTGGAGGAGAAGGCAAACCTTTTCGGAGTGAGAGTTGTGAACTCGTGGAACAACCTGCGAGAGAGTGTTGTGAAGGCACCGAGTGTGAGCTGTTTCAAGGCCAGACTTGACCAACACTGGAGCAGGTTGAGGTACATTCAGGAGCCACTGCGTGTCTGCTATGTGGTAGCATCTGCGGGTCTTTGTTTACATGTCAAGAAACAACAGCGATCTCAGATCAGGCATGTTTATTACCATTTACATTGGATTGAAGGTAATTATTGACGACTGACTCGCGGCCGATTTTTCATTGAAAACGATTATTAAAACGCCGCAATTTCGCTTTGTTTTTAGTGACACTCGTAGTTTGTGCAAATATATTGAAAAAGTAGTTGTTTCTAAATTAAACATAACCTAACCTAACCTAACCTAACCTTAGCTTATATGAAAAACAAGCAGCAGAAGTGATGTTAGAAGACCGCACCAGTCTAACCAAACAAACCTGCCTAACCTACTTAATTTTACATTTTTTGTCGACGTGAGAGCAGCCGTCCGTACCAAGTGTTTCTTAAGCATACCCTGAGCATCGGCGTTGATCAAGCTGATTGACTCTTTACATCCAGGGATGAGACTTGACCGCGACATTACCGATAAGAACACAAAGTATTGTCCGTTTAGGTGCTAAATTACAAAATCTACCAACAAAGCATTTGCACAAACAATCATTATCATATCAGAACACACTGATGAAAATAAAATAAGAAAGTAAACAGTAAAACAAATAACTCATTCATGGGCCAGTCATCAATACTGTATTAATCGGATTGAATTCATTCATTATTTCTAGAGATGTTGTTTGGATGATAGTAAGAAAATCAAAACCACAATGCACAGGTTGGCAAGTTAGGCGAGGTTAGCTTGGTTATGTAAGGATAAGCTGTGGTCACACATGAGTTTCTACCCAAAATAAATTCACCGTAGCTTTGATTTTTCAACGATGAACTCCTGAAGACGTCTCTACAGTGACAACTTATTTGTTGTCGAAAGTGGAACGATACGGAGCGTCTGAAAATCCACGGTATGGTGGGTTGACGTTTGCTATAGACAGTATTGTATTAATAAAATTTACGGTTCTTATTTTTTCTTATTAATGTTAAAATGTACCAAAAATATAAAGAGTGTATTTCAATAGCGAAACATGAGCAAGAATGTCATAGTAAATAAAAAGTAGTAATAAGAATACATTACGACAGGAATGTCATTTGACACTCGCGTACTTGCATCACCTTTGGAAACAAACATCGCTTAGACTTTACAAACGCACACTAAATTTTCATTATGGATACTGTTAGTCCCCACAATTGTTTCTTTCTTGTCTTGGTCTTCTTTAACAGGACCACACATCTCACTAAAGTGGTTAATGCTGCCATAGAAACATACAATGAAGCAATTCTGCTCTCCAAATGAGCTCAAACTAGCCGCACGAGTTGGGTGCCTGACCAATGGTTCCTTTCACCAGTGTGTGGATTGTACCCTTGACTTATTGCCTGAGGATGAAATGGAATCATGGATTTATTGCACAAAAATGTAACCAGAGCTTTAGGTTGGTTAGATCAGGTTCCAATAGGTTTTCTGCATTCTTGCTTCCATTTTCATGTTGAGTATCATCAAATAGTATTTCCAGAAGTTTTGGTTCAATTCCATGAGTAAGATCTGGTGCTAACAGTCTCCTTCACCTTTGCTAGAATATTATCTTTACTATAGGTAGGTTAGACAATTCAAAGACACTTATACAGTATATGTCGGGGGATCCAGGGGAGCAGATCGAAGCCCCCGTGTTAGGCGGTTAGGTTAAGTTATTTGCGAGGGAAACGTCAGAGAAGAAAAGTGTCTTAGAATTGTCTGAAGTGTTGATTGCAAAGATAAAATTCTTAAGATGCGTGTGTTCTCCGATAGTGAAGATTTACCATTGTTTGAATGATAGTAACTACGTCGTAACTAATAAAAAAAAATCCTTTAAATTTCAATATTTTTTCCCGTTATTCTCTGCAATCATAAATCACCTTTAGTGGGCAGTGCATTAAAGATGAGGGAAGTTACAGGATAAAAAGTGGCAAAAAACTGATTATATCGCTGTCATATCATGTCTATGTGCATTGTTTGTGAAGAAATGAACTATTTACCATAAATGTTCAGCTGATAATTCTCCCATGGTTCCATGTGTTTACAAGTGCTACTAAACTAATACATTTTGAATCTAGTATTGGTTAACTTTAAAAAAACTACAGAGCCTCACATCAGGTGTTACCAAAAATATTGGCTTGACTGTCTTGTTTTTTATGTTATAGGCTTCACTTCCATGATTCTTTTCCTTATTTTTTTCTCTTGGCATAATCGGTTCTTAAACCTATTCTGTGTCGCTATAAATGATGAGGTTCATATACTGTACTTACAACACAATGTTTAAAATCCCACTATATCATAGCCTAAGTCCTTATATACATCTAAAATCACTTAATTTAAGACAAAAGGAGAAATAGAATGACAAAATACAGTAAATGAAAGTAAAAAATAAGTCATTAGGTAAATAAAATACCTGTACTGTAAATTTCAAGTTTTACCCAGTTCATATCGGTGTTAGTTTGTAAGTCCTGGAGCTCCTGTACTGTACTACTATACTGCATATACTGTACTTGCCAACAGATCCTGTCATCTTTAGCCTGGAGTAGGCAGACACTTCAATCAGCTGACTGATACATAACTGTAATTACATCTTAACACTTGTGATGGAGGTTGGGTGGGGGATTATTGGGTCATGTTACTAACCTAACCTGAGGCAATGACAGGTCACCCATTGTTGAGTGGGGATTTAATGGGTCTCATGACCTGAAGATGTCTTGAATAAAGACGAAAGCTAAGGTATTTTTGAGGCGCGAGGATGCTAGCAAAAAAGTGTATTTAGTAAACATTTATTCACAACATCTGCTTTGATTGTGTTAGAGAAATGAATTTTGTACCATTGCTGTATGGAAATGTGTTTCTGATAACATTATTTTTTACCTATAAGGTATATACTGTACAGTAGTGTACATAGTGCTGTATATTGTACACGTTTATGTATATGAAGGGTACAGGTATTAATAAGCATAGATTATTATAGTAGCATATCTTTACTATGTAATGAATAACAAATAAACAATATTGTATCATGAATGAGGCAGGAATTGCTGACAAACACTGAGTGAGAGGCAACCTTTTGCTGGGGGAGAAGTGCTGTAACATTTACCCTCCAATGGACCCATTTCCCTCTCCCTCCTTACCTCCCTTCCTCACAGCATTTGTTTTGAACTTCTGATTGGGTTAGAGAGATAAATTTGATACCATAATGATCCTGAATAAATTCTCCGAGATGTGCCAGTTGTTGTCTGAAAGAAAGTTACAATCACTTGTTGTTCTCGGAGTAAGGTACTGTATTTTTTCAAATGCTTACAAGATTATTATTTTAGTGGGTACTTTTGATATTTTTTCTTGCTAATTATTATTATTAATTTTATTTTATTTATTCTCAGGCATGTGAGCGAGTGTGTTCGTCGTGCTAATGCAGCACTGGGTGAGGCTGGGGTGGTGGGGGCCTTGTTCACAGCACAGTCTGTTGGGGTACGGGCCAGACTGAGAGATGCGTGCGAAAGAGTTATTTTACTGGCCCCCAGTCCCCAGGCACGCCGCATGGAGGAGATACTCTGGCGTAAAGTATACTATGAACCACTTACTGCAGCAAAGAAAATGAGAAAGGTATGGGTATTTATTGATTATGTCTGGAGGAGGATCTAAATTCACTAAATGTCCATTTTTATGATAGATTTTTTTTGTTACATGGCCCAAATATCGAGTAAGTTTTACTCATCAGTTTAATATTTGCTTCAGGGTAATGCATGGACCAGTGGTGAAGCATGTTGGGTACACAACCACCTGTGGACGGGAGTGGCCTACTACCACCAGCTGCTCCACTCCTTCACATGCACATCCCAACCACAGTTCCGCCTTGCAGACCTTTTGCCTTATCCCAATAATGGTTTGTATATACACTACAGTACAGTACTATACGGTGTAAGTTTATTTTATTTTTTCAAACTGATTATCTGTTATTTTTTATAACAAATGTATTATAACATCGTCTTAAACTCATTTCGCTATTGCAATTAAGCTGGGAAGAAAGAGTGCAAATACAAAAGTTTGATGTAAATAAATGAGACCACCTAAAGGGAAGCTTTTGTTTATTTTTGTATTATTTTTATATTTTGAAATTTATTTTATGGACTGGGACATTTATTATTTATAAGGTAATACCTTTTATATACTTGCAGGATAAGGGGAGGTTTGGTTGGTCCAGGTTAACCAGATGGAATATATAGAGTGAATAAGATCTTGTCCTGGTGTGAAGTGGGTGAATTAGATCTACTTTGCTGTCACATGGAATCGAATATGACGATCATCCAGCTATGATACAGTGATATGAGTTATTAGTGATGTCACCTTCGCTGGTGAGCTCTGAGGTGACTCTAGAGACCAATACGGAACCGGCACAGACGTAGCACCCGTAGAGGGGTACATTTAGTGTGGGAGGGGCGGCGATAGTGTCTTTCCGGCTCTGGTGCTTGTCTGCCTTGGTATGTAGTTGGACAAACTCGAAAGTATTGACACCTTCTCACGTGGCACTTTTTTAGGTTTGTTTTAAGACTACCGTATCCTTGTACCTTTTCCATTTCCCGCCAGTGTTATGTTTAGCATTCGTTAGGTGACTGTAGAGAAGCCGCTTTGCCAAGTCTCCTGTCATCCATGCGGGTAACATGGCCAGTCCAACGTATTTGTTCATGAACAATGGTAGCCTCAATGTTGCTACAGTTAGTGTCAGCGAGAATACTGGCATTTGTCCTCTTGTTTTCCCAGCGAACTCGTAGTATGGAACATAAACTATGTTGTGAAAGCTTTCAAGTTCCTTGATCCATGTCTCACTGCCATATAGCAGGGTGGGGAGGAGCATTGATTGATATACAGGGGGGGCCCCCAAAAAATTTGCGGGGCTTGGGTTCTCAAAATGGCTGCGAATCGCCAAATCCGCGAAAAATATTTGCTGACCGGTGGAGGGGGGGGGGGTAAATTTTTACATGTGTACAAAGAAATGTATATTCCCTTCATGTGTTTGCCCTTAGGACAATTATTTCTTTTATCTGTATTGTATATATGTGTTTTGTGTGTGTGTGTGTGTAGACACACACACACAAAACACATACAAATAAATGATAATGGTAAAATACTCTCACAAATAATTAGAAACAAATACTGTATATTAAAAATGTGATATACCCGGGGTGACACCGAACATTACCCTACCCGGCCAAAGCTTGACCCATGCAGTATTTGCAGTTTATATGGCATTATGTATCGCTTTTGGAAAGTTAAGTGTGTTATTCAAAGTTATTTTAGAGTAAAGGTCTGGTGAGTGCAGTACAATATAGTGATTTTAACACACATTAAAGGGCATCGCTTTTTCTGATGCGTGGACGTGTACCGGTACAATATACTCGCACAAAATGAGACCCCACTGTCCTCCTGCACATTAAGCCCATAATTCTAAAGATCTTGCTTCTGTATTTATCTATTTGTTTCTTTGTTCTCAGTGATATGGTAATTGCCACACCACCTTTCTTTTTTTAGGCCAGACCACACCATTGAGCAATTAATATCTTCTTAATATATAGTATTTTGTTCCATTACTTCCCCCAGGTGTGTCACCCTGACTCCTAATTCACATACTGTAACTTATATGTAAAATTTGGGCATAATTCACTTCTCGTAAATACTTCATCAAGTCCCTTTGGATTAAAGCATTCTGCTCCAGCAACCTATTATGTTCCTTCATTGCCCCTTTGCATTTTATTGCTTATACCCTGGTTAGGAGCACAACAAGAACACCTTTTTTTATTATTTCTTGGATAATGTTTGGTACAGTGACAAATTCCTCATGTATTAATAGATAAATACATTATAGATGACGAGGATAGCACGGTAGCTTCCCCAACTGGAGAAAGTGGTAGTGACTCCATACACAGGTGCCTCACATGTCTGGGCGACTTAACCCGTTACATGTTGGACCTCCCATCTCCGCCTCCACACCACCTTCCTGTCCGATATTACCTTCAGGTCAGTCCAAGTGTCATGTTATAACCCACGTGGAGAGTTTCACATTAAATGCTTTTGCATCACTGTTATTAGGATTTACTTGTGTGTTTTGCATATTTGACCAATTTGAATTGATCACATTCCATCTAGGAGTCTGAGTTGGGATAAAAGGATTGACAATTAGGAGGAAAGTAAGTCGATTGTAATACAGTAAGTCCTCGTTTAATGTTGTCCCCGACAAAGTTGTTTCATTATAACCTCTCTACTGTTTAGATACCCATGATTCAGACAACGTCCTGCCAATTCGGTACGTATATGATCAGAGTTGATGTTTGCTGAGGGCATTATTTGTAGTTGTGGAAATTTATGGGAATAACAGTGATGGATGAGGAAATAATGGCACTGTTTAAGTTTTCTGGAGGAGAGTGAGGATATGTGCAGAGGAAATTAAAGATTGGTTTAAAAAACAATAAGGAAATTTTCACATGGAAGGATATTGTGTAATTGAGAGTGATGCATTGAATACTGTCTTTAAAAGGTGTTTGGGTATTGTGGTGTGTAGTAGAGGACTTGAGGTAAGAGTGTGGTGTATTATTTTGTGTTACATGTCATGATATATATTGGGAGTTTAGATATTCTATAATTCTATGACTTATTTGTGTCTTGACCACCAGGCATTGCACTATTACCCAGAAGGTGGCCTGACTCACAGTAACCTGGCAACTGTCTACACTACAAGTGACCAATCTCTACTAGCTGCAGCACACTACCTAAGAGCGTAAGTTGATTTTAACTTACTGTCATGAACTTAAGTTACAATTTGTACCTCAGGCTTTGTTAGAAAATACTGTATATATTTTAATAATAAATCAGGTAATATATTTTATATAAAAAATTAATGAACTGTACTGTACTATAGTACAGACACTCCCTGGTTTATGGAAAGGTTCCTATTGATTGATTGATCAATTGCTTGTGGTAATTACATCCCTGGATATACTGAAATTTAGCAAAATTTTAAAATTTACAGTATTTCTTAGCTTGCCTCCATGGCTACTGATATTTGACTGGTCTGTACTCTAATCGACTACTACCAACTTTGGTGTTTATACATAATTACAGGGTATGTGAAGGTGATATCATTGCATTGTCCTTTATTGTTTTCAATGCTTTCTTTCCAAGTTGACGTTTTTTTTTTTTTTTTTTAGAATTGAACCTATTTTCTTAAAATTTAGTTTATGCTGTTTCTGAAGAATGCTGTTGTTGGCATTCACGCTTCTTTTGTGTGATTTGAAACTGATTTGGTCAGATAGACAAGCACTTGCAGCTTTCACTTAGGTAAATATGTTTATACAATACTGCAGTTTATGGCCATGGGCATCTTGTTATCTTTGCAATCTCCTTCATTGTATTAGTATACAGCAAACTTTGCTGCTTAACTGCAAATTATGTAAGTTGAATGTTTTATTATGTTTTGCAGTTCCAGAGATTAAAAAGAAAATTAAAATATAAAATATTAAAAACAAGTGATTTTAAATTGAATTGTTATCCTACAGACTTACATGTGAGAAGAGTTTTGAAGGAGCTGAAGGCAACTTAAAGAGGCTGCTGGACAAGAGTCGGGCAATCTATGAGAATGGAGTGGAGGAGGAAGGTAACAAGACACCTTCTCACTACCACAAGATGTTCCTGCATACTTCTCTCACTCTTGTCTCATGCTTTGTTAATAACAGAGCCACTGAGGAGGTTGCAAGGGTCAGTCTTTATATAATTATGTGATATTAAAAGCAAAGAGAATGAATGACAGTAAAAGATGGGAGTGTGAGTGGTGTTCATGATACTGGTCACTCTGCATGATAGAATGAAAGTTTTCAATAGTGAAAGAGAAAATTTTGAATTACCATAAGATAAATGCTGATACAGTTAACTTTTTTTAATGTATGATTAATTATGATGCAATATACATCAAAATGACAATTGCCTATATCTTCACCATATCCAGGCCAGAAACTCTTGCTGACTTTCATCACCCCTTGGACATAATATTCCGGCATCACCATTACATGAAATTCATTTGTATATAATACTGTACAGAATTGTACTCAGTACTGTAGTGACTAGTAATGATGTTAGTAAACAAATAGATGAACTAAAACCTAATAAGTTGCCAGGTCCCAATGAGATATTTGCCAGAGTATTAAAGGAATGTAAGGCAGAACTTAGTATGCCCTTAGCAAACTTATTTAACATTTCATTAAAAATTGGTGAAGTGCCAGAGTCCTGGAGTATAGCAAATGTGATACTTGTACTGTACTGATTTTCAAGAAGAGAAATAGATCACTGTCCTCTAACTACTGTCCAATTAGTTTAACATCAGTGGTAGGCAAATTATTGGAAGCAGTAATTTCAAACTCAATTCTAATCACGCCGAGAAACACAAATTGATTAATGATTCCCAACATGGCTTCACAAGTGGGCGTTCATGTCTGACAAATGTATTATCATTCTTCTCAACTGTTTTTGAATCACTGGATGACAGACACGATTATGATGTGGTTTACCTCAACTTTAACAAAACCTTTGACGGGGTCCCTCACGAAAGACTAATGCGTAAATGGAGGTTCATGGAATTGGATATGTTCTAAGATGTATTAGGACATGGTTACAGGACAGGAAACAGAGAGTCCGTATTAATGGCACCAAATCCGATTGGGGTAATGTCGCTAGTGGAGTACCCAAGGCTCAGTACTTAGACCATTACCATTTATTATATACATAAACGACGTAGTTATAGGCGTAGACAGCAACATAAATAAATTTGCTGACGACACCAAAATAGGGCGTGTAATTAAATTTGACGAAGACTCCGCAAAACTACAGGAAAATCTAATTAAAATTTTCGGATGGTCTGAAAAATGGCAGATGAAATTTAATGTGGACAAATGTAAAGTACTTAGCCTAGGAAATGTAAACAGAGAAACCAGATTAAGTTATGAATACATAATTCTGTAACTATTTATTGCTACTGCAACATGTATCATAGAGGTGTAATTAATTTCATCCATAATTTCAGTTGTGTCAGGATGTGCTTGTTCAGCTTGGGAAAGTGTTGGAGACTTATGATGATGTTGATAATGAGGTCTCAGAGACATCCCCTCCACCCTCTGGTTTACCACCAAATGGCTACCTACCAACCTCAAACCAAAATGGACATGACTCCCCTATAGAAACTCAAGACAAGATAACAGCACCATTTAGTCTGACTCCTGAAGCCATGGTGACAGTATGTGCTGTTTTATCTATCTGTACTCAAAGGCTCAAAAAGCAAAGTAAGTATTTGTCCTGTCCTATGATAGTTTGAACAACATCCTAGGCATCTCTGTACACGGGTCTCACTATAGTACAGTGTGAACAACATACTCAGAAATTAAATAGATTAAATTTTTATTCGGGAAAGATTCAGCAATTCAATAATAATAACCAAGATCTATCCAGGAGCAATTTGTGGATCAGATCACATCCCAGTAATGAGTTTAGCGAGGCTAAAACTTCAAAAATTAAAAAGAAACACCAAGGACAAAATCAAATGGGATTCGACATCCTTAACCTTTTAACTGCCCCTGTCCCTGATTGGGGATGGGCATGGCTGACTGTTCCTGTACCCAATCGGGGATCATGATATGTGTGCCAATTTTTCAAACACTGGACACTCCCTAGGCATTAGCTACTCATGATCCACTGTCCCAAGCCACCCAGGCATCATACAGTGTAGTGGAGAAATAATTATGCCATTTTTAGTGTGATGACTATAGTAAAATACTGTACAGTATTCCCGGATAACAATATAATAAGTCTGTTCAATCATTGTTGAAGAAAAGTAAAGCTACCCATATAATTTATTCATAGAAAACTGACACACATGTCCTGACGCCTCCACTCAACACCCAACCACTACCAAGGTAGTGGCCGGGAGTCCCGGCCCCCCACCCCAGTGTGGGACCTCCCATGCTAGCTCACTCCACACCACTGTGATGCGCTATTCAAAGCGAGTGAACAGTGACTGCTGTTGAGTTCAGTATATACAGTATAGTAGTACATTTGTACACATTTTTACATTATGAACAATATTGTATGTGTGCAGTACAGTGGTGTTTGCGTAAATAAATCCAGCTCCTGCGAGATGTATCATTCAGACTCCTGGAAAATACCACTGTCTTTGCTGTAACACACAGCTCCACTCACACCCGTATCATATAGTAGATCTTTTGTTATTTTTGATATATTTCTTTAACCAAACTTTTAGATAAAGTATTCAGGATTATTTGGGTAAAAAAATGGTGTGTAACTTAATAGTAAACCCTTGAAGATTTGGACCCGGTAAATCCGGATTTTGGAAATTTTGGACCAAAAATCTGGGGGTTCTGGGCTAAGAAGCCTCCCACAAGCATCTTTAAGAAGCATTCCCAAAACAGAGCAAAGAACATTATAGGTCCATGAGCACTGGTTGACCGGTCGGTTATGCTAGACACAGGTGCCTGAGGAGGTGGGAAACATAAACAGTAGTTAATTGCTGTTTATGGGAATATTTCATTCAGTCTAGTTATGATACAATGTTTCTTATTACTGCATGTTATCGTAGGTAAATGCATAGTTTATACAATTCGTTTATCACTGTGCCTGTCACCGTTTTCAAATTAGACTACAAGATATGTATTTCACCCATACTTATTTTGATCATACACCTGGCAACAGGTGTGTGTAAGGGAAGTGAGTCAAGGGACTGCTAGTTGAGTTTCATCTGCACTTAACTCTCCTCAGTCCCTGCCACATTTCACTGGATTTACTGTTATTATTAGTATTTACTGTTATAATAATGTTTATTCGTGATTAATCATGGCACTGTAGCCTGGTTAGATTTGTCACTGTAACCACCAGGCTACTGGGCCAAGCTGTGGTGTTATGGTTGTTTTTCAACTCATATTTTTGGGTAGATATATGTAACTTTCTTCAACTAATTTGCATGTACAAACCATCTTACATACATATTGTGAAAAAAAGTAAAGAAATAATTGTCCGCAGGGCAAACACATAAAAGGAATATACATTTCTTTACACACAAGTTAGCTGGCTCAGTGTGGGAGGGGGGGGGGGCCTTGCTCGGGGTAGCTCCCAGCTGGTCTGTTACTATGGTGAAGCAGGGAGTGTATGCAAATGGCGACTGTGTTAAACTTTCATTTGGCTTTTATTTACTGGTTTGGCAATAAAGTATTTTTAGTTGTACAAGATTGTATCATGAATGGCAGTCATATTAGAATGAGTGGGAGGGAGGGAGGAAGGTGGTGTTAATTGAGGTAGTGGGGGTGAGAAAGCTGGAAGGTGGGGGTGACTTACCTTTCGTAATAGTAGAACATTCTTTGGTTAATCAGCAAATGGGGAGTAAAAACTTGCTTTTGTTATACTGGGGATTCGTTCAAAGGATTAATGTTCAACGGGGACTTATTGTACAGTACTTTATTTTTTAGCTTTCTATATAAAATAATGGTACAAAATTCAGAGCTAATTTACTGAAACTTCTTTTATTTAATACTGTATATGCATGTTGAAACACTTTTGGAATAAAAGAACAAGTTAATAAATTTAGTTATTTCATTGTGTGATTTTACTCTTTGACCTGTGATTATCTTTGTCCCCAGTGTCATCACACACAAGCATGGCACAAGCCCTTCTCGTGTCTGTGTTGATGACTCTTGTTACCCATGTCACTAGTCGCCTGGAGCAACGCATCTCACTTGTTGATCCCTCATTCCTGTCAAGACTTCTTCCTGAGAATGAAAAGGTTAAACATTTTTCTTTTTAATGGAAAGAATATCATATTTAATTTATTGTAGTGGATAAATTCAGCATGGCTGATTACTATTGCTATATATATATCCTAGTTTTGTGTCTGTTTACTGATTGTTATGGCTATATCTTAGTTCTAGTGTGTTGACTACTGTTTACTATGGCTATATCCTAGTTCTAGTGTATACGGCTCCTCCCCAACTTACGACCTACTCGACTTACGACCACCCAGACATACGACCGCCTCAGTCGTACCAAAATTTTGTCAAATTACGTATTTTTGAGTCCCAATGTCAGTGATTGAGCTGTGTACTGACAAAATTTGCATTTGTACTTCACTTTAAAATGGCTGGCAAGCTTAAAAGTGAGAGTTTTGTGGTGCTGAGAAGAAAAAGAGACACCCATTTTAGATTTTCTATGTATTATTTAAGCATTTTCGACTTACGGCCATTTCGACTTATGACCTGGATTTGGGTCCCTAACCCCGTCCTAAGTCGGGGAGGAACTGTATATACAGTATATATAAAGTTGAGGAGTCTGGGAACCCTAGTGTTAAACTTGCAAGCTTGTTAATACATGCATATGAGTTGCTTGATCAATGCTTATTATGAAATGGAATTTCAGGATCAATCCTTCATTTTTATGTACACCGATAAATGTAATTCATTGTTTTGTAGTTGAGAAGCTAACTTCCAACATTTTTTATAACTGCTTCTGTATAGAAAAGTGTTAATTGTTTTATCTTAATTTCCAGAAAAGTGAGGAAGAAAATGTTAATGACTCTACTGTAGTACAGAAGGAGGATAAAGAGAACTCTGACCTTGTAATTGAAAATGCAGAGTCAAAGCCTCTTAAAAGAAAGAAAAGTGGGTGCAGCATTAGATTGGCTAATATCCGTAGACGACGCAGAGTTAATGGTGATGTTCCCAATGCTAGTGATGGTGAGTTGGTGTCCTTTTGTGATTTTTTTAACTTTGATAAATTAATGGTATACAGAGGGTAGATTCTGATTTAAGCTACAATAAATTATATTTGAAGGTTAATTATATGTAAGAAAATAAAATGTTCACTCCTTGTAACACTCAGATTAGTACAGCTTGCCCGGAATTCATGTATATTTATTTTGCGGTCCTCTATTATTCGTGGATGACACCCTGGATGTACCCAAGAATGTCTGCTTGTAGTTTTAAAGTTGCCGGCATTTTTGCGGCCAGCACAGGAGGCACGCAAGTTTTGTGGCGTCCCGCAAGGTGTCTCTCGTGATACAAGTATGATATATAATAACTAAGTGGGGGGAAGGTTATATTACAGGGCATTTCAACATAGTGACAGTGCAAAAAGGTAAGATTGGCTGGGAGTGAATACAATGGTTGATTACAAGTTGTTGATAATTTTTACAATGGATGGAACTGGGCTGTTCTTATAGCATGTGTTTGTGTGTCTACACACACATATACAATACAGGCGCTCCTCTACTTAAGAACATTCAGCTTTGGCTAATGCCTAATAATTTTATAGCAGAATAATGTAAATATAAATGAACAAAATAGGCACATTAGACAACATTAGCAATACTCAAGCTCTAGTTATGATGTTATTCCTTCACAGCAAGGATCTAAACATCTACCAGGTTTATCGCTCGTCTCCTCATATTTTTCAATAATCATGCTTTTACAGATGAGCTGAGTGGTTCATATACATCAGTGAGTGATGAAGATGATGAAGGCCATGATGATGAAGAAGTTGCATCAAGTGAGGAAGAGGAGGAGGAGGAAGAGGAAGAGATAGATCTCTCTCAGTTGTGTTCCTCAGAGGATGATGACGATTCCGATGAGGTGAGTTTCATGAACAGTGTTGTGCCTCTTATTATCTTCATCAATGTTTTATGGCCATTTTCTACACTTGCATGGGTTAACCATGGTTATGTTAGGTTAGCTCTTCATGCTGCATGGTCTTTTGCATCCTCTCTTGTCAGGTTCTTGATTCTGTCATATCATATCACCTCTCTCCGTGTCATTTTTGGCCTGCCCTTGGCTGTCCTCCCATATTTTTGTTTTGTCATTTGGTTTCCTCACCCAATCTCTTTCAGTCCTTGAGCACTGTCCTTGTACTGGTTCTGCTACCTCCTGTCCTGTTCATACTCCTCATTCAGTAGTTGGTTTTTGTATTATCTCCAGGCATTCTTGATTTCCTCATTGTCATTATCATTACCATAGCCATTTCTCTCAACTCTCACCAACAACATCCTTGTTTCTACCTACTATTTGCATGGCTGTTCTGAATACTGTACCTCACCTCTTGTGCCTCCAATGTTCAGCATCCGTGAATGTGTCCTGCTCATGCTTCTTACCCTTGTAAACTTTTCTTCTGGCACTCTTTGTCACTACCAATCTTCCAAGCCTAATACAATGTTCTTCTCTCCACATCACCATTCCACCACCATGTTACGGCAATCTTGGCTGTGCCCTTCATCCCTTCACACATCTTGTCAGCTGCACTCAACAGAACATCCGTCGTTTTGACCCAGCATCTAAGTTGGTTTCCACTCTTCTCAATGCAATATAAAATGTTTCTCTTGTAATGTTCGTTTAATTTCCACACTCCTTGGAACATAAACTTTGTTTCTTTCTCTGCATTTTTTTAAGTAATATGTCACACACAAGCAATATGTGTTGCAAGGCACATTCTTTCCCAGATATAACCTAGACATCCTAAACAATCATCTTATCTGATTTCCTAGCAAGAAAGTAATCAACCTGGATTTCTATGCTACAGTATTTGACTTATATGTAATCAGTCTACACACACACCCTCTTGTAAATGCTTAATATTTGCTTAATATCCATGATTGGAATTAGTTTGTTGTTTTTTGGTAATTTGTAATATAAACATTTTAAATTATTAATTCTGAATGGCTTCCATGGACAGAAAATAGATTTTGGATGTGTTGTAAGTTAATTTGTAAATTCCAGGATGTGAAAATTGAATCTGATCAGGAGTGGGAAGGCCTTAGTGCTGGTGAACATCTGGAGCTCATTGGAAAAGAGGGCATGTTAGCAGCTGTGTTTGTTGCATGTGATTGGATGAAAAGGGAAGACGAGGTCATCCAGTTGTGCATGAAGACAGCAGACTCTTTATGGACAGCCATTGCCAAACTTCTTAACCTAACACGAGTGGATCTAGATCAGCTGAAGAACAGTAAGTTGTCTTAGTATTTCCATCTGTGTTTGTTATATAAACATATGTTTCTACTTGTTGTCATTGTTCTTTAATCCCTTGGACGTGCTACTCAACTGCAGTCGAACATATAAAATAGCATTCACCCAACCTGGATAAACTTAGACTCACTTGAGTTACCTGTTGAATACCAAATTAAAAGTTATAAAATATTTCATACCGATAGGCAGACTAGGAAAGGGGGTGCATCCCTTGTAATAACTGGGGTATTCCTGTATAGCCCTTCATAGAAGTTAGGGGCCTTGAGTTGCACAATCAATGTTTGGTTATAAAATGAGATTTCAGAATCAGTCCCTTATTTATAGGTACTAAATTTGAATAGTTTTTCTCCCTTGATATTAGACAAGGTTCAGAGAAAGGTAGACAAGTTTCATAGCAGGGCTGATTATTTTTAGTGTGTGACAACTGTTTTGTTATCATTGATATAAAAATATTCTTCCTCTATTCATGTAACTTGGTACTGTATCTCCAGATTCACATGGAGTTCGTAATGATGTCATTGGTCTTCTACAAGATAGTGCTGGAGTCTCAGAAGGAATTACCCGCAGACGCATGGTAGATGCCCTGCAAACAACACCACTGCCTGAAGATCTCATGCTCCACACACTTATCTCAACTTACCTACCTGGAACACACAAGTCACTCAATTTTAAGACTATGGAGTTGGTAAGGCTGAAAGATGCATATATCAACTTGTGTATTACCAGTGAGATATTTATAAGGGAGGACATTAGTTAACGGTAATCACATAAATATAAACTTTCTTTTGGAAAAGTAACGTATAAAATAGTTTTTAACATAGTCAATGGTGTATACTGTATTTGACTTGAGATTCAAGTGCTTGGTATACCAGACACATGATAATGAGCTATTTGACTTGGTAATGGGATTCATGGAGAAATCATTAACTCAATGTTAATCCTTTAGAGGGCCAAGACCCACTTCATTATATTATTTTGGCTAATAACAGACGATTTTATTCAGCCGAAAAAACCCTCTAAAAGTTGAACTTGATTTCAGAACACACTTATGTATATTGCATCACATTACTAAGCCTCTTTGAACCTTTTATTGCTTACTTTCTCTAAGCCTAATGATATAATTTTTATAGATATTCTTTAGAGACTGTCTGTGATATATTTCCCCCTTGTACAGTACTTTTCTGGCCTGAGTTGTCGACTATATTTTTAATACAGTAAACCCTCTCACTTCCGGACCTCTTAGATCCAGATTCCATTTTTTTGTTTTGATGCTGCTGCTAAAATGGACCAAGTCTATATCAGCTGCTGGGTCAAGCTGTGAGGTGTTTTGGTGGTCTTTCAACTCGTATTTCCGGGTTGATATACATAACTTTCTTCGTTTTTTTTACTCGGTTACATGCACACACCGTCCTATATACATATTGTGAAAAAGGTAAAAGAAATAATTGTCCTAAGGGCAAACACGTATGGGAGGAGAGCGCAGAGTGTAAGGGTTGGGGGGAGCGTTGCAAGGGAATCAGCGTCCCTGCTGATCTTCGTTACTGTGGTGAAACAGGTAGTGTATGCAAATGGCGACTGTGTTAAACTTTCATTTGGCTTTTATTTACTGATTTGGCCTTACAGTATTTTTTTTTGGTACTATTTTTATTTATTCCACACATTTCCTGGTACTGTATAGATTATTTTAAGAAAACTATGGCTACAGGAGGAAAATACACATAATCTTTTTCCTAAATACTCCCTGCCATAAAATACGGTACTGTATAAATGATGTGTGTGTATGTGACGCCACATTGAAGGAAGGAGGGAGGGCTCCTATGTTATCAGGCAGCTCAGTTTCCACCCATACACACCCATGTTCTTTATTTTTTCTTATTTTTAGATTTATATTATATAATCTTTATTTTTAAGCCACATTAGAGTATTTTAATGATTCTTCTACAAATTTATAGCATTCATGCTCCAGGAATGGTTGTGAAACGTGACACTGTGCGTTTGTGTGTGTGTGCATGCATGCGTGTGCCCCGTGCTGTGCCGTGTCAAAGGATGCTGCTGGAGTGGCGAGTCAGCCACTTCACACACTTTCACTGATCCACACAAACACCCATGCTCTTCATACGTCTTAGTTAAAGTTTTATATTATATTTTATCATTTTATATTATATTATCTTTATTTCTAACCCACATTAGAGTATTGCAGTGATTTTTTCACGACTTTTATAGCATTATTGTTGAATTTTAGTAATTGTGGAACATATCCTAATTTTTCCGCATAAGGTTAAGTAACGTGCATTCATCCCCCAGTTCATCCGGACATTTGCCACATCCGGACACCTTCTCCCCCATAATTGTCCGGAATTACGAAGGTTTACTGTAGTAGATAATTATGTTGTGTGAAGTATAAAGAGTAAACCATGTCTGGGGCCTATTTATAGCAGGGGAGTGACAGAGTAAAATGCATTTATTAATGTACAGCAGAAAAAAATTATTTAATGTTAACAAATGAAGGGAGAATGTGTGTTGGTATGTCTTGTTCATTCTAGTCACCTGACAACAAGTAGGAAGTGGCTTGTAAGACATTGAGAGAACACACTATAGAGAACTCTACAATTGACAAATGGAATTTTTCTTTATCCATATTGGGAGAAGCTAAACTTATTGTCCCCTACTCTATGTTAAGGAGAATAAGTCTTTGACATTTTTCTCCAAACATGAGTACGCACTAACCGTACATTTTTCAAATGTTAAATATACAGTACGTACTGTACTGCAGTGTCAGTATTAATAGCTAAAAATCACTAAATATTTATCGTAAATGTAATCTTTTGTCTGTTAATCTGCCTTACTTGCTTCCCAGTAGTGTAGGATGGTACGAATGTTTAAAAACCTAGACTCATGGTTTTCTTTTGTAATGATAATGATAATAATAATAAAAAACAGTTTATTGAACAAGTTCAGCTGCCCAAAGGCTTAAAATATACATGGGCAGAAATGATTAATTACATACAGTACAAAGACATGAAGTGGGTGGGTTGTCTAATGAAAGTTTTCATAACTATAAGGAGAAGGAACATGAATTGAACATACAAATTATAGTTTACAGTTAATGACTGGACTCTACTGTGTGAGGTCACGTAGGCCATATGGTGCAGTAACTCATCCACGGATGTTGATATGAGGGACCTCACATGGTCATGGAGACACCAAGTGGTGTGGTTTCCACTTAGTACAGTAACTCATCCTCGAATGTTGATATGAGGGACCTCACATGGTCATGGAGACACTAGGTGATGTGGTGTGGTGTCAGAATATCTTACTCTGCTAAGTGGTGTTATCATCTCGTGGTCAGGTGTAAAACCAACCCATGGTTGTTCCCAGAGTGGACTGATTAACACCGCCTGGTCAGAATATGGTGATCGGTTGTCAGGGGTGCTTATGTCTGGGTGTGGACCTCACTGGTGGGTCGTGGCTCATGCTGCCACTGTCTGGTGCTGAATTCACTGGCTTAAGCACTGTTCATCACTGTTCAACACTGATCCCCACTTCTTTCTGGGATGAAATTGTCACTTTGGCGGGATTTTGTTGACTTCCCCGTGGGGAAGAGGAGGTTGGAGAGTGGGCCAACATTGGCCAGGGCAGCTGCCACAGCAGGAGCAGTGCCTGATAGGTCTTGAGTCTTTTGTGGTCGTGGGTGTGGGTTGAGGCGTTTCTGTGGAGGTGGGGACACACATTTACTAAAGATAAATGATAGACAAATCTGTAAATTAATATTGGAAAACACTTAATACATGACTACAATCCAGTACTAGGTAAATATATTGTACTGTATTTTCAATTCAACGAGACTTAATTTTGGTGTCCTTCCTACAGGTGCTGCTGAGAATGTGGCGTCTTCGTGACTTTGGCCAAGAGATGGTGCGGCGACATGACACTCCATTGTGGCACAATGCTGAAACTGGGATATATAATTTCTCAATGGATGGTGTAATAACTGATGATAAAAGAAAAAACAAGGAATCTGGCATGGTAAGTGGCCTGTTGTGAAGCAGGTACTCACCAATTACAGACTTCAATTATACAAACTTAACATTTTGACAGGTTTTGGCAGTTGTCACATCAAGTGGAATTTAAGGCTGCTCCACTGAGCTACTAGGGACTCTGCTGAATACTAGTGGATGCAGACAGCAACAGTCATGAGAGTGGGTCAGTGAGCTAGCTGGTGTGATGGAGGTGCAAGGGTCACTTGATATTGGGGTGGAGATCTTAAAAAACTGAAGGATGATTGCCAGGCCAATTGTTGTTTTTTGCTCCAGACGAATGAGCAGGCTTCGTGTGGAATAAAACAAAGCCTAGGATTTACTGTGTGCACACATACATACATACACAAGGATTTATACCATTCTCTTTCTTTCTTTCTTTCTTTCTTTCTTGGGCACTCAGACTGCAGTTAAGATACTTGGATGAACATCTACCTGTGGCCATGACTGAAAAGAGACTAGCAGGCCAAGTGATAAATTGTAGGTTGTGCCTCCCTACAAGGCAGCTGATCAAACAGGAGTCTATCTGGCAATAAGATTCAAAGTATGGGTGGAAAAATGATTACCGCAGTTGGTGTTGTTTACCGCATAGGGTGCGGGAATCATGTTCAAAAGGTTAAAGGAATTTTGACATTTTTGACAAAACTAACCATCTATTACGGGGAGAGTCCGGTTGAAGCACGAAATTTGTTTATAATTGACCAATCAATATCAATTTCCTGTCAGCAATTAAGGACACCAGATACATTGTTGCTATACCCCTGAATCGGTTCTGCCTAATCCCTAATCCCTGATACCTGATTTTTCCCTTATATTCTTAGAATTTTCAAAATCCTACTTCTCCTTTACTTCTTACTAGATCATGTTGAAACGCATGTGGAGTATAGGTAATTCACTCCTCTTGAACGTGATTATCGCTTTTGTTTTGGGTACATAAATGGCTGAGCCGTAGGGATCTGATGGCTAGAAAACTCGTTTTGAGATACGGGCCGAGAAGGGTGGCGCGAGAGCAGTACACAGTTGAACCTCACTCTCGCTTCTTTCATGGGTAACTGCAGCCTCAGACTCTGGTCCTGCTGCTAGCTAGCTGAGAAAGGTGACAAATACTGATTTTTACCAAGTGATTGGTCTTACTTTACACCAAAATATTATTATAAATACTTTTCTACAGCTTTTGCTATATCAACAGAAGGGTCTTCTAAATGAAGGGGGGGTAGAACAATATTGCATAGCCACATAAATATTACGAATTAAGCAATGAAAATACATCAGCAGATAGCCATAGGCAACAGCTTTCCTCAGGAATTTTTTTTTAATATTTTTCTAATTTTCCAATTTTCATCTGGATGCTCTCCCCTTAAACTTAGTAAAGTTTTCAAGGTGTGACCATTGGCAGGATGTATGCAGTATTTAGTAGACATTTCATTAAAAAAATTATATTTTATGCATAAAAACTTTAAAATAAAAGTGAAATAACTGTTTGTAATCAATATGCAATCAACTTAGTAAACAAATTCTGCAACACTTTCTATTTTTTAAATATCCCATTTCCATAGGGAACCCCAAGTCGAGAAGCATCCTCATCTCCAACCGAGGAAGATCTCTTATCTGTTCCACCGGCAAAGAAAGAATCACGGCGTTTGGCAGGGATGCAGTCACTCACAGCACAGTGGCTACAGCACGAAGTGCGTAACTTGGAAGAACGCACTGCTCGTAGAGCCACCTTGGGCCTGTACTTAGTTCCAGATGCAACTGTACTTGTCAGCCACCTTCAGGCCATTAAGATGCTTCTCTCTAAGCCCACACACATGATTATCATCCCACAAGCAGGTAAGAAAGAGTGTTTGGGATGTTCTAGCTACTCCATAACTTCAGTTTAGTAGATTTTTGTTAAATGAATATGTTGATGAAATTTGCACTTCACTGGTTGCAGTACCAAACCCCTTATGCTCACCCCCTGGTCACAAAAAATAAATTTTACATAATCACCCTAGATAGGTTCCATATTACCCACAAAATAAGGGGAAAATTGTGAAAAGTTTCTTATAACCCATACGGGTATGCTGCATGGTGCGCTTGCTGGCCGTCTAACCCACTGTAGTCACACACCCTCACTTTCCACCTCCATAGTTCCATAGCAAGTTTCTTTCCCTTTTTTATCTTATTCAATTATTTATTTATATTCATATATACAGTATTTGTACATTCTTCAAATAAACTTTTATTTACTGACATAAACGTGTAGCAGCCTTAAAACAGCTGTGTGAGAGGCAGGAATACCTGTGCTGGCTCCCACCCTCAATTGGTAAACTTACAAACTACTTATACTTATAAAACTATTATAACTGTTACTTTGAATGGTACAGTAAGTCCTCGTATAACGTCGGCCCGCTTATCGTTGTTTCAGTACTAAGTCGCTAATCTTTAGATCCCCAAAATTTGTTTAACTTCCTGACGACTCAATATAACGTCGCTTTTGTGTCGTCACAGACTACTCTTTTCTGCGCATCATCCTCTCTTGGCGCGTTACAGTACTGTACCTCTAACTCGCGGAACGTCACAGCATCCCCAAGCGACGCCAAGCCAGTCTCTGTTAGGCTTTCACATCATTCATGTGTGCTTAAGTGTTTTTGCTATAAATACTGTACTCTAACCATTCGAAGTGGCTTCCAAGCACCCATCAAGTGCTACTGATGCTAGTGTTGTGAAGAAGCAACGCAAGTCCATTGGCCTTGCTACGAAATTGGAGAAGAAATGGCAGTCAGAGCGGGAGGAGGAGGCATGTGCCAAAACTCAGTGAACCGTTCTGTAAATTGGGAATACAATACCTGTACTGTATCATCAAAGACTGCCATTGACATAGGGTTACAGGTGAAAAAGCTGAGAAAACAAGAATATGATAAAGCCAGAGGAAGTCTTTGGTTGGTAACTTTAAATCAGAAAGTTTTGAAATTGTCCACAAGGAGACCATTTTTTGGCTTAAATATCACTAATATCACTAAGTTCTGTACAGTACTTGATTATTTTATGATCATTAAACTTACCGGTATGATTTGTCCAATGTAGAATTTGCTTATTTGGAGTGACCAGCCAGCCAACCCTCTTGACTGAGGAAGTGGGTACTGTAGTATGGGAGGGAATGTCCTCCCCTTCGTGGAGGAAGCCAGCCTTCTACACAAGCTTTAAGTTTTATTTGTTAATGTTTAATTGTTTTTCACAATTATGTTATGCTATATATTATTAATGTTTGTATCTTGCCCCCTTTGTGTATGACCTAAGCTGTTGCGTCGCCAGGGATGTAATTACCACAATCAATCAATCAATTTTGACTTTTTTCATCTGACCATCATTTTATAGTGTCATAGGTTGGAATTCAAGTACAGGGTACAGTATTTTGTTTTCTCATTTTCAGTCATTGACTTGCTGGATCAACAAAAGCGAGAGAGCCTTGGTGCACGTGATGCCATCCGCTGGCTGGAGATTAAGTTTCGTCATGGCTCAAGATTTATCAGAGCCCAACGGCCACATGAAAGGACACACCTACCTCTGATTAAATACCCAAAACGGAAAGACAAAGAAGCATGGTAAGAGGAAGGTTACTACTGTATAATAGAGTACTATCTCGTGAACTTTTTCACAAGAACAGTTTTTTCCTCGCTGTGCAACAGCTTTGTGCACCATTTTGTTACTGACTGACCGAGAAAATTTTATTTCTACATATAACTAGAGCTTTGTATGGGTGCACTTATATTAATTTTTCCCATCAATATACATGAAACTTTCTTTAATCATGATTAATTGGGGAAAGGCCTGTCTGGTTTGGTGGAAATTCTGGGCTGGGCAGGGTCTGTACTGTATTGTTTATAATACAAAGTGTAAAATTTGATGGGATAGGGTATTTCTGACTCAAGCTACCTAAGAACACCAAACCTATTATAATTTTTAGCTTTGACTTAACACCCTCGGGGTTTTAACACACCATATGAATTTATTTATTTTGTGATTTTTTTTTTATTTATTTATTTTTTTTTTTGCCACTTACATTGTAAAATCTATAGAAAAAAAGTTAATTTTTCCTCAGTCTCTCATACACTCTTGGCAGCTTGGTGCTGGCTCTCAGTACATTTGTACATGGCGAGTCACTCATAAGCTGGTGTTGCCAGGCGGTCTCATACGTCTCACAGTCCATGTGTGCTCTCTCGGCTGTTACACTCGACTCTATAAAAGCCTCGTGGAATGCTCTGCCTCCTTCATTGTTTCCATCCTCTTATGTGTCTCACTTCAAAAAGCTGGTTTTCCAGCATCTTCATGGTGTAGATTAACACACACACACACTCTCTCATATGACCTGTTCCTGGGTGTGGTATTCCTCACTAAAAAAAAAAGAAAAAAAGTTTGCCCTTATGATATTTATTTATTTTACTTTTTTCACAGTATGTATGTAGGATTGTGTGCATGTAACTGAGAAAAAAAAAGTAGTTACATATACCTACCCATAATTACGAGCTGAAAATAACGATAACAGCTTGGTAAGGTTACTCTACCACAAGCATGTTCCACATAGCTAAAGGACTATATTCATATAAACAGGAATAGCTTTCATATACTGCAGTGAGAAAGAGTTGTAAGAATAGAATATTCATATAAGCAAATATTTGTTAAGTGATCATTTGTTTAATGAGAGATACTGTACCTGTACATAATTTTTGTTTCACACTGTGGAATATAAAGTGGGGAGGAGGGAAGCATTTAGGGTTATCCTTGTCAGTCTTTCCATATGTAATGCTTGTTCTATTCTGTGGACTGAGAAAGTTCCCACGGATCAAAATAAAATATAATTTTCTGCTTTGTATTATTATGAATATTGAGATGTATGATTATGCCTCAAAATTTGTGTAGGAATACCCTGTATATACTGTAGCATTTTCAGTGATTGTCTGGCATTATTTACTCAACGGTATGTTTATTTTTTCTAGGGAGTGGTACCAAATATTGGAGTGTTGCCATTATCTAAGTGCACAGGTGCAGCAAAACTCTTCCAACGTCAAGGCTGCTACAGTGACCCTCCTGACGGGGGAGAAACAACCACCCAATGCTACCTTCTCTCACTCTGGCCTCACCCAAGCTGCAGGTTAGTACACGTACACACACACACACATCACAAAATCCTCAATAGCTTTATTATATTTGCACTCTTGTGTTGTAGACAAGTTTCAGATAGGTTTTATTTTTTATCTAGAATAAATTTAGAGATTGCACAGTCCTCTTACTATGCAAATAAATCCTAATACTGTACAGTACATGATTGTTTTAGAAGAAAGTTATGCAAGTGTCTTTTATTTTATGCTTGATTATTTTCCAACTGGAAATTATCAGCAGACTAGAGCTGTATTGATCTTTTGTATATATGAAATTACATTTATGATCTGTCTTGTCTTGTTTATCATGCCTCATCCTCTGAGGATACAAAGGATCTTGATAGTTCTTAAGGACTTTTTTTCTCTAATCAAGGTTTTTTTTTCACCCACAACACTTCAACACAGGATGGCCAGACAGGAGAGCCAATAGACTTTCCCTCCTTCACTATCATTTACAGTATTCAGTTACTTTAGCTGTCATACATGAGGTGTTCTTTGATACATGTACAGTATAAAATTAGTATAGTACTGTACTATAACTATCTCTTCTTTTTTTACAGGTGCAGTATTGGAACACATTGAGGAGTTCATGTGCAAATGGCAAACATCTACAAAAGGGCATAGCTGAAATAAGAGACATGGAATAAGGCAAGTGAGACCGTATTTACTTTTGAAAGCTTTTATCCTTTCCATGAATACTGATGAATTTTAGTTTTGTGCTTGGTGAGTTGTAGCTACATATTACTTATCCCCAGTCAGCAGATGAAGATGTTTTTCTCCCCCATTTCTAAATATGTCTCGGCAGTAACTCGGCCAATTTGCTTCATGTTTGTCTTTTATTATTACAGGAGTGCTTTGACTTGTGAAAGGGATACATTCCTGAAAAAGACTTTTGTAAATTGAAGCCATTTTTCCCATTGACTACCATTATATAAAGGAAGATATGTTCCTACACCCCCCCCAAACATAAAAATACAAATTTTTTAGCAATTTTTGTGGGAAACAAAACTTCTTAACCTGTGTATTAATCATCTTAACTTTAATGGAGCAGTATCCAGTAGTTGATTTAATATATGAAGGAGTACACACTATACAGTATATAATATCTCCGTTAGTCGGAATCCCTCAAACTCGGAACTCTCTGATGGCTGGAATTGAATTTTTCTCAGAAATTCGTTCCCAAAGCCGAAATTTTCCGGAAAATTGTGACTTTGGGAAGGATTTTCTGAGGGGCACATTTTACGGAAATTTCCGGGAATGGGGGAGGTTTTTTCCGGGAACTTCAGAGAACATTTTTCCGTTACCTGAAAAATTCCGGGATTGAGGGATTTTTTCCGGCTTTGAGAGAGTCATCTTGTTACCTGGAAATCTCTCATTCCCGGAAGTGCTGTGCACCAATTGTTCCGGCTAATGGGAATATCACTGCTATTCCACTTACGGGAAACTATAGGGACGGTGCTTAGGGTGATCAGTTATAAATATCTGCCTCTTATTTGGTGGTCGGTTAGCCATACTTTTACATCAATATACAGGAAGACTTCGTTATACGGAACCGCTTTGTACGGAATTTCATACTTACAGAAATTATATTTTAGTACCCAAGTTCATTGTTACCTTTCGTTCACCTGTTGTAATCACTGATGAAAAAGGTCTGTAGAGTAAGTTTTATCAGTGCACTAGAAGTAACTTTCTCCTTCCACACAAACACCAATGCTCTTCATATGTCTTGGTTTATGGTTTTATATTATATTATCTTTATTTCTAATCCACATTAGAGTATTGTAATGATATTTCTACAACTTTTATAGCCCCCCAAGCCCTGATGTGGGTCATTGACCTGTGCCCTGATGGGCTAATCCCATAAAAAAAAATATTAAATATTTTCCCCATAAGATTAAGTATTCACTACAGTATATGCGGATTACCATTGTGCTGTGTTGTCGCAGAACGCAACCATCGCATAAAGCGAGGGTCAGGCACAGAAAAAAGTAGATTAGCAGAAAAGGCGAAGAGATAATGTTATATTATAGGCCTACTGATACCGTCCCAAACCATCAAAGCTGCCGGATTAGCGAGGTCCAACCTGTATTCAAATATCGTAGTAAGTTATGAATAACTCTCTTGAGTCAATGTATACATATTAGTAAATTATATCAGATATTTTCATCTGACAATATGTCGCTAATGGCAACTCCACTCCGGCATGGGGGAGTAAGTCCACTGGTCAGTCAGGCAACACCTCACCACTCACGTCAGTCGACATAGGGGAGATGGGATACTCATAGCTTCCAGCATTTCACAGCTTTAACTATGCTGTACATTGCCTCCAGTATTATATTATTTATTATTAAAATATTATTGTGTTTCATTTAAATGTGTTTAAAAAGGTAAAAAAACTAAATTCTATACAATACAGTACTGTATGTATTATGAAGTTTTGGGTCGGAATTTTTTTTCTGTAGGAACACATCTCCCATTATATAATGGGATTCAGTGGAAATATAAGGTCTTTTATATGGAAACAGTTTATGGCAAGCTTTTTAGTAACTTAACCCTTCTGTAAATTGAGGTTAGGTTAGGGTGTCGGATGAGTATAATATGGGAAAATAAGTTATGTTCCTTGGGTAACTTTCAATATTAGACAAAACATACAAAGTAAAGTACAGTAGCTGTATACCGGTTAAAGGTATTTAAACTGTTCAAAATCAATTTACAGTTGTTCCTTGCAAATGCTCTCTAATTTTAAACTGTACTGTAAATGCTCATTTCTGCAGATTGGATGTCTAAATTGAGGGCAATGTGAAAGTAAAAATTTATGACCCATGAAGTTTGCAGACATTTTTTAATGTGATTGGATTATTTTACCTGAGGAGAATGAATTGACAAGTTCATAGGACACGAGTGTATTGTACAGCATATAGCTAAATGGAATTCAGAAGCATTGTGGATATGAGTGAATGAAAATTTTTTATTTGAATGGTGTGAGTTAAAATAATTAAGTGGTAAGACCAAAGGACAGGGAGAAGGGCAATAAATGAAAATGAATGAACAGAATGGTTTACAGATTGATACAGGATGAACAGAAGTGTGACAAGGATTTTTTCCTATAATGTCACCTCACCTTTATAGCAGAAAAGGCTTTTGGGGTTACAGATAAAGACTAAAAAGTAGAACAAGTCAGGAAAACCTGAAGGTGGTAGACTGTGTAGGAGAGAATTGTGTGTGAGTATGTAGTGCACCTTCAGGGCAATTGTTGTTTGAATGTATTTAGAAGAAAGAATCTTTTAATGGGCACCTTATAAGAGTATGATAAGATCTTCAGATCACTAATCAGTAAGTAATGTTTGGAGAAGTGTTAATGGGTTAGAGTTTTGAATAACAAAAATATCATTACTGTTGTGAAATAATAATAAAAAAAGATCATTGTAACAGGAAATTTTGTCTTATCAAGATACTGTAAATTTAATTACCATTGTATATGCTGAGTGCAGAGAAGTTTTGAAGCACTTCATGTGTGTGTTTCAACTGTGTATATGTCATTGTTATTTCCAGGTTTGCTCCTGACCGGTCATCACCTATCATCCCTTCCAGCTGTGCATCATCTACAGGGCCCAGTATCCCCAAATATGGCCTTCTGTGCACATCATTGGCCTTATGTGCCCACTTTCGGCCTTGTGGTCATTCTCATGTAATTACACGTGTACTGGCCACTGATGCCTCAGAGGTCCTGGTTCACATGTGTGGGTTTATGATCACATAAATGGGATGCAAGCAATGGTGTTCTACAAGCACCCCCCCTGCGACATCAGGTTGTCCCATTGCATAGCTACATGTGTATGTGTGGGGACATTGATTGGCAATGGGAAAAATCACAAGAAGAGTAAAAATGTTGCATTTTGCAATGTTATCCTTGACTATCTCTGGGAGAATCTGTGTAACACCTGCATTGTGCTCCTTTTTCAACAGCATTTGGCTCGAGTCCTGATTGTGATAATTCATCATGAATGGCATATATTTGAATGTTTCTTGTGATTGATAAATTCCATGCGCTGTACTTGAGGCTGTAAATCCCTCCTCCCCTCTGGAAAAAGATAGAAAGAAAGAAAGTGATTTCCAGTCAGATAGTTATGTTGGGCAGTGGGTTGGAATTCAGTGTAATTCTAACTTTTTTTTTTTTTTCAATAGATTGGTGGTTTTAGAAATATGTTGGAGTATATAATCCCATGAATTTATTTTTCTACAGTATATGATACTTAGGTTTTCATGTTATTTAATTTTGGCAGTGGCAAAAAATATATGTTTGAAGGAATCACAATGCATATTGTATACAACACCTACATTTTATATTGATACTGTATCTCTAATAAAAAACAAAATTACGTCAGAATAATGAGTTAAATCACAGTTGTGTCCTGTCTTAAGTACAGGTAGTACAGTACTACACTTTAAAACTAAAATAATATTTTTCATGTACTGTATAATTATCAAGATACAGTAAACTTCTCCCCCTTGTTGCATTAATGATGTGCCTTTTTTTCCAAATTTACTCCTAAAGTTACATTTTTAGTCATTTTTTCAGTACAGTACCTGCCACTTATCATAATTGTCATTGAATGTAAAATTGAAAATGGCCTTACTCTATAAAACAGTTTTTCCTGTTGCCTCCAACGAGTACAACACAAGCAACCCTGTAAGGGAAGGTGTAGGATATTCAGTGAGAAATTATAGCCAAATAAGTTGACATTGCATGAGACATAACTAACAGGGTGTTCTGTATGGTGTGTGGCATCATCCTGTGTTGGAGTTACTTTAGTTTCTTGTTTATTATCTTCATCCTGTGTTGGAGTTACTTTAGTTTCTTGTTTATTATCTCAGCTAAGTGATTTGTCCTTTCTTGTTTCATTTGTTGAATTAATAAATAGAAATTGGCAATCAAATGTGTTTTGTTTACCTTAACCTTTTAATGTACTTGTATAGTCTGATAAAGACAGTCAAGGTGATTGTAGACTTTCAAATCATTGTTTAGTACTATACATGGATAGATTTTTTTTCTAGTGTTTTTGCTTTAGTTATCTGAAGGAGAGTAAAAATATTAATTATTAATAAGTTGTATGAAAGTGAGATTTGGTAAGACAAGTGCTTAGGTTGTGTGATGGAACTAATGGGAGGTAGTTTGCAGTATTTATGTACAGGTATCCCTAGTTATCCGTATGTTCAATATTCGAGAATTTGCATATTCAAAAGTTGCATTTGTACACCTCTTTTTCACTATCCAAAAGTGATCCGTGCTTTTCCAAAAGATGATCAGATCGAAAAATCAAATAAATTCAAACTAGCCCATCCTTTCTTCAAATAATGAATGCAGTGAAGACTCTTGATATACTGTACAGTATAGTCTGGGTTTACGCGGATATTTTATACGCGTTTGGCCATTTACGCGGCACCTGTCCAGACGCGCCAATTGTTAGTTACGCGGTACATTCCTTAATTTACGCGGCAAGCGGCTGGTCGATGACGTCGCAGACTGTGATTGGGCCACCCATGCACCCCCTCCACCGAGCGCTGTGATTGGTCTATTTAACCTTGCCTGCCCAGTCAACAAAACATTACCGAGTTCTTCACCCGCCACCCACCAGAGCCAGCCCAAGTCAGTGATAGTGAGGATGTGGACTTTGAGGGGTTTGACAAGGAGGCCCCGCTAGCCTCTGTGGTGCATAGTGATACAAGTGATACAGGTGAGGGCCAATAATCTGCCCTCTGCCTCAGAACCAACCCCCCATCCCTGTGTGCCCGGCCATCTCTTCTACTAACGTAAGTGTTAAAAAACCTAATATTATTGATATTTCTCTTAAATATTAATTGTGTGTGCATACCATCATAACATTAAGATGTTATTTTTACTACAACGTATGTACTGTGTCGGAAAAAGGGTAGTCTGGTTGTCGGCCCAGTCTCTATTTCAATTAATCCCATATGTTCTGTTATTTTATTTACGCATTTCGCGTTAAACGCTGACCTCCATGGGTTTAATTGACCGAGTAAAACCCAGACTATACTGTACTTTGATGAGCATTGTTCACCTACTTCTTATAGTGTTCATTTGAAACAGATTTCCCCATTGTATTCTGATAATGAATAGATACTCCTATCACTGGTTTTCCCTCATCTCATAAGCAGGTTATTAACATATCTTCATCATCCATCATCAGTAACATTGGTCAATATTCATATTAATATTCTCCCCATCTCTTTTTTTATGAGGTTTTGTTCAAATCAAACTGCTCCATTGTCTGTTTCGCTCTGTGTGTTGGTGGGATGTTCAACATAGTTACCTGACGTCCAGGAAGAGTGCAACAAGCTTTGTGCCCCTCACTGTGGGTGTATAACAAACTTCTGAGTGGAAGTGTACTTGGGTGCAGGAATATATTAACGGTGTGTGTGTGTAACAAGTGTGGATGCAAGTGTTCATCTACAACAGGTGTTACATCCACACCTGCCTGGTCCACTCTCCACCCATAGTGAGTCAGTGTGCAGTGCCCAGCGCTATCAGACAGAGTACCACGTATTAACAGTGTTAGGTATTAACAGTGAATAAACTGCCAGTGCTATGTGTTGACAGCACTACATACTAATAGTGCCAAGAGTTAAAATTTCCATGGTTTAATAGTGCCATGTTCTTACGGGTTAGGTATTTAGAGGTTCACTTTATACTGTATCAGTGCCATTTCTTAATAGTACAGGGTACAAGATATTATTAGTGCCATGTCTGAATGGTGTCGTGTGTTAACAGTGTCTTGTGTTAGCAGTGTCATGTGTTAACAATGTCTTGTGTTAAAAGTCTTGTGTTAATGGTGTCTTGTTTTAACGGTTTTATTATTTAATAGTCATGTGTTAACAATGTCTTGTGTTAAAAGTCTTGTGTTAATTGTCATATGTTCAGGTGTTAACAGTGTTATGTTAAACAGTCATGTGTTAACACTGTATTGTGTTAACACTGTCATATGTTAACACTGTCATATGTTAACACTGTCATATGTTAACACTGTCATATGTTAACACTGTCATATGTTAACAGTGTCTTGTGTAAACAGTTGCTTGTATCAAGAGTGTCTTGTGTTAACAGTGTCCAGTGTTAGTAATGTCTTGTGGTAACATTGTTATGTGTTAACACTCAGGTGTTAACAGTGTCTTGTGTTAAAAATGTGTCCTTGAACTACATAATGGAAGTGTGATTTGCAGATAGGTTGGCCTCCAGCTGAAGGAGCGTGACCAAGACATCTATCACCATTCATGGAAGGATTAATTGGCAGAAGCCAAGTCACCTTCGACGAGAGCCATGTCAACATCAAACTCCCCAACAGGTCAGGTCATTGAAAGATATTGTCATATCAGCATCACTCGCCTTGAGAGAAAGAAAAAGATTATATAAGTTCACTCATATATGAATATGATTACGTCCTCTAAAACCTCCACAATTCTTTCGGTAAATACTGTACATTTTCCATGAACAACTTATAAAAATGTAAACATCGCTTTTTCTTTGTAAACTGTAAACTCTATCCCTCCTACTCCTGCTCCTCCTACAGAACCTATGCACTTTCCTATAATCTCCACTCGTAGGGTTGCTGGTGTGTTATCCAGGTTGGACGTGAGTAAGGTGCATGGACCGGACGGAATACCCCCTCTTGTTCTGCGGGAGTGTGCTGAAATTCTGGCCCCTGTGCCTGCTTGCTTCTTTTGCCTTTGCCTCAAAACCCAAACTTTTCCTTCTTCTTGGAAGCATGCCTCGGTTCAGCCTATCCCGAAGAACGGTGACCATTCTAATCCCTCTAACTATCGTCCCTTGCCCTCACTTCATCTCTCTCTAAGATTTTCAAAACTATCTTAAACTCTCATTATCTCCGTCACCTTCTCTTTTGTCGGATCACCAGTATGGCTTTCACCAGGCGAGATCTACTGGTAATCTGCTCTCCTAATGCACCAAATTTGGTCATCCTCTCTTAAGGATTATGGGGAAACTTTCGTCGTGGCCTTCGACATCTCCAAAGCATTTGACAGGGTATGGCATAAGTCTTTGCTTTTTAAACTTCCCTCTTATGCTTCCTCTCCCCCACTTTGTTCTCTAAATTCTAGCTTCCTTGAGAACTGATCCATAGTAGTTGTTTTTGAGGGCTCGATCTCTCGCTCTTTATCTACCAATAGTTGTGTCCTATAGGGTACTTTTCTTTCACCTGCTCACTTCCTTCTTTTTATCAATGATTTACTTCACATTACGACTAATTCTATCCATTCTTACGCTGATGATTCTACTCTTCATTCTTCTTCACATTTTTCCCTTTCCCCTAATTCTCAAACTAGATCTGTTTCTAGAGCTGATATCATTTCATCTATCAATGCGGATCTGTGCAGCATCTCCGAATGGGGAGGTAGAAACTTGGTTAAATTCAATAGTAATAAAACACAGTTTTTACCAAATACACTTTCCAAATTAGATGATCTCCCACAAATCACATTTCAGGATGCAATCATTCTGCCAATTTCTAAAATAGATATGCTAGGCCTCACCATTTCTTCTAATATGTCATGGAAGCCACAAATCTACAACATTGCTAAAGCTACCTCCTGAAAGCTGGGAATGCTGTACAGATGCCGTAGCTACTTCACTCATGAGCATTTGCTTCAAGTATATAAGGGATTCATTCATCCTAACTTGGAGTACTGCTCTCATATCTGGGGTGGCTCTTCAACTGTTAGATAGGGTGGAATCAAAGGCTTATTAACTCTCCTCCTTTAGTTGATAATCTTTCTTCCCTTTCTCTTCACCACAATTTTTCTCCACTCTCTCTCTTCTACAGGTACTTTAACAGGCAATGTTCGGTAGATTTGGCATCCTATGTACCGCCGGCAAGGCCGAGGGCTCGTAACACTCGTCTTGCCCGCGGTGCCCACAGTTTCTGTGTGGATGTCGGTCACACTAGAATAACCCGTTATAGTACATCCTTCTTTCCTCACACAGCCAAACTGTGGAATGCTCTGCCTTCTTCTGTGTTTCTACACTCATACAATCTGTCTCACTTTAAAAAGCTGGTTTTCCGGCATTTTTGTGGTGTAGATTAATGCTGTACAGACTTTTCTCTACTATTTTTAATTTCTTTTTACTCTTATTTTTTGGCCCCCTTGTGGGTCGATGACCTGTGCCCGGGTGGGCTATTCCCCGTAAAAAAAAGTTTTGTCTTGTCTGTATATTGAAAATATGTGCTCTTTTTTCTAAATCATGTACTGTACTGTATATAAATTATCATAAATTATTTAGTTACAGCAGTATTGATAATTATTATTGAAGTACAAATGAAACTTACGTCATGGGTTCAAAAACATTGTGTACTGTTTTCATTGTTATCATGTTTTTATATTACTGGCCATAAACCATAATTTGTCTATGTTAAGAAGGTAAGCGAAGTCTTACATTAAACAGATCAAATTTTGATACAGTACATACAAATAATTATTACCAGTAAAAATAGGAGTGTGAAACACCACCCACACGTAGGACCGATAGTGTTGTAAAGGGTAAGAAATTGTGCAGAGGTAAACTACGGACGACCCGTACAAGATGAAAAATTTCTAAATGTATTTCTCTCCAATTTTAGAAATTAGTTACACTCAGGAGAGGTTACTGGTTAAAATAAGTTCATTGATATTGAAACTGATGGCTGGTATATTGGGATTGTGTTTGAGTTAAAGTGGAGGCTGATTATAATGATCTTGCTTAAGGAAAAGTTTGTACTTTGGCAGCATCAAATGTAACAATGTCAATTATTCCCCACTGTACTTGAATATTATTAAAGTATGGATAAACTCTTGTGTAGGTTAATCTCATCAGTAGAGGAGTGGGTGTTGCTGGAGGGAATGGTGAGATTACCAAGATGGACGGAGCAAGAATTAAACATTCATACAAAAGGAGTCATAAAATAAACATGGATATGGTGAATGGAGGTAAAGGAGAATATTCAGGAAATTAAAGAAACAGGGAGACCAAGAGAAGGTTAAGAGCGGAGAGATCACGTTTAGCTTCACTTTTTTCTTTTAGAGGGTGAGCGGTGGGATAAAATCAGTTCCCAGTGCTTTGTTTTGGTTTGGGTTGAGCAGAAAAATATAGGAGGGTAAAAATGCATTACTGTACTTGGTTGTGTCCATAAATGCAATGAATTTAGAGAAGTATTAGAGGAAGTTGTTACCAGAATCAAGGCATGAGCTTAAGGCAAGCATAGAAAATAAATGATTGGCTGTTGTGAGATCAGGACGGATGGTAGTAGATATTGTTGGCCATAAAAGTTGAAATAAAAGGATTTGACTAATGACCAGAAAGTTTTGTCATTAGCAGGTTCAGTGATGGGTTGGATTTATAGAATATTGGGTGTGGTTCAGTGATGGGGCTGGGTTTATTGAATGTCTGACATGGTACCTAACTTCTGTAGGATACCTGCTTTGACTTCTTACCTTTTGACAGTAAACTGAACTAGAAAGATGACACAGGTTACTTAGAAGGATTAGAACGAGGGATAAAAAATTCCGTACCAGAGCGAATTGTTTTTGAAAATCTGCAGAACAGACAGAGTCGGTGTAAAATGTATTTAAACTCTCATATTTACCTCAATTTAATAGTGTCAGATAGTGCGTGTCAGGGAATGAGAGGTTTGAGGTAGGAAAAAAGAGTGCAAGATGCAAAAACAAGAGTGTGATTGGGAGAACCTATAAGAGAAGACACATGCTTCTACATCCCCATCACCTTTATATATCAGCAATATATCCATGAATAAACATATCCTAATTCCCTTCCCTAGAGCAATCAGTTGAATTGCCTTCAAAACATGAGATCCCTAATTCAGTCACTTTTACAGCAGATGTAGACGGTGCAACACATACAATGAGGACCCTGATGCCCCCACTCTGAGAGAAAGCTTCATCATTCTACTGAGAAAGATGACACAGTCGCTGGGTAATGTCTGCTTCCTGTTGATCCTGGTCCTACCTTACTTGGCCCTGACAGTGGTGTCTCTGCTTCTGCTCCTCCTGGCTGGGTACAACACCATTGCCATCGCTCTCTTCCTCAGTGGCCTCTTTCTCCTCCTGGTCTGGGTGTGTGTAGTTCAGTACTTCGGGCGTCGCTACTCATGGGTTTACTCTGCTGAACAGGACCTTCTTGAACTCAACGTGGCTGGAGTCATATAAAGTACATGTACTGAGGACTACACGTGTTAATTAAAGTCTAGCTGTGTTTGGATATGTTAATCCAGAACTACATCAACTAGGCAGGACTTTAAGGTGTATTTGGGTTTACTGGATGATGTGATAAAAACGTACCATAACGTCCTCCTCTGCATACCACACTGTTTGCAACAAAATGTTGCTCTCGGAGGAACACACTCCTCGCTGAGTGTTATATCTAACACCCTCCAGTGGTTCTTACAGTTATCTTGCATGATATACTCACAGCTTTCATATCCTTTCCAAATTAATCAATTTTTCTCGAGCCAAAAGTGTTATGCACAAATTGCCTTTATATTTTTTCTGCTAACAACCACAAGTGCTGAATTACAAAAACCAGTGACGTAGTCTGAGACGTAGACCAACACCGTCACTATTGACAATTTCGCATACTGTATATGAATCATTTGAAGATCCTCCCACTTCCCCCAGATGATGTTGGGAGGTTAAACTTCAGGTGAGACATACTGGGGGCAACATTTCCTGTGAACTATTATATAAAAAGAAACATGCTTCCTTACTATTGTGTCAGACAGTTGTAGACCATGGCACACGATACTTACCTTCTTACCTTTGTTGTTTGAGGATCTCTTGCCAGTGATTAAATAGCTTCAACAACATCGACTTCTAAATTGTGAATACATTGTCAAAGTTGTCATAATCAGATACTCTGGAAGAAGCATTCCAAAAATAAGGATGGCTTGGATGGAAATGCCAGACCAAAGACTGTCAGAAGTTCAAATTCACAGCTTCCACATGTAACAGATCTCTTTATTCTTTGTCCTATGTAATACTTCAGAAATAGGTCCAACCGTCCATACAATAATGCTATCTATGGAGGGAACATATCGGTGACTTAAGCCGTTATGTAAACATTTCCAAGAAAACTATGATTGATTGCTAGTTCTTTTCAAGTAGTATGAACGAGGTATTTTAAATCAAATCTAATCCAATTTATGAGTCCTGAAATTATCGTGAAAATTAAAAAAATAAAAATTTTCATAAGCCGAAGCATCATCAGGACGGGCACCCACATATTCCTGATCTTTACCCATCCTGTGCAGTCACTTGTTGTCAAGCTGCAAAGGCTATGGGGGAGTTGTCAAGTAATGTGGAATGTGATGTAAATTCTGAGACACAGCAGCGCTTCCTGCCACCCTGGTGGACAGTTCCCTTAGACATCACAACACCCACGCACCCGCCAAAACGACTGACCACACATAATCCTTATCTCCAACACACTGCAAAAGTGAGAGCACTTGACCACACACATAACCTACAGACTGAAAATAACATCATACAAACCATCTACACTGACGGCTCTCTTAACACTGTCTGTGGGAGGGATGGAAGTGCTGTCATTGTGACTCAGCCTAACGGTAATGTAATAGAGAAAGGAACTTGATTTAGTAACTGGGCATCCACTCTACAAACTGAACTATTTGCCATACTCAGCCCTGTAACTTGTTGAAGACACTACCACTGACAGTCCCATCATCACTGACTCCTTATCCTCACTATTTGCTCGTGATACCCTAAACTGAGATTGTCACCCGCTTTTCTCTGAAGCCAGACACAAAGATGTGTGTCTTGTTGACGAGGGTATCAGGATCAAGCTATTGTGTATCCCCTCTCACATGGGCATTAGTGAACATGGTAGAGTTGATGCCTTCGCTACACTCGCACCCAACAATGACAATGTTGAGTACAATCTAGGACTGTCAAACAGAACCTTAAAAACTGTAATCAGAAAAGAGCTTTCTGATGAATTTGAAGCCAGTAGACAAAGTGCAAACAGGCATTACTCAGTCCATTGTTTACCATGATGAGATGTATCAAGTAAAACATGTTTACGGAACAAGTAACACGATCATTAGATTACAATATGAACAAAACTAAATGTAAAGTGTGTGACCAAACATATGGCCACACACTCCAACACTACATTTTAGACTGAAAAAATAGAACCTTATAGGGATAAATCCAAGCACACTGTGTATGCAATGGCACAGCACTTTATCTCTGATGACAAGATAGCTGATATACTAAGGTTGTATCCACACTTTGCATCTACAGGTGTAGTACCTAATCAAAATTCTATGTACCAACTTAACAAACTATGTACTGGAAATACTCTGTAACATTCATTGCCATAATGATATCAAAATCACTGGGGTCCAATAAACACCCTTTGTGGCCTCTACTCTGTAATCCTTTTTGTGCTACCGCTCACAGGATACGTAAAGGGTGCACAATAAACTAGCTACTGTGCAACAAAAAAATAAATAAAAATAAAAATTGATGCACAAAAAGCTGATCCTGAGTTAATTTCTTTGTGTACCAAAGTTGCTACAGAATCGGAGAGTAAAGATAACCCTGTGTACTATTATATCAAGTCCAGCGTATCAAGTTCCAGCTAGTGACGCTTGGAGAGTTCATCAGATACCATCCTGCTACAGCGGTAATGTTCAAAATTTGGCTCATGACTTTATAGGAGGACACCCTAGAGTTAAAAAGACTTCTGATAAGATCCTTAGATACTTTTATTGGCCAGGAGTAACATCTGAAGTAGCACAATACAGTACTGTACTGTCATTGTTGTCATATTTTTCAAATGGCAGGCAAGCCCAAACAAATAATCAAACCTGCAGCACTAAAGCCAATTCCTGTGGTGGGTGAACCTTTCTCCAAGGTAATCATAGAGTGTGTTGGTCCCCTCCCTAAAACAAAAATTGGTAATAAATTTCTCTTAACTATTGTGTGTGCCACTACTAGTTATCCAAAGACAATTCCTTTGTATCGTATTACATCCAAGTCAATAATACTGTACCTGTGTTGATTGGCTTTTTTCCTCGGTTTGGTCTTCCCAGCGTTATCCAGTCTGATCAAGGAACAAATTTTACTTCTGGGATATTTCAAGAAGTAATGGCCACTTTAGGTGTCACTCAATATTTAGCATCTGCATACCATCCTGAAAGTCAAGGTACTTTCGAGCTCTTTCACCAAACGCTCAAGAACATGCTGACAAAATTCTGTTTAGAGACCACAAATGATTGGGATGAAGGAATACCCCGGTATGTTTTACATGATATTAGAAGTACTAAACAAGGACGTTTGGGATATTCTCCTTATGAATTATTATTTGGTTGAGATATTAAAGGTCATTTGAAATTATTACAAGAAAGTTGGCTGATGTAGATGACTGTGACCTTCAGTGATTACGTAAATAAAATGAAAAGTAGGTTCGCAGGGAAGACGAGAAAAATGCCAGTAATGTATTCTCAATGACACCAACTGTAGGAGCATAAAGGTTACTATTATCCATGAACAACTTCGTTGGACTGACCATTTTACATGGATGCCAGTAGACTGCCAAAACTTGTGGCCATATACAATGTTAATATGCACAGGTATATCTTATTTTTAGGGCAATGTTTGGTCTTAGCTACTAATATTACTTTAACTTTGTAATATCTTCTGGTAAATATCGTGATACTTAAACTTCACGCTGCCCGTTAAACCTCACTCCTTGAGTTTATAATATTCATGGAAGAACATTCATACGCCTCTTAATGAAAGCTTATTGCGATTGGTGTTTAAATAGAAACGGGTTTTGTGCCCGTTGTGTAATTAATACAGTACATTCATTCACTGGTGACGCCAGTACTTCCTGGTACATTTTTTCTAACTGCTCAAAATTATAAACCGACATTAATGTGATATACTGTATATATCCTCGTCATAGAGAACTATTTACGCTTTCGTATTCGAGGCATAGTATTTACCACAAGACTAAACACACGGAGATCAGCGAAACATTTATATTCTCTTAACATGGTGTGGTCTGTTGCCCTGGGGTTCATTTCGTTCCTCCCGCCTCCGCTAGGTGGCGGGTCGACGTCAAGTTAGCACGCCGCTTTTTTTATTGTTTATTTTTAACATATCTCTCGACAATAAAATGTAATAATAAAATTATTTAGCACAATTGAAATAAAAGATTGTTTGCATAAGTACAAACTCTTTTCGTGTAAATATTAGGATATATAATAAAGGTAAGTGTGGTGCTTGAAGGGCTACCTGGCATCACCTCAACACCAACCAGAGTTTACACTTGAGTACCAGTCTAACGTGGTCACTCGGCGAGGGAGCCAAGAACTGTGTGACTCCAGTGATAAAATAAATCTTACATACTCAATTGAAATTGGTTGTCAAAGGCTGCCAGTGTTGTTGACTTTATTATTGTTACTGATGTGAGTGTGTAAGGTGTGGTAGACATTGTGGTGAAGGCATAGATGCGTTAGTAACAAGTGAGGTGGGCGGAGTAAGGCTACAAACCCACCCCTCAGCGGCGGTACATAATCAGGAAATCATCAACTTTACCAGGTGCGTATTTTTTGGTTTACCTGGCGTATCGTCACCACAAAGACAAGCTTCCAGGTACTTTGTGTCCGAAGTGCGTTATTTGTACATGCTGGTGATGAATAGTAGAGGGTGGAACTGTCTCAGCAAGGTACAGTCACCCAAAAAAGTCCTGTCTCGAACCATGAACCCCGAGATTCAGACTCTTGAATCTTTATGGACAGAATAATGTATCAGTGTCTACTGCTTCGGGTTCACGAGTTTGAATCGTGGTTCGCGACAGGACTTTTTTGGGTGACTGTACATGTCGCACAGTAATACACAAGGTGTCAGCCAACAACTGCTTCAAGCCACTGTTACAAGGTCAAGGTGAGGACAGCTAGACTCTGAATGGCCATGATAACCACTGAATCTTTGTCTTCTAATCTATAGTAAAGGTGAATTAAACCCATTAACCATTGACTCAATCCTTCCACGTAACTGATTGCGTGAAATATCATGCTTAAAATTATGTCAGAAAAAAACTCTTGGGCTGTCATTGAGTAACAAGATATATCATAATCGTAAGAACATAAAACTCATTATATAATACAACATACCATCTACATTTAAATTTTTTTTAACTTAAGTAATTAATGTCGTACTCTGTTGCTGTAGATCGAATAATTATTGTATTTTAATGGGACTGACCTGTATTAGGGTGAATGGCTCCTCTTATCAGCCTACAACTACGCGTTATCTGTTTAATCGTCTTATTTACATCTGGGCAGATGATCTTGTATTGCCACACAGCCTCCCCAGGTGTTATCCATAATGTTTATAAATATTATTACGATATTAATATTACAATTATTATTATTATTATTATTACTGTATTATTAGTAACATTGTTGTTGTTAATATACATAGTCTCCAGTATAATTGACGATCTTATTATTTACATCTGGCATAGAAAGGTGCTTTTAGAAACCGTTCAAAGCAGCTGCAGGTCCCGTAATTGAAGACTCACTCCTACAGGTCAATTAAATATTACCTGCCGTCTTAAGTAATTTTTGGTGCCGAGTCGACGAACTACGCCAGGGCCGTCAGCCAAGAAGGAAACAGCTGATCAAACAATTAAGAAGTTTGTGCTGGGGTCACAACACCTTTCACCGCAGGCCGTTACCACGACAGGAAATTACTTTTGCTTGTAACTACTGAATTCTTTTTTATATATACCTCTGTCCATGGGAAGGAGGGGGGGGGGGGCATTGTTGTGTTTTCTCTTTCTTAGTATTAATGCAGTTGATCGTCATTCATTACTGCCAAACCTAATGTGACGTAACATCGCGCAAATACCTGTTTGGAATTATGCTGGTACTCGTTCCAATTTCGTACCGTCTGTCTGGTTACAGTTATTATTAAACACTTGTAGTACGCATTAACCCAATTGAGTGACAACAGGTTTCTCTCAGGTGAATATAATCGTCTGGCGTTAGCCAGAATAAAATGCCAGCTTCCATAGATAACCGCTGACAAATTTGAAGTGTGCTGTACGATTTTACACGGTCAAGTATCAATAATTGGGTTATTATTATTATTGTTATTACTATTATTTCAAACTATTAGTCATTGTTTTACGAAGAATGTTAATTTCTAAACACCTGTCAACCTCAGGGCCTGGCATCTCATAATGGCATGCACCGTTGTTGACGTTGTAGGCTTTAACAGTCAACGTCTTTAAGCGCTCATTTCAAGGTTAGTAAATACACTAGTCATCAACAATTAAAAATGAAGAGATATACAACTCTGGTAATAGATGTGAGGGCAGGTTATCGCCTTATGTTTGTTGCTACGATTTATTATATTTATGACTTTGGGTACAAACTTTGTCCTGCATCTCGACCACATACTCTTCTGTAGATACATACATTACTGTTTGTGGCGTAAACTGTTCCTACTCTTCTGTAGATACATACATTACTGTTTGTGGCGTAAACTGTTCCTCCTTTTTGTTAGGTATTTTCAGGTTGGTGGATTGTGACGTAGGTATTTTCAGGTTGGTGGATTGTGACGTAAAGCATCATGTCACCATTTTTGAGGGACACACGAGAGTATTGTACATTGTTGGGTCCTATTGTGTTTGTGATGAGAAGGTTGTGTCGGTATTTACGTGTACCTGCAGCTTACCTTACGGTTCTTTCGTCATGTACTTATTCTTTTTTGTCTTCCTTAATCATTATGGTTTTTATTTTCCTCTTCTTCCTTTAACTTACCGTACTCTTCCTGTTCTCATTAATATTCAGGCATATATTTTGTATGTTATCATACTTTCTACTGTTCGTCATGAATAGAATTTCCATGTTTTTCTGTGGTGTTTCTTTATCTCAGCTGCTGGAAGGACTGGACGGACGATGATAGTAGGGAGACAATCTCATGTTTTTCTATCTTATTCTGATGTAGCTACATAATTACATTATTAGTAGTATTGTTTAGCAGACATCCCGGATCTACAGTAATATATATTCTGTCTTCTGTTCCTCTTAAGGTGGACCCACACCAGCACAACATTGTTGGTAACATTGTCGTCAACATGTTAGATAAAAGATGTCAACACTGTTGGCAAGTAAGGTGAAATAAACACACAGTTCATACCAATCAGTTTACTTGACATATTTCTGTTGGCGATAATGACCCCAACACTAATATTGCAAACATTTTAGTGTAATTTTCACAACATTGTTGATAACATAGTTACAAAATTTACATGTTATAGACTGCCTACGTTGGTGTTGCTTCACCTTCGTGTAGCCACTCGCAGCTTGTACTGCACTGTCATAATATGACTGGGAACACGGTGGAGGCTTTCAATATCTTCTACAGGAACATTTCTCCAACTAATCCTTGATATGTCTTGTCTTGTAACTGATGTGGAGGGTGTGGTATGGACAAGCTCCTCTCGCACAAGTTGTAAGGTTGTGGCTTCTTTTTCGAATATCATTTTGTGTTGGAGAAGATTGTAACCAGTCAGCGTAATGTGAAATTCTGACCTCTGGTCTGATATATTTTCTGGTGAGCTAAGGTGATTATCTCAGCGTGAATCATTGTGCATGTTAAGTGCAAGACACATTCTTATGTGAATTTATCAAGTTACTTAGAATGTTCTTATTTTATTTTATTTGTCTTGGCGAGAGAAAGTTTCTCATGGAGAAAAATGTGTCGAAAAAAAAAAATCACGACGACCGACATGCTTGGTGGGGCGGAGGAGCCTAATGAAGGAAAAGTTACACTTCGTGATATTGCTGCCATGTGATCACGGCTGCTGTAACTAAACACTATACTTGAGGTAAAAGCGAGCTGGCTGTCCGTGAGATACAGAAAGCTTGCCACGGCAGTTTTTTAGAGAAAAATTTCCACGTGAACGTCCAGCTGCTGGACACTTTGTGTTCCTTGTTTAAAAAGTTGTTGACAACGTATTGGTGTGCTCAGTTTACAGCTTGAATGACTAGGCTCTTATCAACTGTTATTCTAACAACTGGAAGCGTTGGTTAGTAAGCGTTTGCTAGAACATTTTATACTATGTCATTCAGGGCCGTGGAAAGTTTCCTTTTGGGGAAGTTTACACAAGTTAAATGACTTGCTTAAGTTTCAAAAGGATGCATACTTTAAGTTTTGTTCTTTTTAACGGGTAATGATAACACACATCTTACCTCCACCAACTTCTTTTGTTTACACAAAGTCGGGAGGATAACATAAGAATGGAGGAAACTGCATCGGGCCTATTGGCCCATACTGGGCAGTCCCGTTTACACCCAACCCCCTATTGCTCATATATCCATCCAACCTGTGTTTGAAGCTATCCAGCGTGTTCCAAATGTAACCTAACGGTCTACCCGCCCCCACACACACATGACACTCCTATGCCTCTCCTCATCTCTCTCAAAGTACGAAAAAAGAAGGTAAGACATTAATAAAGAAAGAACAGAATATGATTGATTGAAAGTAGAAAAAAATAATTACACAATAAAGAAGAGAAGGTATCTAATTAAATATAGAATAAAAGAATAATTAAACCTCAGTTTTGGTTTTGTTGATTCGCACCTAATATTGTGTTGCAGTAGCATTGAGGTGAATGTGGTCTCCCATGTGTGTTTCAAGTGTAGTGCTATTGCATCATAGCATCCGCTCTGCGATTGGTCGAAGGGACAGAAAAATATTTGTAATTTGCACTCTGATGGGTTGACAGGTGTCAGCTGTCTTGGGCTACGACAATCGTAAGTTTGTTTTCAGCATGCGAACTTAGTTTTCACTTTGCCCCCCACTTAAGATTTTGGGCTAAGTGAGCTATCGCGCCCTGGACTTTGGTTTCATTGTCAGTAAGCGATCTCCTCTGCTGCTGTAAGAGCAGTCAGTGGTCCCTAACCTGTAGTTGGCTCCCGCGGAATCATTTACTATGTCAGCCCGCGAGGGTTTATTAGAAAAGTGTGAATTATTTGGGATTCTTTGTAAGAGCGAAATTAATGAAAATATGTAATAACTTGATACAACTGTCGTGTACAGGACGTGTGTATTTACCCCAGACCGGGCCCAGAGCCAGCCTTCTTACAGGGGTAAATACCTGTACACGCGTCCTGTCCAGTAGTGTGTAACTGGTAACAGTCAGACGTGTAAAACTGCAAATAGCTGTGCAGTATTATGATTTTTTTTATGTACAATAGATCCAAAGTTTTGGTGCCCCCCACTATATTTACAATGATAAATGTGGCCCAGAGCCTACAAAAGTTTGGGGACCACTGCGTAGAGGGTCATTGGTCCTCTCGCAGTCTGATGGCCAACGTGGCCCAAGGGATACCGAGTATGGCCGCCCCTACCAGAACTCCCAGGCTTCTGAACCCCGAGGTCATTTGTAGGGTAAAATCTCATCGAATGTGATAAAGCTTTAGCTAAGTCTCGGCCAGCCTTACTTGGTTGTTTGGTGGCAGCACCGCAGCAGGTAGAGAGCACGGAGAAGGTGCTGCTGAAACAACTACTGTGCTTTAATAAGCCCTTGCTGCATACTACAGTAATGCTGTTCTTGTTTGTGTAGAGTTTAGTCGTGGGTGACTAGGATCTGAGCGTGTTGTGGCGTAATTAAGAAGAAATAGCTACAATAGCTAGGTCAGACGGCGTTCGTTGTGGAGTACGACACATACTGTACAATACATAGTGTAAGGTGATGCACGTGTTGCAGGAAGCACTCCTCACACTACACAGTTCTGGGTGTTTGACTTGTGAAACCTCGATTGTTTATCTTCTCTTCTTCCCTCGGCATGGCCGCCTCTAGTGAGTGAGCCGGAAGTAAATCAGATAAATCATTACCTGGGATTTTTTGCACTCCTAGGTAATAATTATGTAGGCATCCAGGCATAGCATTCGGTGCTTACTATTTACACACATCGCTTGAGACGTAACTGAAGTGGGTGAAATATATACCGCGTTTATTACATATTTTATATATAAATTGAGTGGCGGTAATTTGTCTTGTATTTTGTTTTCTTGTGTCGGAGGCAGACAGCACCACCTGGTGTGTGGCAGGAGGCTGAACCAGGTCCCACACCTCCACCTGGCCGCATCAAGAGACCCGCCATCCGCGATCCTCAACATGCTGTTGTCTCTCATCAATGTTTAACCATGAAATAACTCGCCCATCTGGAAGCTCGAGGTGATACAAAAGTGGGGAAACCGGCTCCTCCCAGTATGTTCTCGATGAATATTTAGAATAATATGAAATGACGGTATGAATGGTCTCACAAAAAGGTGAACGAAAATAGTTAAAAAAAAATCACATTTTCGGTTAGTAAAAAGATTCATTTTATTTAAATACCATTGACAATTAAAGTAATAAAATAGGTTAGGTTAGTTTAGGTATTGTTAGGTTCTGTGACTTTTTTGTGAATTTTTTCCTGTGACTATATCCTGGACTCCACAAAACAACCTTTGTAGACCACCATCCCCCGTATTGGTCTCTGGAGCCACCTTAGAGCCCACCAACGAAGAGGGCACCACGGAAAAAATTATAATGATTTTGTCATCACTTCATAATTGTCAAACTCGACTCCGCGTGTCTTAATTTTGTCAGTTGGGTGAGGTGGTAGGTGGGCACACATACCATCTGGCGTGGTGTGTCATAATGCTCCCCCCGGACCTTAGTTAAGTAGGCCAACCTGGTAGTCTCCTCGTCCACCGGTGCTGGGGTAGTCGCCACCCACACCCAAGTTGGTCCATGCTCCAACCATAAAAGACAATCCCTGTAGACAGAGGACGATCGAACGCACGGCTGGTATAGTTTTGAAAAGCCTGTCATTGTATGGTGGAGGATGACAGGAGCTACATGTTGATATCCCTCGCGAGCGCTGCTGTGTTTACGGTAGTGGCAGGGTGTCCAAATTAACTGGTTTCATTCACCGGCGGCCAGCACTATGCTCCGCCAAGGTCACTACCAAGCTTTCGTGGAACCGTGAAAGGTAATGCATGACAGACATCAGCTGCTGAAAATGATATTTCTCCAAGATGGAATTGGGTGTCAAGCAGACATGGGGCGATTACATCGGTAATTTAATCGATTACAATTATATGGTAATTTTATGATTACAGTAAAACCGGATGTAATCGATTACGGTACATGATGCGTATTCATGATTACTTCAAAAGGAATGTGCATTAATAAACGAACGTACTACAAAAACTCAATTTACTGTACTGTTTGTCAACCTGGTACAATTAATCATATTTTCCGAGATGAAAAAGGTAGACGTGGTGCATTATACTTAATGGTGCAGGCATTTAATAGACAAGAAAAAATCTTAATTTTAGTAGATGGATATAAATTTTCATAAGATTAATATGGGAATTATAAATACAGAAATGTATCTGACCTAACTAACTGAAGTGTTCTGAAGTTTTGGAATGTTATTAACACTAATGCTTATAAGAGGATAGTAATTTAATGCTCTGATAAAATTAAGTGTATGATATACTACATACTAAGATATACTTACTTAATCTCGTTTAATCTCATAAGAATAAACAAGTTCACTGTTGCTGAAGCGTCACTTAATTTATAAAAATGATTAGCCTAAGTCTGCGTGCTCGCACGTTCTGTGGATGGTGAATGTTTGTCGCGTCATGTACGGTAAATGACCGAATGTAGATGACTATATTGAAAATATTGAGCTCGGTATTATAAGAAAAGGAAATGAAGTACCGGTATGTGATACTATTGTAATCGTGATTACTATTACATTTTGAATATAATCTATGATTACTTTGCCAAAAATAAGAATGTAATCGATTTCGAACATGATTACTTAAAAACTGTAATCGATTACTATTACAGATTACCCCATGTCTGGTAAGAACCAACCACGGTGAATGGCCTGTCCGACCCAGTGACTGGTGGTGCAAGGCAACTGGGGTGTCACAGAGCTGCGCAGACCAAGTGGTCATCGTAATATCGTGTGTACCTGTTTGTTTGTTTGCTGTTATCCATAACATCCCCCTGGTCCTTCACTTGGAGTCCTGGACTAATGGGAACTCCTCCTCTCTCCAAATGTCTTTAGTATTTCTCTCTCACTTTGTTTCTGTCGCCAGTGTGTAGACAGAGGATCTGTGTTTGACCAAGTCCTTTCACAAATCTCGGCAACATTTTTCTACATATCTGACTGTCATCGACATGTGATTTAGTGAAAGGGAATTCCATTCAAGTTCGTAAAATATAAGATCTCAATCAGTGGACCATTGTAATTTGCGAGGTGGAAGACGACCGCTGGTGTTCTTACCTCCACTGAGTCGCTGCCGATGGCTCATGAACTGACAACTGAGACGGTGAGTCAAGGTTTTCGAAGGGTGAATGTGTCTCACTGTGTATCATTTCGTGTTTGGTGAAATATATGTGTGGGAATATCCCGCCACTTTCGACATCTTGTTCTTCAGTTTATCACCTTGGTTGCTCTTCAATTTTCCATTTTGTATAAATTAACAATTACAGTATATATGTCATAACACATTTAGACTTAAGTAAAGAAACAGTGGAGTACTTATATGTTTTGGTTGTGTAACTTCAAGGGACTGGAAACACAAACATCAAGAGACTGTAAATACAAACACCAAGAGACTGTAAACACAAACATCAAGAGACTGTAAACACAAACACCAAGAGACTGTAAACACAAACATCAAGAGACTGTAAACACAAACATCAAGAGACTGTAAACACAAACATCAAGAGACTGTAAACACAAACATCAAGAGACTGTAAACACAAACATCAAGAGACTGTAAACACAAACATCAAGAGACTGTAAACACAAACACCAAGAGACTGTAAACACATCAAGAGACTGTAAATACAAACACCAAGAGACTGTAAACACAAACACCAAGAGACTGTAAACACAAACATCAAGAGACTGTAAACACAAACATCAAGGGACTGTAAGCACAAACATCAAGAGACTGTAAACACAAACATCAAGAGACTGTAAACACAAACATCAAGAGACTGTAAGCACAAACATCAAGAGACTGTAAACACAAACATCAAGAGACTGTAAACACAAACACCAAGAGACTGTAAACACAAACATCAAGAGACTGTAAACACAAACACCAAATGTTGTTCTGTAGCATCCAGGGTAAGTAATGTACGAACAAGCAATAACATACTTAGCCGAAACGGTAGCTATATACACCGGTAAACTCTACCACGATGTTAGTCCAGGAAATACAGCCGTCTTGATGGTGTAGGAGCAGTCCTCCCTTCTCCGTGTGGTAAACTTTCTATAGTATTATTTGCAAGAGGCAAAGTAGGGAAGAATTATGGCCATTGGTGCTCTGCTGCCCCGTGACGTGACCCTGGCCAAGAATGTACGGAACTGAGGAGTAAACCGTGTTGAGGCTTGATCCCACAGTTACCTTTCTTATGATGTGTGTTGTTCTCTTGTATGAAGGGACACAGCAAATAGCCCAGCTCTGTTACGGAATTGGCAATAAAATTTCTTTACTTAAAAATGCTGCAAATTCTGTTTTTCTATTGATTCATTTTACTTTTGAACTGTTGACGGTTCTTACGTTTATAACAAATTACATTTCAAACTACTGTATTTTGTATTTACTGAATACTTAACGACCATTAGCGATGAAGTGATATTTTGAGGTTTGTATTAAGGAGCCATTCGCCGTAGCCCACACGCTTAACAATAATAACGTAACAGCCGTTTCCTACCACATAATTATGAAGAACATGTGGACTAACAAGTGACGTAAGTGTTACTGAGATACACGGTTGTATTATATACGCCTCTTGCACCGAGTCCTATTGATGTCATTCGTGATAATGTTGAAGTGATTTCCTGAGTCTATGTGTGTTATAGTTCATTGTTATTGTTTTGAGTTTTAATATTTACGTGCAGAGGGAGTCACGAGCGTGCAGTGGTGCCGCGTGTTGTGGGGCGGTGTGGCAAGACGCTTGTATGGGAGACGTCTTGGTTCGTTGCCCGACCACACCTGTTGCCACATTACCTATTCTTACTTTATTTTCTTCTTCCCAGTAAAGTGCATTGTAGCATTTTTTCCGGGAATGTTTATTTGAGATTATTACTAGAGTTATCTTGTGATGAGATAAGGTGGTATGACCCTGTTGATGAGGAATTGGCGCCATTTTTTTTTAATGTTGATAAAGGGAAGGAGGGAGGAGGGTTGGGGCTGGCCCTCGGATCAACGTGGTCTGAAAGAAGCCGTAACCTTCTCTAGGAACACGATGCTTGATACACGATTGTTAAAGGAATGGAGGAATCTGATTTCAGCAAGGTGTTGGATTTTTTGTGCGCGCGTCATATGTTTGTGCTACATTTTGTATTTTATGATATTTTGACTTATGAGATATGAATGTCTCCAGAAATTTAATTTCTTGGAATATAGTTCAGTCCTGTGGAAGGAAATATGGTAAATTTACCTATAATTACGATTTATATTGAGACATGTGTTCATTCTCGAGATATGTTTTACCAGGTTCAGGAAATAATTCGATCCATAATCTCTGATCCCGTATTGGCAACACTGACATACCACGCCATTCATCATGTTCATCGTAACGAGAGCACAACACAAGCTGCCTGCTCAGAACACCTCATCTCGGACGACCACCTGGATGGTCATGTAAAAAAACAAAAAAAGTAAGAGCAACGTAATGGTATAGTTAGGTATAGTAAGGAATTGTTGGGTTTGGTGCGTACCGACACGGATGTAACGGGTCTGGCGCCCGCCCACGGCGCCCAGCCAGCCAGTGTCGGGCGGCATCATGGCGGGAAGCTGAGGTGAGGTTCATCCGGGGAGCGACTCTGCTCCTACTGTTACTCTTTCCTTCTGGCTGATAATATATCCCCTGTGCTAGTTTGATGCTACTGACATTTACTTAGTTTACTGAAACAGTTCACCTTGCTGGCAGTTTCTATCAAGATTGTGGTGTTTTGTCTGTCTTTTCCATTTGTTTTCAGTTTGGTGTTGCAGAAGATTCCAGTATTATTATTGATCATTTTTTGTTGGTAGTCTTATTGCTGCTGGTGGCTGCTGCACTTGGTATGCTGGTGATGGTGTCCGGCTTAAACCTCTACCCCTCCTTTCTTGAAAAATTAATTTGTTATAGACTACAAAGATAATATTACTCTAGATTGCACGCAATTGTTCGTATAGCGTACATGTCTTCATAGCTTCAGTCTCAGTTATTGGGACTGTTTAAGCTAAGATGTACAGTATTTATAGATGCTGTAAAGGTCAACCTTCAAACTGTGATGAAATACAATGTGTTCAGAACAGTTTTGACGATAAAGAACGTCATTTTCTTTTCATAAAATGACAGCCTGGAATTGTCACATTGGTCTCGGACACGTCTTGTTGTCATATTTCACTTTCATTTCTCATACAAACTTTTGAGGGATGTTTTATAAGTACCTTGGTTGAGTACTGTACCAGCCCGCATTATATAGGTGCTAGTCATGCTGGCGAGTGAACCCGCTGTCACAACTCTCACGAACCTTCTTTTGATATTGAAGTATGAACTGATGAGGATTAAAACTCCTCTCTTTTTTCTCCTGATGTTTAAAACTGTGTCAAACTGGGCCCGTGCCGGTTTGATTACATATGTGTACGAGATATGAGTAACATGGGTTACACTGTGACAGCTGTGGTAGAACAGGTAATTTCTATCATTGACGTTTTAACTGAAGTTGTTTCTAAATTCAGTTATACCTGAAGTGACTTTAGCTAAAACATACTGGGCTTCTGTAGGCGCTGTTGCCCTCCCTCCGTGGTCCTGACACTTTACCTGTGTATTAACGCTACTTACTGCAGACGCAACATGATATAAGGTATGTTGGCGCATCCAGCCTCGCACCTACCCACCAACCTACCTACTTGCCCTATTATTCCACTTACACGTTTATCCATCAGCCTACTTTATCTACACATTCGCCTCCTTCCTTACATCCCTTTTTTCTTCTTTGTATGCGTATTTGTGGACTTTCTTTTAAGTATATCTTTCCACAGGGTGTATCGTGTATCTTTTCGTATATCCATCTACATATATACCAATCTTTCCGTGTGTGTGTGTGTGTGTGTGTGTGTGTGTGTGTGTGTGTGTGTGTGTGTGTGTGCCCCTTTTAACTAGTTGAATATTAGGCAATCCCCCTCTTTACTTATTTACCATTCTATCCTCATTCCTGTCACTCCTAAACACTCAAGCACGGTTGAAGATGGTTTGGCCGTCCACAAACAGGCTATCCATTTAAGCCTTGTAAGGGAGACCGGCTGGCTGGGGCGTACCGTGAACAAGAGACCCCGAGAACCCCGCCTGAAGAACGCTAATGCACTACTAGACTGGCTCTTTAAAACCGGTTTGTGAGGAAGACATACACTCGATCTTCCTGGTATACACGGCTCGCACCTGCTGGTATGAAGATTATACTCGATACCTGTAGGTGTGTATTCCTGCAACTGTTTTCTGTGTGGAAGGCGAACTACACTACCCCGTGTTACGATGAGCCCATGAGTCGGAAATGGTAGGTGAGATTAGGTCAGGATACTTAGACCTTCCCACTGATGTACCGAGGGAATATAAAGCCGTAACTTTATAAGTATGGGACACACACACACACACACACACACACACACACACACACACACACACACACACACACACACACACACTTCTCTGTGGTTAAAGAAACGTATCATACTTGCATTATTGCCCTCCCTGATGTCAGAGATAAAGGGTAAGGGTGTGATAAATGCTCTTCATATTTTGTCATATGACGTAATGGCCCTGTTGATGGTAACGTGGACGATTATAATAACTCCTGGACAATGATTATGATCCCTGGACAATAATCATGACCCTGGACAATAATCATGACCCCTGGACAATAATTGACCCTGGACAAAATCACCCTGGACTATAATCCCCCTGGACAATAATCCGACCCCTGGACAATGGACAATAATCATGACCCCTGGACTATAATCATGATACCTGGGTAATAATCATGATCCCTGGACTATAATCATGATCCCTGGACTATAATCATGATCCCTGGACAATAAACATGACCCGTGGACATAATCATGACCCCTGGACAATAATCATGATCCCTGGACAATAATCATGACCCCTGGACAATAATCACGATAATGGGCAATTTTGATGATGACCTTTTAAAGTAATTATGTAAACAGCATGTTGGGGAGATGATTATGTGGAATATTATTATTATTATTATTATTATTATTATTATTATTATTATTATTATTATTATTATTATTATTATTGTTATTGTTATTATTATTGTGTATTATTATTATTATTATTGTTGTTGTTCTCGTTTTTGTTATTATAACCATTAGTAATATTAAGATTATACGTTACTGGTACATCAAGTGTGGCAGACGCCGTACTGTAAGTAATTGTTTAATGTACAGTTGGTAAGTGGTTCAGAGACAGACTTTTATATTAGTATTACAATAGGTGTGTGGAGGAAGGTGAGTCTGTCAGTGTTTGACGGTGACCTACATGTGTCAGTGAAGGACAATACTGTATTGTTGTATATCGTTGGTTGAAGCCCGAGTCTTAACAGTGGGGCAATAGACCTATGTAGAATATTATAATATAGGAGGGAATTTGATATAGGCTGACTCAGCTTACTAGCCGTTTGGGCGGTTTAGCCAGTGTTAGTACAGGAGGAAACCGAGGACCGGGAAACCTGTGGTGTTTGGTAGTGAGGGTCACACTGTATAACACCCTTCTCACGTGTCTCTGGGCCGAGGCTCGAACCCTTGATATATTGGTGAGAGTTATGCGCGTTCCCTCTCTACCACCAACAAACTTGAAAAAAAAAGGAAAATGATGAATACTAGTGGAGGAAAATTAGAGTAGACGGCAAAAGATAAATTAGAATTATGGAGGCTGATCCTTGAGACGGGTGGTGTCTTAGAGGAGATGGCCATAAGCCTACACGAAGGCAGAAGAGGAGGGAGGGAGGGGGGGAGGTATTGTTTGAAGGGAGTGAGACTTCCACAATGTTCCCTTATGGCCTCTTGACGCTCTGTTATATCACCATCATCTGGACTCTCGCCCCTCCTCTCCCATGCCCTTAATAATGCCCTCAAGCGATGCCCCCAAGCTAGATGTAAGGAGGGGCAGCTGCTCTCTCTCTCTCTCTCTCTCTCTCTCTCTCTCTCTCTCTCTCTCTCGTTCTTGCCTTTCTTTTCTCATCATTACAATTTCCCCTCCTTTCATCTTTCCGTCCTCTAGTCCTTTCTACCACTTCCTCCTCCTCCTCCTCATCATCATCATCATCTCTCTCACTCTTACCACTATCATTATCACTTCTTACCATCATTGTTAATTTATTCCCTCCTTCCATCATCATCACTTCCCTCCTTCCCCCCTCCTTTTTACAATCGTTTCCTCCTCCCCCCTTCTCCCACCGTCATTATAAACCCATTTTCCTCCCCTTCCACCATCTTTATCACATCTCCTCCTCCTCCTCCATTCATCTTTACCGCCTTTTCCTCCTCCTTCCTCTTCCTCCCTCCAACATCACCCCCTCTCTTCTCCTCCCTCCAACATCACCCCCTCTCTTCTCCTCCCTCCAACATCACACCCCCTCCTCCCTGTATTTCACCACTGTCTCACGCCACACAATACCTCTTCCAGTATTTTGTTTTGTCAGTGCAATAAATTGCCGTCACTCTCTCTAATGTAAATTGTGCCGCGCTTATCATGGCACCATTTAGATTTGACTTTTGACCACCACTACTACCTACCACCACCACCACCACCACCACCACCACCACCACCACCTACCTCACCACCACCTACCACCACCTACCACCACCACCACTATTACCACCTACCACCACCACCACCACCACCACCACCACCACTATCACCACCTACCACCACCACCACCACCACCACCACACACACCACCACCACCACCACCCCACCACCACTATCATCATGAGACGTGGTGGCGAGGCAAGGTGATGGGGCGCCATGTAGTGAGCACCAAGACACCTCGTGATCGTGTGAACGTCCTGAAGTAGAATGATTATTAAGAAAAAAATAGAGTTTAATTTTAGTTTGTAAGTTTTTATATATATATATATATATATATATATATATATATATATATATATATATATATATATATATATATATATATATATATATATATATATATATATATATATATATATGTGTACGTGTGTGTCTTCCTTCACGTTATCATCACAGTGTGTGAATATCTTCACACGGCCAATATCTAGGCTGGTGGGGCCAGTGACTGAGCCCCCAGAAAAGAATTACCATTCGTAAGGTGATTTACAGGTGGGAGGAGGTCACCCGACGGAAGGTTGTGGCCCAGATTCCACGTTGACGGTCATTTACAACCCCAGGTCAAAAAATCAGAGACAGAATCTATTTTAAGATTTCCTTTTTCTGATATTTAAAATATTCTCTGACAATTTCACCTTTTGGCCCTAACTGTACGACCTAACTCTGAAATGGGTTGTACACGGAGAGTATCACAATCACGATATAAATACTGTTGTTCAAAAGTGTCTTTACATGTCACAGGTTTTGGTATAGACTACACGTAGCTACAGGTACAGTGATGGTCCGTATATCAGAAGATGGCGGTGGGACACAGTTTAATAGGCCGAACGCTGGCCACATGATATATGATGTGGAGTAGTGGCCTGGCGTGCTCATGACCTCACCTGTCTCACACCAGGACTGGCAAGTTGAGATTACACCAATACCCCGCGTTGAAATCACCCGCTAGCCTCCCAGTGGTCGAGCAGGATCTATGACACCACAGAACACCCTGTCACAACACCGAACTCCTTATATACACCGCCAGTCTCCCCCCCCTTTATCACCACCCCTCCCCAACACCACCATCTCCCCCTCCTTCACCACCACTCCCCAACACCACCAGTCTCCCTCCCCAACACCACCAGTCTACCCCCCTTCACCACCAGAGAACGATTACTGACCGTTATAGATTGTAAAGTCCGTCATGATTCGACCGTCCACCGCTAACACCTGGTTACTTCCGGGTACCTGAGGTGTAATGATGCCTGGCCCACACCCAGCCTCCCCTCCCTAAACACAAATACACACACACACACAACACACACACACACACACACACACACACACAAAGTAATTATTGCTATTGGTGATAAAACTCTTTGGTGTTATATTTCAGCCTGAAGTATTGATAAAGTGTGAGAATATATCGATTGGTTATAAATAGCGGGTAAATACTTGGTTCCTTCCGGGTGTGGCGTGTACTGTAAGTGGGGCAGGGTGGGGCTCTCCCCCTCACCCCTACCACCACCCCCACCACCACCAGTAGCAGCAACAACATCCTTACGTATCTCAGTAGCGAGGACAGATTGTGGTGCCGAAGCTACACAACCATTATGGACGCCACTCTTAACTCACAACCAACACAGGGTTATACATCTTCCTCACGCCCTCCTCCTCCATCCTCCACCATTAAATTATAGATATTTATAAAGTCATGAATAATTATCTTGTACAATAGGATGGTCTTGCATTAATACATTCTGGTTATAGTCTTGTATTATGTTGTTGTGTGTGTAGATTATAGAGGTGAATGTTTCTTGATGTGCAGATTGTCTCTCTCTCTCTCTCTCTCTCTCTCTCTCTCTCTCTCTCTCTCTCATTAGCACACCGCTGAACCTCACAGGAGCAGAATATAAATGCTCCTAAACTCGCTTACATTGTCTTGACTCTCGACCTACTCATTCCCGCCTGAGTGTGGCCTAAAACCAGTGGTGTTCTCTTCCTCCTTACCAAGTATGAACACATGTCATTCAACTTGTGATATATAACAGGATTCAGGAATTTCTGTTGTCTTGTTTTTATTTCTTATTCGCGTTTCTTCATCCGTGGGAGGGGGACGACTCTCCTGCACAAGCTCTTCAGTTTTATCTGTTAATGATTAATGTTTTTTTTTTATTAAAGTTCTTGAGTGAGATGTTTATTGAACGTTTTCTTGAGAGATGTTTATTGAACGTTTTCTTGAGTGATGTTTATTGAACGTTTTCTTGAGTGATGTTTATTGAACGTTTTCTTGAGAGATGTTTATTGAACGTTTTCTTGAGTTATGTTTATTGAACGTTTTCTTGAGAGATGTTTATTGAACGTTTTCTTGAGAGATGTTTATTGAACGTTTTCTTGAGTGAGATGTTTATTGAACGTTTTCTTGAGTGAGATGCTTATTGAACGTTTTCTCGTCTTTGGTGTTAATTGCAGAGTATCTTACCTCGTCTCTTTGTCCATTTTTTTGTCACAATTTTGTTTATTATTTACCCCTACTCGTGCCAGGCGTGTACAGGGAGTTTTGATCGTGGCCACACACAGGAATTTTTTTCATTATTCGCGTCGTAAAAATTTGATCAAAAGTAAATCATAGGGAAGTGAATTGATTAAGTACATTTGATATTTTTTGTATTATATGTTTCACCTTTTTAATTAGTCTTTGCAGTGTTTGTATTTATAGTTCACATTCACGTCTGGTCATGGCTGATAACAGTAAAATTGTATAAGTTACTTTACAAAATCTTAGAGAGACTTATCGATACATACAGACAGACAGACAGACGGATAGATAGAAAGGTAGATAGATAGAAAGAAAGATAGATAGATAGATAGATATATATTCAATAAAATCTTTGAACAAGTTCACAATTGGTTCATCATGTACCGTTCAGTGCTAATACGTCATTCTACCTTATTATGACTCACTATTTTTCGCATAAATGCAGAAAAAAATAACTTAGCAGATGAATGATTTCCAAAATGTATAAAATATATGTATGTAAAATCATGTTAAAATCCTATACTGTGGTAAATATATCACGGTCGACTATACAGGTGAAGCTCAGGTAACACCCCCCTCTCCCCGCCTTCTGTCTGGCTTATCTGTAAGTTGTGGTTGGTTATAGCAATAGAGATTAATGGCTCCCTTTGTAGACTAAAGTTCAGCAATCATATAATAATAAATCTCTCTCTCTCTCTCTCCATACACTGCCCCCCTTGGAGTTTTTCCTATATATTGGTCAGTGTGGGGCCATATGTGTATTTACTGCCTCTTATTCTTGTTAAGGGTGTTGTGCACTTATCGTATATGTTTGACATATGTGTTCGGGTTTTGCAGAACTGTTCCCTACATGAAGATATTTTTGTTGATTCTGTTATTTTATTATTATTATTATTATTATTATTATTGTGTGTATTATTATTATTATTATTATTATTATTATTATTATTATTAATATATATATATATATATATATATATATATATATATATATATATATATATATATATATATATATATATATATATTACTGTCTTCCAAAACGCGTCCTGTTGGGGGAGGGGTTGAGTGAGAGTGCCTGCATTAGCCGGCTTCTATGTGAATATTCTTCGGGCCGCTCCTAAAGGAACTTCCGCACCACGTTATGTGACCATGTCACTTCATAGCCAGTGAAAGTTACAGGGGGTGATATGATAATTTAAATTTAATGCACTGCCCTGACATTTGTATAGAAACTTAGGAGCTAATACTGTACATGTGTATTAAATTTAACTTGTCAATCGTTTATATTTTTCGTCGTGTTCTTTCGTTGCTGATCTTTAAAAGTTAATTAACAAAAGAGAAGAATAAAATTATATTATAAAAAAAAATAATAAGGAATTTTTTGGTTCCGGATTTAGTCTTATTTTTTTATATTTTTTTAAAGGACGGTGAGTGAATGAATGTTTATACAGCAAGTGAGAAATTATTTATAAACATCTGTTCCCAGACTGAGAGCAGTTAGTGAATTAAAGTTAGTTGTGGTATGGAGATAAACACACACAGATAGATAGATATTTTATTGACCACAAATTATGATTACAGAGTTTACACTAAAATGGTCCAAATGCAAATGCTTTAAAACACCAAACATTCATAAAAGTTCACTGATTCAACCAGTAACACACACACACACACACACACACCTTCAATGCCTTGTGTTATAAGGCTGTGTCCAGGACATAACTCTTCTCCACCTCAGCCCTTCCTCCTCACCTTGCCTCACGTCTCCCCCCCCCTCCCTCATCACGCCTCCCCCTCCCTCATCTCACCTCCCTCCTCCTCCTCACCTCAGCCCCTCCCCCTCACGTTCCCTTCTCCTCCTTCCCTCTCTTCACTCCCTTCCCCTGACCTCACGCGTCGCCTATCTCCTCCCCCCTCACCACACGCCGACTTGCCTCACTTACGCCTCCTCCCTCTCACCGCCTCCCTCCCTCTCACCATACGCCTCCTCCTCTCACCATACGCCTCCCTCCCCCTCACCATACGCCTCCCTCCCCCCGCCCCCCCTCTCACCCACGCCTCCTCCTCCCCGCCACCTCCTCCCTCTCACCATACGCCTCCCTCCTCTCACCATACGCCCTCCTCCTCTCCTGCCTCCCTCCCCCCACGCCTCCCTCCCTCTCACCCTTCCCTCCCCTCCCCCTCACCATACGCCTCCCTCCCTCTCACCATACGCCTCCCTCCCCCTCACCATACGGCTCTTATGGAGACAAGAGAAGGTAGGTACGGTCTCACATATACACATGGGAGGGTAGGGCCGAGATGAGACCGTTTGTTTACATCTTCCCTATTATATTTCCTGCCTCATAATCTAACCTCATAGTCCCACCTCAATCCTACCTCATAATCCTTCCTCATAAGTATAACCTCATAGACCTACCTCAATCCCTACCTCATAATCCTTCCTCATAATGTAACCTCATGACTACCTCTATCAATCTTTCTCATAATCCTTCCTCATAATGTAACCTCATAGACTTACCTCAATCCTACCTCATAATCCTTCCTCATAATGTAACCTCATAGACCTACCTCTAATCCTTCCTCATAATCCCTACCTCATAATCCTTCCCTCCACTAATCCTACCCCTCATAATCCTTCCTCATAATGTAACCTCATAGACCTACCTCAATCCTTCCTCATAATCCTACCTCATAATCCTTCCGCATAATGTAACCTCATAGACCTACCTCAATCCTACCTCATAATCTTCCTCATAATCCTCTCATAATGTAACCTCATAGACCTACCTCAATCCTTCCTCATAATCCTTCCTCATAATGTAACCTCATAGACCTACCTCAATCCTTCCTCATAATCCTACCTCATAATCCTTCCCCATAATGTAACCTCATGAACCTACCTCAATCCTACCTCATAATCCTTCCTCATAATGTAACCTCATAGACCTACCTCAATCCTTCCTCATAGACCTACCTTAATCCTTCCTCATAATCTTGCCTCATAAATGTTATTTTTTTCAAGTCATTGTTCCTCTGGCCACTGATGAGTTGTCGGTGTATGTTTCGTTACTATTTATTATTATTATTATTATTATTATTATTATTATTATTATTATTATTATTAAGATGCATAGCGATGATTTTAAAGTGGAGAATTTTTATTTAGGAAAGAATTAAGTAAATATTGGTTCGGAAATAAAGTTGTGGACGAGTGGGGGAAAAAAAAAGGTTACCAAACACCATCATTAACTCGGCTTCGTTGGGGAGTTATAGGTTGAACAGATATATGAATGATAATGGCAGGGTGTAAACAGGAGCTGACCCACTAGACCTTCTGTAGTCTCGTTTAATATTATGGTTTACTTATTGTATACCTAGGCTACGTATCCCAGGTGTGAGTGAGTGTTGGAGAGAACGAGTGATTGTTGGAGAGAACGAGTGAGTGTTGGAGAGAACGAGTGAGTGTTGGAGAACGAGTGATTGTTGGAAGAACGAGTGATTGTTGGAGAGAACGAGTGATTGTTGGAGAACGAGTGAGTGTTGGAGACAGGTGAGTGTTGGAAGGCCTAGTGATTGTTGGAGAGAACGAGTGACAGTGTTGGAGAGAACCACACCACCTCTTCGTCTCTCACGTTATTACTCTCGGCTGTGGTGCGTCAGGCGTGGTCGTTCCTCATCCTGCACACACCTACAAGTTATACTGACGGGCCCATCAGGTGACGCAGCTTGACATGACGGGTCTCTCTCTTCTCTCTCTCTCTCTCTCTCTCTCTCTCTCTCTCTCTCTCTCTCTCTCATTGATGCACAGAAATCATAGTCTCAACTTGTAGATTTTGGATGGGCTGCGTCTGTGGGATTGTAGTGTGTGTGAGGATGGCGTGTGGGCGTGGTGAATTGGCGTAGTGTGTCTGTGTGTGTGGGCGTGGTCAGTTGATGTAGTGTGTGGGCGTGGTCATGGTAAAAGGTAAGAAATGTTTATAGTTAGAGAAAGGGAAGTGGATGTGTCTCCTTGGTGATCTTCCTGTGTAGTGTGTAGTGGTGGGGGGGTGTTGTGGGGGGTGTGTGTTGGTGGGGGGTGGGGGGGAGGGGTGTGTGTAGTGGTGGGGGTGTGTGTAGGGGGGGGGAGGTGTGGTGGGGGTGTGTGTAGTGGTGGTGGTGGGGGGTGTGGTGTGGTGGTGTGTTGTGGTGCACATGATCTTGCATGCATTCTCTGTGTTCTCCCCCCACACCCCACCCACAGATTGTACTAATAAGGGTGCAGGCATAATAGGGTCTCAGGTGAACGACCTTTACACTACACATTAGTTTATTGACTCCGACCACCAGGTGATAAACATCTGGTGCTGCCGTCGCCCCACAGCTTGATCAAGGGGAACTAACAGGAGAATTGAACCTGTTAGTTAATCCTGTTGGTGCGTCTCGGCTCCCCGTTGGTCGCCATCATAAAGAACAGATAAAACTGGTCCCCTTGGTGCCGACAGCCGCTCTCTGGCCTGACCTCTGACCTGCGTCTTACCTCCTTAACTTGCTCAACGCTGATGCCCTTTTGACTAATCCTGCCCCACCCTGCTTCTCATACCCGCCCATTGTCCCCACCTCACTTCCCACACCCGCTCATCGCCCCCACCTCACTACCCACACCCGTCCATCGCTCCTACCTCACTACCCACACCCAGCATCGCCCCCACCTCACTACCCACCCGCTCATCGCCCCTCACTACCCACCCTCTCATCGCCCTCATCTCACTACCCACACCCGCTCATCGCCCCCACCTCACTACCCACACCCGTAATCCTGACTCCATCCAACCTTCCACAAGAGACTATGGGGCGTGATTTCATAGGAGTGTCACTGATCTCTTGAAAATGAATGTCCCAGTCACTCCAGATGAAGCCTTTAATGCCGTTCCTCCTCGGCTGGATATATCAGTTCCTATTAATTACACTCCTGTTAGTAGGAAGCAAATGTTGAACATCAAGGTGGTTAGATGTGTAACACTAGAAACTATTAACAGACACATAGAGAGTATTAAATGAAGTGAATGTTAGGATTTTACTGATGGTTCTGTGCAGACAAACACAGGTAGAACAGATTGTGCAGTTGTAATATATAAAGAAAAGATGATAGTGTCTAACAAGCAAAGACTGAACAACTGGGCCAGCACAACACTGACTGAACTAATGGGGATCTACCTTCGTCTGTTCTTTCTCCTCAGTTATCGAGTCTGTTTATTCCTCCCTCATATCCCCTCTACTTTATTCATTATCCTTCTCTTCCCCTTCTATAGATATCAGTCCAGTCGTTCATTTTCTTTGTTATTCTCTAAATCTTGTATTCCTCTTCTCCTCCTCCTCTTCCTCACTTTACATGTTCTGTGTTACTTCCCCTGTCATTCCCGTCTCTTTATGATGTTCTTCTCACTCATAATTACCTCCACTTTAATCTGTACTTCTCCCTCCCTCCCTCCCTCCTCCCTCCCTCCTCCCTCCCTCCTCCCTCCCTCCCTCCCTCCTCCCTCCCTCCCTCCCTCCCTCCCTCTCTCTCCTCCCTCTCTCCTCCTCCTCCTCCCTGCCCTATCTCCATTTAGTCTCTACATTGTATTTTCTCCCTCAGTCCTCAGTTTCTTTGTGTTGTTTTCATTGACTTTATATATAATAAATAAATGTGTATCTCGCGCTTTGTAGTTGCCATTCACGTTGTTCATTTAACTGATGTGATTATTTATTTTTCATTGTAAGGGTGAGGGAGGGAGGTGAAGTGTGGGAGGAGGTGAAGGTGAAAGTGGTGGGAGGGAGGTGGTGAGGAGGGAGGAGGTGAAGTGTGGTGGGGAGAGGTGAGGAAGTGGTGAGGAGGGTGAGGTGGTGAGGAAGGTGAGGGAATGGTGAGGAGGTGAGGAAGTGGTGGGAGGAGGAAGGTGAGGAGGGAGGGTGAGAAGTGGTGGAGGAGGAGGGTGAGGAGGAGGGAGGGCGGGAAGTGGTGGGAGGAGGGTGAGGAGGGAGGTGAAGGTGGTGGGAGGGAGGTGAGGAGGGAGGTGAGAGTGGTGGGAGGAGGGTGAGGAAGTGGTGGGAGGAGGAGGGAGGTGAGGTGGTGGGGAGGAGGGGAAGGAGTGAGGGAGGGTAGATGAAGGGAGTGGTGATTTGAGGGAGGGTGGATAACGGAAAGGAGTGAGGGAGAGTGGATAACGGGAAAGAATGAGGGAATGTGGGTGAGCGGAAGAGAAGTGGAGGGAGGTGGAGGGCTGGGTTGGTCAGGTGGGCGAGTTATGTTATGTTAATGAGGTACTTCCTCGTGTGTGTGTGTGTGTGTGTGTGTGTGTGTGTGTGTGTGTGTGTGTGTGTGTCAGCTGCCGCTACCCCTTGTTGCTGGGTTACTCCGCCACCCACGCCACAGCCCTCACCCACCCATTGATTCAATAACCATCCCATCCTCCCTCACATTTTCTCACCCAGCCAACTTACTTTACTCCCTAACCTGCCTGTTAAACTTACTACTCCCTCCCTCCCTCCCTCTCTCCCTCCCTCAGCCGCCCGTTTCTCCTCCACGTTACTTGGTCGTCCTGTCTCTGGGTCCAGTTTGGTGGGATCTTTGGTGTGAGAGTCGTGATGAGTTCCTGTGTGTTATGTGGCCGGCACTTTTATTGTGGTGTGTGAAGATGACAACACCAGTTTAATAATGATAATATATTTTTCTTTCTCGGTTTTGGAATATACACACTTAGGGACATACACACACGGTGGGACATACACACACGGTGGGACATACACACACGGTGGGGCATACACACAAACGGAGGGGCTTAAACAAGTGATGTAGGCACACATATACACGGTGGTATTTACAGTACACACACGATGGGACGTACACGACGGTGGTATATATATGTTACACTGTTACAGTCAAACCGTAATCAGACATTTCACGAAATGACTGAGTAGTAACATTAGCTGTGATGGTAGATGTACGGAGGAAATCAAAACAAGAATAGGACCAGCACAAACAGCATTAATAATGTAAAAGACCTGATGAAAAAGGGACATTAAGTTCAATTTACCACAAAGGCTGCTGATAGGCTTTATATGACAAGGACTGATGTATGGGTCAGAAGCGTGGGCACTTTGAACAGACACCAGACAGAGGTTGAGGCCTTTGAAATGTGGCGTTATGGGCGAATGTTAAGAATAATCTACACTGACAGGAAAACAAACGGAGAAGTACTAAGAATGGCAAAAACTTCAAGAGAAATACTGGAATTTTATAGAAAAGGAAAATGAGATAATTTGGTCATATAATTAGTGATGATGAGATAATAACAGAAATATTACAAGGTTAAGGGTAGGAGGGCCAGGGGGAGGCTGAGACAATTCTTAGGACCAAATAATAATTCTTAGATATAATTCTTAGGATCAAACAATAAATCATAAATATAATTCCGAAAGGTAATAACGTAGTTGCGATGGGGTTTTCATCTTGAGAATTTAAATCCCCATTCTTCTCATCTGTTAATTCCCCAAAGCTTTCATCTTCCGTTATTTTTAATACCGTAAGTGAACCTCTAAAGAACACCTAACTACTAACTGACCTTAAGATACGACCATCATTAATTACAGGTTATATTGTCGTTGGAATTATCACTGTGGGACTTCTACCTTAACAAGACGAGTCAGTACCGTATCTTATTACACTTTAAGGAGTTAAGGTAAGAACAGGTATGGTGATAATGAGGTCGAGGTCACCTGGGGACAGTCGTACAGGTGTGTGTGTGTGTGTGTGTGTGTGTGTGTGTGTGTGTGTGTGTGACAGCCTTAATAACTCATTGTATCACAGCTGGATGATCGTCATACTCGATTCTGAGTGAGAGCAAAGTAGTAGTAGTAGTTGTTGACGATAGATGTGGCTGGTGTTCCATACCAAGAATTGAGTGTCGTAAACAATGTGCTGGTCTGGGTGATGCTGGGGGCCGTGTGAAGAGCCACCCCTCCCCATCTAACAACAACTCTCTTCCCCTCTACTCCAACACTACCCCACCCCTACTCCCTCTCCAACACTACCCCACCCCTACTCCCTCTCCAACACTACCCCCACCCCCTACTCCCCTCTCCCAACACAGCCCCACCCCTACTCCCTCTCAACACAGCCCCACCCCCCCTACTCCCCTCTCTCCAACACTACCCCACCCCCTACTCCCCTCTCCAACACAACCCCACCCCCTCCCTCTCCCGCCCCAAAGGCCCAAAGCACACTTACTGGTAATATCTCTCTCTCTCTCTCTCTCTCTCTCCCTCTCCCCTAAACGTTGAATCTGGGCTATCTGAATTTTGCAATAGAAATGTTTTTGTGCCAAGGATTATTTCAGCACGAATAGACAGTAAGTGAGAAAACTCATCTCCTATTCTGCCCCCTGGAGTTTGTCTGAGTCGTCTCGCCAAAGTACAGTATCTCCCCTATTGTACAGAGTGTTGTTTACCACTTTACCCACCTCGCTTACGACCATCCGACTTGTTTACCATATATCATGTTCCACGTAATGATGTTTGTTTATATATTTTGTTTATTGTTGACAGAAGAAGTCGGTGTATTATTTAGTGTGTGAATGTCGTGCCTTGTGTAGTGTAAACAGCGAGTGGTCTCATCTCTTCCCCAGGCGCCTGTCATGGATACTCAAGAGATTTGGTCTCTGAAATTGTGTTTTTGTCTGCCTCCTCAACACTCTAGACGGCCAGATCTAAATAACGTCAAAAGTGTTGAGAGACTTACCTGGATTTGTTTTATAAGTAGTGTTGCCTAAATAAGTGTAGCGGCGTCTGTTGTGTCAGATTATTCGACCAAAAAATTATCTCACTTATTTTCAGTGAAGAAAATTTATTATCTTCGATATTTTTTCAGGTGTACTTTTAATTTTCAGTAAAATTTAAGAAAAATACAATATCACCTAAACCAAAATTGTTAGTAAATAGAAAAATCAAGGAGTTATTATTTTATTAATTTAAGAATTTGTTATTATATTATAAAGTAAACGTCACAAATACCAGTAAGGCTCTGTGTCCAACCTGACGGAGCGCGGGTGTTACCAGAGGCTGAAATTATCCCGTAGCTGGAGTGAGATCTTAAGACAGCGTGTTTAATGTTGAATCACTTTAAGATGCTTCCCCCTTCACCTTATTAGAAAATTATTTGTCTTAAGCATTAATGAAGTTTAAAAACAAAATATTTAGCTGTTATATGAGAGATAATTAACTTTTATCGTGGAGATGAATATAGAATTATTATAACTACGTTAGTGTATAAGTAAGTAATAATTCACCATTCTGTTACATAAAGATTTTGTGTCAAATTACTTCAGTAGAATAAGATTCATCTCATTATTAAGTCAGACGTCGCCAATATTTTGTCAATAATATTAAATAAAGTTGACAATCATTACCTTATGTCAGATAATTAGGATATAATTAGTCCTTCATTATTGAGAGCTTAGTTTATATATAATTAACTATTGTATCAAAATATAGTACAAATGTGTAATAACTTCTATGTCTGTTGGCAGGTATGATGACCACCAGTGACCTGCTCAGCCCCAGGCAATTACGCAGTTGTAAGCGTCACGTAAGTCTTGGGACCCAGGTGGTGACTGACCGTGTGGGTGATCCTGCCCCTTTTTTTTTGTAGAGCAAGAAGGGGTGAAAGAAGATTAGAGGTGGGGGAAGGAAGTTATAGTTCGGAAATTGAAGAAGTTTAGGAGTTAAGAGAGGGCGGGCTGACCGCCTAGCTAAGCTAATAGTGTGTTAGGGTTGTGTCATGGGTTAGTTATTGTCTGTCGGTACAGGCACTAGACTAGCCTTATTGTCTTATATTGATGGAGTGTGTGTGTGTGTGTGTGTGTGTGTGTGTGTGTGTGTGTGTGTGTGTGTGTGTGTGTGTGTGTGTGTGTGAAGTGGGTGAAGTGGGTGGACCTGCTGACTCCCAGTACCAATACCTGAACTGCCACATGTCCACTCTTCAATGTTCAGTGTCTGTTGGCTGTCTGATACCGATCTCTGGTCTCGGGAAGTAGCCAGTGTCCGTCACGTTTACGCCGCACATGGTGATAAATCTCTCTCTCTCTCTCTCGCTCATCTTCATCATCATCATCCACACTATATCATCATCACCACCACCCACACACCATACCACCACCAAGCACACACACACACACACACAGGAGCAGCCAAGCGTTGCCCAGGCTTGAGTCCATTGCTCCTCTCTCAGCGCCGCATACTTGAGGCAGAGGTGAGAGGGAGGGAGGGATGGGGAGGTGGCCTTTTACCTGTCCTTGTGTGACCTTGGCCCTTACTCCCTACCTCTCTCACTTCCCCCCTCCCTCTTCCCTCTTCCCTCCCCCTCCTTCTTCTCTCCCCCTTCCTCTTCCCTCCCTCCCCATCTCTCTTCCACCCACCTTCATCTTCCCACCTGGGCCTTCTCCTTGACAGCCAGCTGCCTCCTCCTCCCTCCCTCCCTCCCCTCCTCCCTCCTCCTCTCCCTACCCCTTCCCTCCCTCATCTCCATTTCCGCCTCTTGCATTCACTATCTTATCCCCCCCCCTCTTCCTGTGTGCATTCTCTTGTTTCCCCATGCCTTCCCTTCCTTTATTTCCACTTTTTCCCTCCCTTTCCCTCCCTCTCTACCTTCTTCCTTATAATTTACCTGAGCAAACACTTCCGACCTCACCTTATCATTTCTCCTCCCCCCCCATTATGTGTACCTTATGTGTGGTGGGTGGGTGGGTGTGTACCTGTGTTGTGGGTGGGTGGGTGTGTGTGTACCTTATGTGTTGTGGGTGGGTGGGTGTACCTTATGTGTTGTGGGTGGGTGGGTGTGTAATGTGTATGTGTTGTGGGTGTACCTTGTGTTGTGGGTGGGTGTTGCATGCTAGAGGTGTATTGTGTTATGGTTTTTAGGTTCTGTGTGCTGAGGATTTTGAGGTGTTGAGATGTACTTTGGTGTATTGGTGGTGTGTTACCTGGTGTGTTGCTGTTGCTATTGTTGTGTTGCCTAGTGTGTTAGTATTGATCGTGTTGTTAGTGTGTTGCCCGGAGTATGTTAGTATTGTTTGTGTTGTGTTATGGTTGGCTGGGCAGGAACATCTCACCACTGTACCTGGGCATTAGTAAATGAACACGCAATGTCTACACAATACCTGACGTCATGCTCTGAGGTATGTGAAGTCTGGTTTGAGGTCGTGACGAACACTGCTGGCTGGGCTGATGGGAGGAGGTGGTGGTGGTGAGGAGGAAGAGGGGTACAGAGGAGGAGGTGGTGGTGGTGAGGAGGAAGAGGGGTACAGAGGAGGAGGTGGTGGTGGTGAGGAGGAAGAGGGGTACAGAGGAGGAGGTGGTGGTGGTGAGGAGGAAGAGGGGCAAGGGAGGAGGAGGTGGTGGTGGTGGTGAGGAGGAAGAGGGGTACAGAGGAGGAGGTGGTGGGTGGGCAGGAGGGAAGAGGGGTACAGAGGAGTGAGTGCAGGTGGTGGTGGGGCAGGGAGGAAGAGGGGTAAGCTAGAGGAGGAGAAGGTGGTGGTGGAGGAGAAGAGGGTGCCAGGAGGGGAGGAGAAGGTGGTGGTAGTGAGGAGGAAGAGGGTACAGGAGGAGGAGGTGGTGGTGGTGAGGAGGAAGAGGGGCACAGAGGGAGGAGGTGGTGGTGGTGAGGAGGAAGAGGGGCAGAGGAGGAGGTGGTGGTGGTGAGGAGGAAGAGGGGTACAGAGGAGGAGGTGGTGGTGGTGAGGAGGAAGAGGGGTACAGAGGAGGAGGTGGTGGTGGTGAGGAGGAAGGAGACTGAAGAGTAAGAATAGGTAGAGGAAAAGAAGGGAACAGAGAGGGGAGAAACAATAAGGCGAGAGAAGGAAGAAGTGGAAAAAAAGAGAGAAAGGGGAAGTGTAGAGAGAAAGAAAGACGGATGCTTCCTGTGTGTCGGTAGGTGCAGTGTGTAGAAAATATCCCGACACGAGGTTGAGTGAGGACTTTGATACGGTGCAGCACGTGTGACGGGTAGAGGTGAGTGGACAGTTGTCACCTCACCAAGGACTTACAGATAGATAGATAGATAGATAGATACTCGTAGGTAAATACATGATAGATCGATAACTTGATATATAACTCCCAATTTAAGCCTTTGTTCTATCGATGGTATGTTGATGACACATTTTTTATTTTCATATCACTTAATCACAGATTTTTACAGATTGTCCACGAGGGGGCTAGTTTATTGGGCACCCCCTTACATCCTGTGCAAGGTGAAGCGCAGAAGCGTTTACAGTGCCCAGTGTCCCTTTGTTCCTAAATTATCTAAATTCGAAGCATGACAGCATCAGATTAACTTGTGGATTAGAAAGGGACAATATTCTACCATTTCTTGATGTTAATGTCCACCGTCTTCATAATAGTTTCGAGACAGCCTTGTACAGAAATCCAACATTCACAGATTTGAGTTCAAAATTTTCATCTTTCATTCCTCTTAATTACAAACGAAATCTAATGTGTACTCTTAACAACAGAGCCTTTAATATATGTTTAAGCGATTACCACCTGGACATTGAACTGAAATACATAAATGAACTACTCTTTAACGATGGTTTCCCTAAGAGACTTACACACACTTATATAGGCAAAACCCTTAATAGGATTTTTGGTCCCACACAGCCTCACCGTCCCTGAATATTCTACCTATCTCACCATCCCGTACACAGGCCCACTCAGTTTCACCCTTAGAAACAAACTTAAGAAGCTTATCAATTAATTATATCCACAAATTGTTTATAGACTAGTCTTCAAAGTCCAGAGTTCAATTAAAACAATCTTTAACACTATGGACACCATACCCACACACCTGCAGTCCTCAGTTGTTTAATGATTTACGTGTGTTAGCTGTAGGGCATGTATAGGTAAATCATAAAGACTTTTGATAACTCACTTTTGGTTTGTTTTCTACAGTTGGCTCTGATGGTGGAAAATGATTTTCTGAAACGTTAATGATTAAATCAACCCAACTTAGTCAAGATGTTTATGTTTTCCCTGGTTCTCCTCTTCGTCATGAAACTATACTTTCCACGTAACAAGTCCATTGCTGAAGTTATATATACAGGGTATATATATATATATATATATATATATATATATATATATATATATATATATATATATATATATATATATATATATATATATATATATATATATATATATTTGTGTATATTTATGTATGTACAGTATATGTACAGTACATATGTATGGTTCTATCGTAAACCTAATCTAACTTAACACAACTTAACGCTAACTTAACCAAACGCGAATCAAACGTAAACTAACGCAACCAAACCTAACCTGACTTAACGCTAACTTAACACAAACGTAACCTAAGTCTCCCGGGCAGCGTTAGGAGTGTGTAATCACCAGGTGAGATAATGTGGGAGGAGCTAATCAGTGATCCCAGGCAGTATAAGGTCATCCACACCAAGGGTCACCAGTGGTATTTCCTAGGCGAAGGTGAACACGAGGCGGCTTTGTCGAATTAGGAGGGGGTGTAGGAGGTGGGGTTGTGTGGGGGTGCAGGAGGTGGGGGTAGGGAGGTGTAGGAGGTGCAGGAGGTGGGGGGTGTGGAGGTGGGGTGTAGGATGTGGGGTTGTTTGGGGGTGCAGGAGGTGGGGCTGTGGGGTGCAGCAGGTGAGGGGGTGTAGGAGGTGGGGTTGTGTGGGGGCAGGAGGTGGGGGTTGTGGGGGTGCAGGAGGTGGGTTGTATGAGGGTGTTATTCGGCATTAATTGTTTCTTGTTTCATCTGAATCTGGTCTTTATGTCCATCTGAAGTGAGTAATTATGGAGATATCCTCCACACCTCCCACACTCCCACCAATTTAGATTTCACAAAGTGGTCAATGGCTTTGAAGTACAGGACAATTGTGGGGTAAAGACACACCCAAAAATTATCATAACAAACCTAATGAAACTTGACCTAAGCTAACCTAACTTGACCCAGGTGCATGATGAGGATAAATTGGTGTTAGTTAGGGTAGGTTAGGTCTGATTAGTCTAGTTTAGGGCAGGTAAGATTAGGTTAAGGTGTGTTAATGTATAGTAACAGTTTAGGTCAGGTTAAATTAAGTTAAGGGGCGGTATAAGATGTGAACTTTTGAATATGTGAATTATTAAGGATACATACAGAAGCAGTAATGTATGGAGACTTATACATAGTGGTATAGTGTATGAATAAAAGGTTGGCATAGTGTGAATCACGTGTTGTCCCTCACTGTGGCATAATATAGTTCCGACAGTGTGGAGTCAAGTTACCTCTGTCACACCGGAACCTGTCTCAGGAAGGAGGCCTAGTTATATAACACCTTCCCTTCCTTCCCTCACCCCCCCCTTTTCCTCTTACTTTTCTCACCTCCCTCCCTTCTCACTCTTTAACCTTCCCTTCCTCACCCTCCCGCCCTCACCTTCCCTCCTTCACACTCCTCTCCTCACCTTCCCACTCCTTCACACTCCTCTCCTCACCTTCCCACTCCTTCACACTCCTCTCCTCACCTTCCCACTCCTTCACACTCCTCTCCTCACCTTCCCACTCCTTCACACTCCCACCTGGTTGTAGCGTACAGTGTGTGGGTATAAAAGTGTTCCCGTCAACTTTCTGGAATATCTAATTCGTTGTAACATTTTTCTTTCTTCTGCGGTTAGTTAGCTTAATGTCCTTGTTAGTTGGGGTTCCTGGCAGGTTTGAAAGTCGGTGTGAGAGTATGCAGTGGCTGGCATAATAGACCAAACCAGACGCGTTTCCCATGACAAGTGGTGATGGTGGTCTGCGCTGTGTTGCCAGGTTTGGGGTGACCAAGGGAGGAGGAGGAGGAGGAGATACTCGGAAGGTTTGGCAACGTTTATGTCAGCCACCGGAAGTAGCTCCTACTGCTGCTGCTGCTGCTGCTGCTCCGAGAAAATTTTTTCACTGGAATAATTAGTGGAGTGGAGCGAGAGTCCGCCAGGGTGTGTAGTGTGTACCTGTGGCTCCTCCAGTAGTCCGCCAGGGTGTAGTGTGTACCTGTGGCTCCTCCAGTAGTCCGCCAGGGTGTAGTGTGTTGTGATGTGTATATAGAGGCCCTTCTTAACTCTACACCAGACCTATGTATATAACCATACGATATTCATACATATACATACTGGTATATAATTAGATACTGTATATAATTAACGTAATCTTGATATTGAATAGAAAAAAGCTTGAAACATCAATAACTTTAATTTTTTTGACTATGTGAGACAGGTGTAGCGACGTCATATTAACTCTTCACTCACCTCTGGATCTCGACAACTTTAAATCATTATTATTATGAATAACTAAGTGTATGTCTCTTACACTGAGGAGCGGGTGATCCTGAAGTGTGACTTGGGGAGCTGTGTGTCACTGACTCCACCAGGTTTAATTATAGTCTTGTTATTCTCTATCCCCCCCCCTCAGTACCTCCTTCTCTCCCTCTATCTCTCCTCATCTCCTTCTCTCTGTTCCTCCCTATGTCTCTCTGTTCCTCCCTATGTCTTTTCCTATAAAGAACATTCATTTCCCTCGTCACCCTCACATGTTAACAAGCTGTATGTGTGACCAGAGAAAAAATATTTACACAATTTATCATTTGGGCGGGTGAACGAGCGACCATTGACGTGTTAAACTTTCCACGTATCGTCTGGCATCTTATACCCGCTGAGGATCACTACTGGTGATGGAGACAAGTTTTTGGTCGTGTCGAGTTTCAGTAAAACTCCATAACTTTGGTCGATTTTCTTAATGTGTTATATATACTTGGTTTGTGTTATATCCGAGTTGTGGGTATATTTCCTCTCAGCTATACGTCATATTTGATAGATCAGGTTTATACTTTATGTGGTATACCTTTTAACGGAGAGAGAGAGAGAGAGAGAGAGAGAGAGAGAGAGAGAGAGAGAGAGAGAGAGAGAGAGAGAGAGAGAGAGTTATGGATACGCCTACCAAAACAAAAGAAGGGGAGGAGGAGGAGTGGTTGAGAGGGGAACGGGGAAGGGTGTAAGGATAAGGGTGGAAGAGGAAGAGGAGAGGAGGAAAAAGAAGGAAAGGGGATAAGGAAGGAAAAGAGAAATAGAGGAGAAGGAGAAGAGTGAACAGAGAGAATAATTAAAGAAGTGGGAGGGTAGAGATGAGATGAGAAAGGTGGAAAGGAGCAACGAGTGAGAGAAGGAGAGGAGGATGGAGAGGGAAAAGAAGGAAAGGAGAAAATGAAAAGTGGAAGGAAGGATGAGGAAAGAACAGGGAGAGAATGGAAGAATGAAGGGAGAGGGAGGACAGGGTAAGATAACTGAAGGCGAGTGAGGGATAATATGGGAAAAGAGGTGAAGAAAAGAATAATGGAAGAGGAGAGTGGGAGGGGAGGTTGACTCACGATGGGAGAGACTAGGACCCACAGCTTCCCATGGTAAACATATGCACGGGGAATTACACCTTGGCCACGATCACCTGGAGCTGGGAGAGACGAGCTTCAAGGTGAGGGAGTGCCGCCAGGGAGGGGGAGTAGGGGAGGGAGTGGGGAGAGTAAGGGAAGGAGTGCCGCCAGGGAGGGGGAGAAGGGGATGAAGGGAAGGACAGGAGGAAGAGGAACGAGGGAAAAGAGAAAAGGGAAAAGGGAAGTGAGTGGAGATGGAAGCAGAGAAAAGTCAGATGAATAGAAAAAAATATGGATAGCGAGATAAGACATCGAAGAGGAACTGAAGAATTGAGACGTGTTGGAAAAAAAAAAGATCACCTGAAGATTAGACACCCCGGTTAAATTTCAGTTGAATATTTACCTCCTTTAAGGCGACCTATAGGGAGGGGTTAGGTTAATATTATTCACATGGAATAAGCTGGGGGTGTCTAATCTTCAGGTGATGCTAAATATTTCCTCAAGTTCAGGAACAGGTGTGAGGGCGAGGTGTTGTAGGGTTAATGAATAGTTAATACTCCCTACCCACGCCCGCACGCCCACATTCACAACTCCGCCCCCCCACGCCCACATTCCCTACCCCCACACCCCCACCCACGTGAAGTTATCGTGTATAGGCGAGGAGTGTAGTGGCCCCCATCACATTAATGACCAACACCACTACAGTGTATAAAGGTAAACACACCACCATACTTCTACGACACCACATGGGGATAAATTTACCGCCATCTACACCACATAGTCAACACCCGGTGTATGTAAACACCATCTTAAGACACACTCACCACACACCGCCTTAGTACAACAGTCACCCATCCAAACCCCTATATCCTAGCCCTCCCCTCAACACCCCAGCCCTCCCCACACCCCCAGCCCTCCCCAGCCCTCCCCACAGCCCTTCCTCCCACCCCAGCCCCTCCCCCCACACCCCAGCCCTCCCCACCCCAGCCCCACACCCCAGCCCTCACCCAGCCCTCCCCCACCCCAGCCCTCCCCACACCCAGCCCTCCCCACCCCAGCCCTCCCCCACACCCCAGCCCTCCCCCACACCCCAGCCCTCCCCCACACCCCAGCCCTCCCCCCACCCCAGCCCTCCCACACCCCCAGCCTCCCCCACACCCCAGCCCTCCCCACCCCAGCCCTCCCCACACCCCAGCCCTCCCCACACACCCCAGCCCTCCCCACACCCCAGCCCTCCCCCACACCCCAGCCCTCCCCACACCCCAGCCCTCCCCCCCAGCCTCCCCCACACTGACCCTCCCCCACCCCAGCCCTCCCCACCCCAGCCTCCCCACCCCAGCCCTCCCCACCCCAGCCCTCCCCCAGCCCCCCACACCCCAGCCCCCACACCCCAGCCCTCCCCCACCCAGCCTCCCCCACCCCAGCCCTCCCACACCCAGCCCTCCCCACACCCCAGCCTCCCACCCCAGCCCTCCCCACACCCCAGCCCTCCCACCCCAGCCCTCCCCACACCCCAGCCCTCCCCCACACCCCAGCCCTCCCACCCAGCCCTCCCCACACCTGACCCCTCCCCACCCCAGCCCTCCTGCCCCAGCCTCCCCCACACCCAGCCCTCCCCACACCTCCCCTAGCCCTCCCCTCCCTCCCCAGCCCTCCCCCACCCCAGCCCTCCCACACCCCAGCCCTCACCCCAGCCTCCCCACCCCCCCCTCCCCACCCCAGCCCTCCCCCACCCCAGCCCTCCCCCACACCCCCAGCCCTCCCCACACCCCAGCCCTCCCCACACCCCAGCCCTCCCCACACCCCCAGCCCTCCCCACACCCCAGCCCTCCCCCCACCCCCCAGGTAGACAGTAAACACGCCATTCACAGCCACAGAGAGGACCCGGGAAGTCAGGTGGGATGGTTCGGTTGCCTCTCGCTCCTTCCCTTCTACCCTCCCTCACCCCTCCCTCTCTCTCCCTCCGTCCTTCCTCTCCCTCTGCTCTCTTCCCCCTCCACATCTCTTTTCTCACTCTACCTCACACATGCCCTCCAACTCTCCTCCCCTCCTCCTCTCCCTCCCTCTCCGTGCTGTTTCGCTGTCACCAGGAATATCATTTTTACACACACACACACACACAGTTACACACAAGATATTGTTCAGAGGTTAAATTCCTTTTCTCCTTTTGCAACTGTAGTGATTAATATCTATATTTTTTAACGCTGTCACGAATATCGAAACCTTTTGGGTGGAAATGTTAGTTAAGTGTACAGTATAATATGCTGGGTCACTGAAGTGTGTTTTAATCTTTGTCTCGTGTTGGGGTTTTTATATAATTTTTTATCGATGTTTTCCCTGGGTGTTTGTCAGTGTTCACAAAATATTATTCGTGATTTTTATTTTATTTTTTTTTCTGGTGTTGACGTTCACATATATATTATACAGGGGCGTCCTTACCCGTCTGTTATTGTATAGTAGTTTCTTTACTAAACAAACGATTAACTAAAATATGTGGTTTGATGATGAAATGAATAATAAATAACTATTTATTATCATTAAATAACACTAATTAAATCTTGGTTTATGTATTAACGAAAAAAAATGTGTAAATGGACGTGATGGAAACTGTCAGCCTGTGTTTACATCTTGGTAACTGTTGGTGATGTAGTAGATGGCTTATGACGAGCCATTATGTCTTTTGATGTTTGTGTTTCAGAAGTATATATTAACCTTAAGACATGTTTGGAGCAAGTTTGGATTGAAATGATGTTAATTTTTGGTTAACAATGGATCAAGGTTAGAGTGGACAGGTCATGAGAAGATGGGTGATAGGCAGCAGGTGTTGGAGGAGGTTGGTGATAGGCAGCAGGTGTTGGAGGAGGTTGGTGATAGGCAGCAGGTGTTGGAGGAGGTTGATGATAGGCAGCAGGTGTTGGAGGAGTTGATGATAAACAGCAGGTGTTGGAGGAGGAGGTTGGTGATAGGCAGCAGGTGGAGGTTGGTGATAGGCAGCAGGGTGTTGGAGGAGGTTGGTGATAGGCAGCAGGTGGAGGAGGTTGATGATAGGCAGCAGGTGTTGGAGGAGGTTGGTGATAGGCAGCAGGTGTTGGAGGAGGTTGGTGATAGGCAGCAGGTGTTGGAGGAGGTTGGTGAAGGCAGCAGGTGTTGGAGGAGGTTGATGATGGGCAGCAGGTGTTGGAGGAGGTTGGTGATAGGCAGCAGGTGTTGGAGGAGGTTGGTGATAGGCAGCAGGTGGAGGAGGTTGTGAAGCGCGGTGGAGGAGGTTGGTGATGGGCAGCAGGTGTTGGAGGAGGTTGGTGATAGGCAGAGTGTTGGAGGAGAGGTTGGTGATAGGCAGCAGGTGTTGGAGGAGGTTGGTGATAGGCAGCAGGTGTTGGAGGAGGTTGGTGATAAGCAGGTGTTGGAGGTGGTGTGGCAGATGTGGAGGAGGTTGATGATAGGCAGCAGGTGTTGGAGGAGGGTTGGTGATAGGCAGCAGGTGTTGGAGGGGTTGGTGATGAGCAGCAGGTGTTGGAGGAGTTGGTGATAGGCGGCAGGTGTTGGAGGGTTAGTGAGTAGGCAGCAGGTGTTGGAGGGTTGGTGATAAGCAGCAGGTGTTGGAGAGGTTGGTGATAAGCAGCAGGTGTTGGAGGAGGTTGATGATAGGCAGCAGGTGTTGGAGGAGGTTGGTGATAGGCAGCAGGTGTTGGAGGAGGTTGGTGATAGGCAGCAGGTGTTGGAGGGGTTGGTGATAAGCAGCAGGTGTTGGAGGAGGTTGGTGATAGGCAGCAGGTGTTGGAGGAGGTTGGTGATAGGCAGGTGTTGAGGAGGAGGTTGGTGATAGGCAGCAGGTGTTGGAGGAGGTTGGTGATAAGCAGCAGGTGGAGGAGGTTGGTGATAGGCAGCAGGTGTTGGAGGAGGTTGGTGATAAGCAGCAGGTGTTGGAGGAGGTTGGTGATTGACAGCAGGTGTTGGAGAGGTTGATGATAGAGCGGGTGTTGGAGGAGGTTGGTGATAGGCAGCAGGTGTTGGAGGAGGTTGATGATAGGCAGCAGGTGTTGGAGGAGGTTGGTGATAGGCAGCAGAGTGTTGGAGGAGGTTGTGATAGGCAGCAGGTGTTGGAGGAGGTTGGTGATAGGCAGCAGGTGTTGGAGGAGGGTTGATGGGCAGCAGGTGTTGGAGGAGGTTGGTGATGAGCAGCAGGTGTTGGAGGAGGTTGGTGATAGGCAGCAGGTGTTGGAGGAGGTTGGTGATAGGCAGCAGGTGTTGGAGGAGGTTGGTGATAGGCAGCAGGTGTTGGAGGAGGTTGGTGATAAGCAGCAGGTGTTGGAGGAGGTTGATGATAGGCAGCAGGTGTTGGAGGAGGTTGGTGATAAGCAGCAGGTGTTGGAGGAGGTTGGTGATAGGCAGCAGGTGTTGGAGGAGGTTGATGATGGGCGGGTGTTGGAGGAGGTTGGTGATGGCAGCAGGTGTTGGAGGAGGTTGGTGATAAGCAGCAGGTGTTGGAGGAGGTTGGTGATAGGCAGCAGGTGTTGGAGGAGGTTGATGATGAGCAGCAGGTGTTGGAGGTTGGTGATAGCAGCAGGTGTTGGAGGAGGTTGGTGATAGGCAGCAGGTGTTGGAGGAGGTTGATGATAGGCAGCGGGTGTTGGAGGAGGTTGGTGATAGGCAGCAGGTGTTGGAGGAGGTTGGTGATAGGCAGCAGGTGTTGGAGGAGGTTGGTGATAGGCAGCAGGTGTTGGAGGAGGTTGGTGATGACGGCAGGTTTGGAGAGGAGGTTGGTGATAGGCAGCAGGTGTTGGAGGAGGTTGATGATGAAGCAGCAGGTGTTGGAGGAGGTTGGTGATAGGCAGCAGGTGTTGGAGGAGGTTGATGGGCAGGTGTTGGGAGGTTGATGATAGGCAGCGGGTGTTGGAGGAGGTTGGTGATAGGCAGCAGGTGTTGGAGGAGGTTGGTGATAGGGGTGTTGGAGGGGTTGGTGAAAGCAGCAGGTGTTGGAGGAGGTTGGTGATAGGCAGCAGGTGTTGGAGGAGGTTGGTGATAGGCAGCAGGTGTTGGAGGAGGTTGGTGATAAGCAGCAGGTGTTGGAGGAGGTTGGTGATAGGCAGCAGGTGTTGGAGGAGGGGTGATAGGCAGCAGGTGTTGGAGGAGGTTGGTGATAGGCAGCGGAGTGTTGGAGGAGGTTGGTGATGAGCAGCAGGTGTTGGAGGAGGTTGGTGATAGGCAGGTGTTGGAGGAGGTTGGTGATAGGCAGCAGGTGTTGGAGGAGGTTGGTGATGGAAAGCAGGTGTTGGAGGTTGGTGATAGGCAGCAGGTGTTGAGGAGGTTGGTGATAGGCAGCAGGTGTTGGAGGAGGTTGATGATAGGCAGCAGGTGTTGGAGGAGGTTGGTGATAGGCAGGTGTTGGAGGAGGTTGGTGATAGGCAGCAGGTGTTGGAGGAGGTTGGTGATAGGCAGCAGGTGTTGGAGGAGGTTGATGATAGGCAGCAGGTGTTGCACAATGTTTGCACTTTATCACGGCCACTGTTCGCTTCTCGTGCCAGTTATCAGTCGTTCCTGTCTGTAAGAGCTACGTGTCCCGCCAGCTACGTGTCCCGCCAGCTACGTGTTGTTGTAAAGAAAAGTCTTCAGTAATGTCGTGTGCAGTGGAGTTTCTTTTATCTTTGTTTATTTGATTTTTGTTCCTTATTCAGGTATCACCACGACTCTTCATGTCACTTACGAGCTTCATTGTCACCACTTACGCCACTTATTCACTCTTACTGCCACTTACATGTACATTTTCTAACCACCACCACCACCACTTATGCCACTTGCTACTTGTACATGTTCTTATATATGTTCTCATTCCCCGCGTCTGCTATTTGATGACGCCAGGTGATGCCACACACACACACACACACACACACACACACGTACACCAGGTGATAGACAGGAAGCTGCTAGCAAGATTGTGTGTGTATGTACAATATGGTGGTGGTGATGGTATTAGTGTAGTAGTAGTAGTAATAGGGTGGAGGTGGTGCAGGTGGTAGTCGTGGTGGTGCAGGGAGCGCGGGGTGGATGCCGACACCGGAAGTGGTCGTCACCCTCTGTTGTTGTCTGTGTGTGTGTGTGTGTGTGTGTGTGTGTGTGTGTGTGTGTGTGTGTGTGCCACACCATCCGGACCCTGCCAGGCTTCTCGTCATTACTGAAACAGCCAGTCATACCACGGCCGCCTCTACCACTACACACCACCACTACCCTACCACCACTACCACTGTTACCTCTAATCCCACCTCACCTCGCCACCACTACTCCACCATGACCACCACCACCACTACCCTCCTACCACCACCACTACCCCACCATACACCCACCACTACCACCATCATCACCTACCACCACCACTACCCCACCATGACCACTACCTCTACCACCACCACTACCTCTACTACCACCACTACCCTACCACCACCACTACCACCTCATCACTACCACCATCATCACTACAAATCACCAATACCTATACCTCTATTTATCAATTGTTCTCAGGTTAAATTTCCTCTTAAGAATAACAGTAAATGGCCGCAGAATTAGACTGAGACTCCCACCTTAGCTAGACATGTTTACTGACCTGAGACTCTACCTTAGCTAGACATGTTTACTGACCTGAGACTCTACCTTAGCTAGACATGTTTACTGACCTGAGACTCTACCTTAGCTAGACATGTTTACTGACCTGAGACCTCCACCTTAGCTAGACATGTTTACTGACCTGAGACTCTACCTTAGCTAGACATGTTTACTGACCTGAGACTCTACCTTAGCTAGACATGTTTACTGACCTGAGACTCTACCTTAGCTAGACATGTTTACTGACCTGAGACTCTACCTTAGCTAGACATGTTTACTGACCATAAGTCCTGTGACAAAATTTACTAACTTGGATTTTAGTGAATTTTTTTTTAAGTCCTTTTGATTATTATACGACTCGTGGCAGGTGGGTACTTGGTCAACGGGAGCCGAGTCTTTTACCACACTACTCAACTGACCCACACACCTTACACACACACCAACCTACACACACAACACCCACACACACACTCAACCTACACACCCACCATCTGTACACCCACCACCGACACACCCCACCCACCTACACACCTCCACCCACGACACCCCACCCACCTACACACCCACCCACCTACACACCCCACCCACAAAACTCCCCAAGACACGTCCCTATTACTTCTCCTTGTCGTTTATCGTCTCAAAAGGGCCAACTCAGTGACCATATTTTTTTGCTATGACTTGTGGAGGTGACAAACACAAAATGTCTCAAAAAAATGTATACACACTTCCTTAGAGTTTTTCTTGGGAGATTTTTGTGGGGATCACTTGAATATTTTTTTTTACAATAACAACATTACCTTCACTTATGGTAGACCTCGCACATTAACACGTGAGGACAATGTTGCTGGTGTCATAACGAAATATTCACGCGATCTTCACGAAAATCTGTTAGGTTGTGTGGATACATTTTTCTGAGACACTATTGAGGGAAAGAATGTGTGTTAAGAGGTGGTGCCGGGATGGTCTTGCCTCAGTGTTTTTATGACCCAGTAAATGTTCCTTCCCTGGAGAAAAGGTCGAGAGAGAGAAAGAATGTGTGTTGATATTCTTAACTGTGGTGTAGTGGTGATGTAGCACTGTGCTGTGAAGTATTTTTATAGGTTTTTCGTGAATTTGTAAATGCTGTAATGACAATAAAACAATATACTGTGATGTGCTGTGAATGATTTGTAGTTTTACGTGAATGTATAGAACTATAGATGTTGCACAGGCGATGAAACAGTATGTTGTGATGTGCAAATTAGGCACAACGGAGCAAACTGGGACAAATTGGGAGAATAATAAAGAAACGAAGAAATAAATTGAAACAGCACAGAAATGGGTAAATATGAGATAGGATGAAAGATGAAATGGGATGGAAAGAAAATGGGATAGGTTTAAATAGGATGGAATGGGTTTGGGTAGGATGGGTGGGAGAGACAGTATCAATGGGGTAAAACTGGTTGAGATGGGCGTAGACTGAGGCATTATGGGGGTCAAACTTGTGTAAATGGAACGGGAAGGGACGGGTGGGTGGGTGGGCGGGGTCAGGGGTGTAGATGGGTAGGGCCGGGTGTAAGTGTAGGTAGATGGGGGTCAGGAGTGTGGGTGTAGGGGGCGGTGGGTTCAGGAGTGTGGGTGTTGGTGGGTGGGATAGAATGTATTGGCGAAGAAAGTTGAACTGCAATGTGATTGGCCAATTTCAGTTTTTGGTTATACGCTCCAAGCCAATCACATTCAAGATCAGTGCAATAGAAACGACAGAGAAAGTTGATCTACAAGGGGATTGGTCGAAGTAAGCCTCCTTTAATACCCTCTAAACCAATCCCAGACCAGTTAAAAGGTCGGGTAAGAATTCCAGTTAAGTAATGTAGGGTTGGAAAGGTATTTTGACTGTCGTTTTAACGTGTGTGAATAAATTTCCTATTGTCCACTTGGTTTTAGTCCACGAGTTAGTGATCCATATTCCTGTTCGGCTGCTGCTTTGTGTACCTCATGTAAGCCTAAGGGACCAGACTATGTGGTTTTATGTTTGTTGATGTTAGCGACTTGTGGAGGCGAAATGTAAGGAGCGGGAATGGAATACGCACGATGTGGCCGAGTTTACGAAAGGAAAACAAACTATGTGGTTCAGATTAAGTAAGGAAAAAACACACTATGTGGTTCAGTTAAATTATTTAGACAATTTCTTCTTGTGGTCAGAAAAACGAGGGTATAGATGGGGTGATAAAGAGAGGAAGAGGGGGAGGGAGGATAGCAATAAGTGGGTGATGTTATCTAGAGTGGGTGGAGTGGGTGTCGTCTGTTCGGCCACACTAGGCGACACCTACCAATGAAGGAAGGGGGTGAGAGAAACAGTAGGAGAGAGAGAGAGAGAGAGAGACTAGTGCTGTATATGAGGAAAATGAAAACTATTCATGGAGAACAAAGTTATCCATCCCTTGAGTACGATTCCCAATCTCCTGAGTACATTGAATAAACCCGCTGCTGAGTACAATACTTGATTAACCCTGAGAGTACGATGACTTCATTCTACGCTTATATCTTAATCCTTTGAGTACAGTGACTTGGCATTTTCCTTGAGTACGATGACCGATTTCCACGAGTACAAACATTGTACTCAGGATTAAGTCCAGAAATGGTCTTAAGGATGGTTAAAAGATGATGATAAAGATGAAAATAAGATGAAGAAAAAGATGAGGAAGGAGACGAAGAAGAATAAATTAAAAAATAAATGAGAAGAAGAATATGGCCAGAACAACTAACTTCACGCACATGCTTTATAAACAGTAGTGTACGAGTCACACACACACACAAGTCATTAGGTCAGCAACACGGCTCCTTTGTGGTGTAGAGGTAATGTAAGCTTTCTCAGGGTACCGTGTGGGTGAGAGGCTTAATCTCGTATCAACTATTACTCTCTTAAAGGGGTTTGGGGATCGGATTGAAGCCTTTTACCTGAGTTCACGTTAGTTCAGAACCTTTAATCCAATCGTTTAGTCAGCTTAAGGGTATTTTGAAACCTTTTATCCTACCTAACATTATCTTAAATCTTCAAATCCAATCCTAATGTCTTCCCATATAAGCACAAATAACCTAAAACTCCTCCAAATGATATTAGATTGAAATGATAAATAGAAATATTACATAACAGGCTTTTGTTTACATAGATATATAGTCGTAACCTATGGAGCCATGCTGAGGTGACGGCTTATTGCATCTCTACAGCTGTCACAGTAAACCACGTGACACCATTCAGCCGGGTGGGTCGTACGAAGTGCTTGTCTGTCATCCTCACCTTTCACAATGTTTAGTGTCATATGTGTCATTCTACCCGCCATAACACGTCACACACTTTAGTACATCAGCAGGTCCTCCTGGTGTGCGCGTCTAAGAGAGAAGTAAGTGACCTTTGACCTCAACATTCTGTAAAACTTATTAATCTTCATGTATTCTTCTTATCTTCCTGTCCTTGTTGTTGGTCCAATACACTTACTAGTGAGAGCCGCTTGTTGGTATTGATGATATCTCACTGTTCACACACTTGGGCAAAATAATAATACAACTAAGGTGACCCACAGCTGGTAGGTGTTACGGTAAGCCACACTTAAAAACAAATACTCGGGGAAAAATTCCCTCGCACGCGAAAAAACATTCATCCGTTAGGTGAGGTTGACTGAACGTAACCAAAGACCTGCCATCATCAGTGTGTGTGCTGACACAGACTGACTGGATACAATACTCTCCTCCTATCCCAAGGTCGATCCCGGGACAATCCTATAGGCCACCCAACTGTAAATGAGCACAGCACAGCACCGCATTTCACAGCACAGTGCAGTACAGTTAGAGGAGTGAAGACGGTCGAGTGCAGTACAGGCCACGCTGCCTCCTTGTGTACTGAAGGCTTCGTGTACAGTGTGTTGTATCCACACTGTTCCTAACGGGTAGTCACTTCTCTGAGTGTATATAGTTATGGTAGAGATGTTGCCTCAAGATACATACACAGAGTAATACACCTTGTACTGTGAACTGTCAGGTGGTCGGGGTGTAATAGCGTTTGCTGAGTGTAGTGTTGTCAGTGTGTGGCGTGGGTGTAGTGAGGTGAGTATGAGTATAGGTGTAGTGTGATGTGGGTGGAACACAGTACAGTACCGGTGTGAGCTGCTCTACAAGATCTCAGGTTCCCGGTGTTGCCCTTCTCAAATTGAGTGGCGGAACAGGTCACGTCTGCTGCTGGGAACCTGACCCACGCCCCTCCCACTGTCCCCTCCCACCTCTCCCTCCCACTGTCCCCTCCCACCTCTCCCTCCCATTAACCCTTCCTATATCTCTCCCAATGTCCCTCCCACCTCTTCAAATATAATTTCTCATTGAAAGTTTATTTAGACAGAAAATACAGACACAGAGTGAACAATAAGACCAATATTGACATGGCTGAGTCAAGTGAGAGCCTGAACTCGCTTAGTGGCACCTGAAATATACCGAACATTTATCTCAAGGAAGTATTATGTAACATTTAGTATCATCTGGAATAATACTCGTAACATGGTGTTAGTAAATACATATTAGAATGTTACTTCGGATATCACATTTTATTTATTATTTTTTTTTTTTATTGTTTTGCATTTATAAGTATATACACATTTTTACAGTGGAGTTGATATACAGTAATCCGATGAGTGGGTGGACACACAGTCAGGCTCATGTCTGGACGGTAAAATATGTATTATTGCAATGGTAATTCTTATCAACATGACAATATATAATAGTTTCCAATGTTATAGTAAAAGACAGTATAAAAGTGTTACAAAAATATGAATACTTGAATAGATTTAAAGGTAGTCTTTGCTGGGATGGGTGGCTGTCCCCTTCTTCCCTCCCATGATTCCAGACTAACTCTCACCTCCCCTCCTTCCCCCTTTCTCTCCACCAATTTCACTATCGCTCTCTACATCACATCTTCCCTCCCTCCCTCCCTCCTTCCTTCCTTCACCTTTCTCCTCTTACCTTCTCAGTCCCATCCCACTATCCCTCTTCCGTCTCTTCCTCCGTTTGCTTTTCTGTCTCTTTAACCCCCCTTCCATTTCCCCCCCTATTCCTCTTTCCCTTCCTCTGTCCATTCTATCAGTAACTCCTTTCTTATCGCCCCCACTACACCTTATTCTCCCCCTATCCTTCCTACCACCCTTCCCCTATCCTTCCCCCTACCCTTTCCACCAACCCTTCCCACTCTGGTTTACCGTGGTTGTGGTTCTGGGGGCTTGTCCTGGTTGCATTCAAGAGACGAGATGAATGTACAGTACCTCAAAAAAGTATCTGACCACACTGTGTGAAACATTGAGTCCACGGATGATAGATATTGGGACATTCATTTACTTTGATATATAGTTTAACATAAGTAATGCAATGTGTATTATTTCGGCGTAATTATGATGATGTTCGGTTACCAGATGTAGTAGGATCAGTTTGCCACAGAGCCACACATACCAACCCTCCCGGGACAACAGGGCCACGCCTCACCAACCCTCCCGGGACAACGACCCACGCCTACCCTCGGGACAACAGAGCCACGCATACCCGCCCTCCAGGGACAACAGAGCCACGCCTGCAGCCTCCTGGGACAACAGAGCCACACATACCAACCCTCCCGGGACAACAGAGCCACGCACCAGCCCTCCGGGACAACAGGCACACCATACCAACCCTCCTGGGGTTAACAGAGCCACGCATACCCAGCCCTCCCAGGACAACAGGCCACGCCACCAGCCTCCTGGGACAGGGGCCACGCATGCCAACCCTCCCGGGACAACAGGCCACGCATACCAGCCCTCCTGGGACAACAGAGCCACACATACCAGCCTCCCGGGACAGCAAGCCACCTTACCAGCCCTCCGGGACAACAGGCCACGCCACCAGCCCTCCTGGGGTCAACAGAGCCACGCATGCCCAGCACCCTCCCGGGACAGCCAGAGCCACGCATACCCAGCCCTCCGGGACAACAGAGCCACCTGCCAGCCCTCCCGGGACAACAGGGCCACATGCACCAGCCCTCCTGGGGTTCAGCAGGCCACCGCCACCAACCCTCCCGGGACAACAGAGCCACGCCACATGCCAGCCCTCCGGGACAGCAGAGCCCGCACCTTGCCAACCCTCCCGGGACAACAGAGCCACGCATGCCAGCCCTCCCGGGACAGAGCCGCATGCCAACCCTCCCGGGACAACAGAGTCACGCATACCAACCCTCCCGGGACAACAGAGCCACGCATACCAACCCTCCCGGGACAACAGAGCCACGCATACCAACCCTCCCGGGACAACAGAGCCACACATACCAACCCTCCCGGGACATGAGTTGCGTGTAGCATTTCGGACCCACCCTGACAGATAATTTTTGATGATACTGTATATCTTGATAACTAACCAAGTACACACACACACACACACACGCTGTATATATGCTAAAAACAACAACTTATTATTAAGATTTCTGACTATATGTAATTTCTTAATCCTTCCTCGTGTTTAAATTAACTAAAGTATAACTGTTGTTTTTGTGCATCACTAGACGCCGTGTGTTTGTGGTCACTGAAAGTCGAGCACAAGATATAACCTCGAACGTCCTTCACCTGTTTAAGAGTTCCCACGTTCACACAGACATAGTGAAGATGGAGCGTTTAGTTCATCCATTTTTTTTCTCAACTTTATTTATTTATTTTTTTAGTTTAACTTTTGTATAATGTTAAAATTGTTTATATAAGGTTAAAGAGGTTACCATTTATACTTGATTTTATTCTCATTCCTTTTTTAACATTAACTGGTGTGTATTGTTAAAAAAAATTATACTAGATTATATGATTGTCTTTTATATGTGTTTATATAACTTGAATTTAAACATTAATTAGTGTTTAATGTTTGTTATATATTGTATATAATTATAGTTAAAGTGTTTATAGTCATACAGGTATATGTTTTATGTTAATTATGTTAATATTTATATAACATTATATATAAAAGCATATAACAATCATATCTTTATTGGTGTTTAACATTAGTCTATTATGTTAATAAGTAGCGGGTATTATGTTAGGTAACTCCTCAATGTGTGTGTGTTAAATATTATCTTTTTAATAATAAATATTGCATGATGTTAAAATTGTTAATGAGTTAAGTAGAAGTTATAATGTTAGATAAATCCCCAGTGTCCGTGTGTTAATTAATGGCTTCAGTAACGTGTGTTTGTAATACTAATTAACCGAGAGTGTCTTTGTTAAGGAACCGGTCCTCTTGTGTACCGTACGTAAGTCTGTCTGTTATTATTTATATTATGTAAATGATTCTAGATACGTAAACCTCTTAAGCATTATTAAATGGTGCTGAGAATATGGTCACTCGTTATTGTCTTTACAAATATAAGTTTTTTTTTTTTTTAAGAAATGGTTGAATTGATTAGAACTGTTTCGTCGAGGTGTAGGTAATGTTCTTTCAAAAGGCCAGTTACTGAGACACCATAACTTTCAAAAGGCCAGTTACAGGGACATTATTAAAAATGTAATTAATATATTATTCTTATCCTCAAGACGTCAAATAATGTGTCGGAAAAACTCAATAAATGATGTTTGATGATAAGGCCATTAATGATACCTATTAATATATAACAAACAACTAAGAAAAAATAAACCCAATGAAAGGTTTTAGTCATATTTAAATAGTGTAACTGTAGGTAATTTAAGGTAATATAACAATACCCTTAAAAGGTTTAGTGGTTTAAAGGGATTAATGTATTTTCAACCTATAATATCAAGGTATAATTGCCCTTCTAAGCATCACAGAAAGGTTGTACGTATAATTAGGTGATTTTAATAATGACCCTTAAGTACAGGTAGATAAAGGTGTAAATAATAGTCATTAGTTCAAGATGTCTTTTTAACCATTAGTCGTTTTCTTTATTTTTCCCGTTTTTTTATGATTTAATTTTTTTATTTCTCACTTTTGTTTTTACGTCATTAAGTTCGTTTATTTACCTACGTTTTTCTTTAAGTCTTACTGACGTATCCTTATGTTCTCTCCTCCTTCCTTCCTTCCTTCCTTCCTTCCTTCCTTCCTTCCTTCCTTTTTCTTTTTCTTTTATTTCTCGTGTTTATTTCTTCTTTGTTTTTTATATCTTATTTGTCCCCGCTTCTTCATCCTTCCTTATTCCTTAGTTTGCCACCCCTATTCCCTTCTTTGTCTTCCTTATTCCCTTCTCTGTCTTCCTTATTCCCTTATTATCCTTCCTTCGTCCCTCCATCGTCTCTCCGCTTCTCATCTCTCTTATTTCCTCGTAATAAGTCTCTCTCTCTCTCTCTCTCTCTCTCTCTCTCTCTCTCTCTCTCTCCCCGTCCTTAGCCTCTTGATGCCTCTCCCCACTCCCTCTTTTACCGTACAGTGTTCCCTCTTCCCTCGTCCTTAACCTCTTGATCTCTCAGCTTCTTCTCTCCTTCCCTTACCGTTCTCTTCTTACGTGTTGGGTTAGTCTGATCTTTATCCTCAAGTATTTTGTTTTTTTCTCTTTTGGTTTTTCTTCCTTTTATTATTTTTCCTTCAAAATTATTATTAACTGTACAATATCATCATCGTAGTCATCATCTTTTTCGTTATCATCATCATCATCATTTACCGTTACCACTTACCACCCACAACCTACCACCACTACCTACCACCACTACCTACCACTACTTGCTACCTACCTACTACCACCACCACCTCCTACTACCACCACCTCCTACCACCACCACCACCACCACCACCACCTACCACCACCACTACCACCACCACCACCACCACCACCACCACAGTAAAGGAAGCGACCAAACGCTGTTGGGCCGTAAATCAGACTTAATAATAGGCGGAGTGATGGACGACCAAGGGTTAAAATCTTCCCTGGACAGAGTGACATCCGGCTTGTTGCTTCGACAGCTCGCACTCCCAGCTGGTCGGCAGTGGTTGTATCCGGCTTGTCTCACAGGCTTATATCATAGGCTTATCCCCACAGGCTTGTGTCGCCAGCTCGTCTCATAGGCTTGTCTTACAGGTTTTTTTTACAGGCTTGACTCACCGGCTTGCCTCCCAGGCTGGTTGTACTGTACTTGTCCACGTGTCTCGTTTGTACAAGGAAATGTTCGCTCGTGTGACTTGTACATCTTTTGTACATCAGAATCGGTTATATACTCGTCTGTGCTGTTGTCTTGTGTGTGCGCCTTTCTTGCTTGTACACCTGTCATTAGTACACCTGTGTGATTATGTACTGCTTGTGTACGCCTTTCTTGCTTGTACACCTGTCATTAGTACACCTGTGTGAATATGTACTGCTCGTGTACATATGTCATTCTTGTACACCTGTCTCCCTATCCCTTCTTCTACTACTTTATATTTCGCTTTATTCGTGTACATCTTTTGGGGTCATAAGAAGTAATACAAGGAGAAGAAAAATCTAGAAAAGTTATACAAAAGGAAAAAATCACATCAGAGTCCACTTGCAACAGTTGTGCCACCGCCAGTAGGAATGTGTGGGCGTACGTGAGTGAGTGAGTGAGTGCGTCCTTGAGCTAGTGAAAGTGCGTATGTAAGTGAGTGTTAGTGCAAACGTGAGTCAACGAGTGCGTAAGTGATTGAGTATCTACTTGAGTGATTGCGTACGTGATTAAGTGTATACGTGGGTGAGTGTGTACGTGGGTGAGTGTGTACGTGGGTGAGTGTGTACGTGGGTGAGTGTGTACGTGGGTGAGTAAGAGAATGGTCGAGTGTGTTGCTCCCTCACAACCTTGACGACCACTGTGTAGGTTATCGCAGGATCAAATTACCGCGTCAAGGATCTGCTTGCTTGCCTACCCACCCACCCACCCAAACAACCCACCCACCCACCTACCTATCTATCTGCCTGCATTCGTCACTTCTATGCGCAACACCGATATCATTCTCAGCTTGGCGTTGACAGGTTGTTCCCGCGTTCATCTGTCACTTTTTACGCCAGAAAGGTTTACACGAACGCCCCAACACCTTGGCGTACAGGGAGCGCTGACACCGTGGTGGCGCCACAGACCAACAGCACATTAACGCTTCCACATTAACCAACACTTTGTGCATAAGAATTAAGTCCTAATATTCGAGAGCTTAAGCCATTGAACTCTAGCGTTAAGCCATCGTAGTCAAGGGATAAAGCATCGTACTCAAGGGATTAAGCCATCGTACTCAAGGGATTAAGCCACATTACTCAATGGATTACCCAACATACTCAGTAGATTCCCCAACGTACTCAAAGGTTTAAAACACGGTGTTCGAAAGGTTAAAGCACCAAAACAATGCTAAACCACACACACACACACACACACACACACACACACACAAAGACCATCTACAGCAGATCTTTCATATGTAATAATGATCCTTTAATAAAACCAACTTAAATAATTGTCTTACATTATTTATATACTGAAATTGTTTTATTATCTTTTTATTGTTCGTTTATTTGTTACTGAAGACACATGTATGACGCTGGGGTGTGTCACTCACCTGCGTATTAGTATTCACGTTAAATCAGTGTTATGTACAGGAGACAATGTGGTGGAGGGGGTGGGGGAGGTGAGAGGTTAGGGGGGTGTGGGGAAGGGAGGGGTGTGGGGGGCAGGGGAGGGTGTGGGGGGGTAGGGAGGTTGGGGGTGTGGGGAGGGGAGGGTGTGGGGTGCTGGGGGGAGGTTGAGGGGTGTGGGGGAAGGGAGGGGGTGGGGGGGTAGGGGAGAGGAGGAGTTGAGGGGTGTGGGGGGGGGAAGGGAGGGGTGACAGAGAGTGTGAAGATGGTGTTGCCACGCCCTCATGTATATATCCGTCTGTGGCTTAGGATACATATATACTTCTATTGTATGTATGTATCACGAACTACACACACACACACACACACACACACACACACTACTATTCATCTAACACAGTGTAAATAAGGGGAGTCCAGGTGAGGAGGGGGCAGGGTGAGAGGGAGTCAGGTGAGGAGGGGGGGGCAGGTGGTGGAGGTGGCTTACCCCGGGGCTTAGGGCGTGGCGACCAGACTTCCTCTTTACTCTCCCTCCTGATGTTGGTGGTGTTATGGTGTTCTGATGGTGTTGCTGTGGTGATGAGGTTCAAAGGTGCGTGAGGGCGTGGTGCGCCGGGTATGGGCGATGGTTGTGTGGCGCAGGTGATGGCGTGGTGGTGTTGGCGCGGTTGTGGGTGTGGTGGTGTGGCGCGGGCGGCTGGTGGTGTGGCGCGGATGTGGGCATGGTGTTGGTGTGGCGCAGGTGTGGGCACGGTGGTGTGGCGCGGGTGTGGGCACGGTGGTGTGGCGCGGGTGTGGGCTGATGGTGTGGCGCGGGTGTGGGCATGGTGATGTGGCGCAGGTGACGGCGTGTTGATGTGGCGCGCGGATGGGGAGGGCTTGGTGTGAGCAGGTGAGGGCGTGGTGGCGTGGCGCGGATGAGGGCTTGGTGTGGCGCAGGTGAGGGCTTGGTGTGGCGCAAGTGAGGGCGTGCATCCACCTTACATGGCCGGGTAACGGTAAACTCCCCGGGGCCCCTTGTCTTACTCCCCCACCACCACGACCTGGGGAGGGGGGAGAAGAGGTGAGGGAGGAGGGGGAGAAGTGGAGGAGGAGGGGGAGAAGAAGAAGAGGTGGTTGAGCGTAAAGGATGTTAAGGGGAGGAAATATTTGTGGTGGCTGGGAGGAGACTTGGGTGGATGTTACTGGGAATGAATTGAATATTTTTGGAGTGGTGGAGACTCGCTCTCTCTATTTGACTCTAAAGTTCAATAACGTTGCCAGGGAAGAGAGAGAGAGACTGGCTTGGTTCACACACCATCACCCAGCACGGACCAAACTGCTCCCCTGACGCGCGTAATGGCAAGCGTCAAGGAGAACCCGGCAGTTTGCACCCCCCCTCTCTTTGTTGTTTCACCCCTCTCCCCCCAGCCGACGTGTGACGTACTGTAGTGAAGGCGTGTGACATGCTGTATACCACCACTACTTTAGATGGTGTATTCATGACCCGCGTTGCTAGTGTTGGGGTCGTTGCCTCCACCTCACGGCAGGACCTGCTGAGATGTGTACAAATTTAGACGAAAGCTTGATGTGTGTGTGTGTGTGTGTAATAATAATAATCATGATGATAATAATTAACGGTTCATTGAAAGAGCATGACAGCTAAAAGACTGAAAATGTACAGTTACATAATTGGGGAAATAGATCACTTGATTGACAAATAATATATAAGTAACAAAAGTGATACAGATATGGTGTATAATAACAAGGTGGGGAGAAGGTCATACTACAGGGCATTTCAACATAGTAACGGTGCAAAAGAAAAAAATGGTGTGGATGTCCTGACTTCCCAGCATATTCCTCAGTACGAGGAGCTGATCCACCCCAGCTATCTCCATCGCGTGATGAGGTAGCTACTGCTATCAAGCAGATGAAAAATAACAAAGCCACAGGGACTGATGGAATCCCAGCCGAGGTGTATAAAGCAGGAGGACCTCTGCTTACCAGCCGTCTCCACACACTTCTGAAGAATATGGGAAAAGGAGGAAATCCTCTAGAATTTAAAGACGCCTCGATCGTCATTATTTATTAGAACAAGGGAGACCAGTCAGACTGTGGCAACTACCGCGGGAGCTCGCTGCTGTCCGTAGCTGGCAAGGTTATCACCCCAGTCCGAACAAATTTATTTCCCGAGACGGAAAACTTCCTCCCAGAATCTCAATGTGTCTTTAGACCATCACGTGGCACCACTGTCATGATCTTTGCTGCCCGCCAGATACAGGAAAAGTGCAGAAAACAAGAGTCATGACTTGTACGTGGCTTTCATCGAACTTACTAAGGCCTTCGGCTCGTCAACAGTGAAGCCATTTGGCAAGACCCTCAGTCGTTTGGTTGCTCAGCAAAATTCATCGCCATTCTGAGGTAATTGGGCGATGGCATGAACAATGGCACCCAATCTGAGTTACTCCCCATCTAAGTGGGAGTAAAACAAGGTGTACTAGCACCAGCTCTTCCATTTTCTTGGCTACCTTCCCTACTCGTGCTAGGTTAGTTTAATTTAGGTCAGGTTAGTTTAATTTACATAGGCATGGTTATGTCAGGTAAGGTTAGATTAGGTTAGGTTATGTCAAGTAAAGTTAGTTTAAGTTAGGATGCATTAGCTTGGTTAAGATGGACCAAGTTTGAGGTTGTCCATGAGAGTTTAAACAGGGTAGGTTAAGATAGGCGAGGATTGATTATGTTTAGAAAGTTTAGTAAGAAGTTTAACTTGTTTTAAATTATTTACATTTACAATTCGATCAATATGTTACATTTGAAGGCAGTTCCCATTAATGATTGTTTTTGTCACACACAATCGGGGGAGGGGGTGTTGAGGCGTCACACACAGTCGGGGGAGGTGTCACACACAATCGGGGGAGGGGGTGTTGAGACGTCACACAGGCGAGTGGGGAGAGGCCGTTGTGACAAGTGTAGTCAACTCATTACTAAACATATCCTCACTTGCTTAATGTGGAGGTGTGGTGGTGGTGGACAACAAACATAATAAGACTGTCCGTCAAGTATAAGTGGCATTGTCTTCACCTCCACTCCCTCGTCTCTCTCACACTCCCTCACACACACACAGCAGGTGGTGGAGTGTGAGGTGTTGTGCTTGTGGTCGCCAACTCGTCATCAAATATATACTCTCCTTGGTAGCTCAGTTACACACCGAATACCTGGGGTAGGAGGCGACCCATGAACCTACTGTACGTCAGGAGAGTGTCTGGTAACATACCCTGAATCACCTTAAATATATACTGTATATATGAGCGCCTCGTGTTTGGCTCAATAGTAACGAACCTCTACTGTGCTAAGATTGGTATTACAAGAAGTTAGACATAAGAGTAAGGTTATATTATGTAGTCTTGCGAAGCTTGTTAATAACCGGGTCTTTTATTTTAATTCTATACGGCCACAGGTAAGGTTCTCCGACACGGTAAGGCAGTGTGGTTGCATCAGTAGAGGTGTCGTGGCCGTACGGTGGTGTTGTCTGTGGTGCGCTCTGCCTATAGTGCCGCCTCCTCGTCAGCGGAACTAATGTTGTGGTTTTGTTTAACGTGAGAGGATTATGTTACACGTGTTAGTATCAGTTGCCTCTGTGTGTGTGTGTGTGTAATAATAATAATAATAGTAATAATAATATATATGTGTGTGTGTGTGTGTGTGTGTGTGTTTAGGTTCCAATCCAGGTGCTGACGGTGGTAGGTGACAGGAGGTGTAGTAAGCCAGTTCGTTAACGTGTGGTGATGAGGGCCTCACTAACGCCTGTATTTAGTACATTCTGGTTTGTTTCGCTGTATGAACTGTAAAATGTGTTACTATACAAAGAAATGAAACTTGTCCGAGCAGTATATCCTAGCAGTATGTTTTATGTATTGTCAGTTTACTGTTGGTGTTGGTTTAGTAATGTGAAAAAAGTGAACTGACAAAAATCACAATGCATTATATTTTTATGTTTTATGTTCAAGTTGGTCTCCAGTAACTAAAGTGTTCTGAGAGTTACGTGTCTTGGTGGTTTTTATATATTTTACAATGTCCTTCAAAAATAATCGTAAAAGGATTTTTTTTAAGGCCATAGATATTTTCTACACGTGTAATTGTAGGTGTACACGTGAAGTGTTGGTGTAATTATTGTTGTTGGTGAGTGTGTGTGGCCCTGGGCGGTCACCTACGGCCACCTCACAGTTACAACTTATACCTGGAGCCGTTTTCACGCCTCGGTGCCTCACTGGAGGATTTTGTGGCAACTGTGGAGAGAAGCCAAGTTTATCATCAAAAGTAAACCAGCAGAGGTGGCTGCCATCTTACACGGGAGGTTCTGTTGTGTCGTGTACTGTGTGTGTGTGTGTGTGATGGTGGGTGAAGCTGGTCGAGTCTCACCCGAGCAGGGGAGATAACGAGGCCAGACTCAACAACACACCTCTATCATGTTGCGAGATTTTCGACTCGTATTCGTTTTATATATATATTTCATGGCAGTTTGTTAAGTACAGTATATTATACGTCAAAATATATATTGTACGTCATTTTATATAATTATTGGACGTTGATTTATATAATGTGTTAGTTAATAAATTATATTGTGCGTGTTACCGTAAAAGTTCCCTAATCAGTCAGGCAAAACAAGTGGAGGAGTTGTATTAAGGAGCGGCTCTGGTGGTGGAGGTGTCACGCCCCTGGTACAGTAACGGGGGAGAAATCGAGGTGCATTACTAAGGTCACACCGACGACCGGAAATTGTGATACAAGAGAAGACGGTCACGGTCGACCGATTATAAGACGCACTGACCATTTTCTCGCCCCGCTGACTCTTGTGATTTCTGCATATGAGAGTCAGGCAGTGCTGGGGAAACAAATGACCGTGTTGATCTCACCGTTATCTCTTACACTGATCGTTGGGTCGCCTCGTGTGGCACTCGTAACCTAAAATTGGAGGCACCTGTAGTAGGTTATTAAGGAGTTCTCACCTAAGGGAAAATACAAGATGACGATCACGGTCAGACGGTCATGTTGCGGTGGTTGTGTCGTGGTGTGAGCATCCATCCAGTGTGGTAGTGAAGGTCTGCCCGCCCTCTCAACTGATACAACGTATAGTCATTCCTCCAACGCGTAATATATTTGGCCATTAACAGATCTCGCAGTATTTGTGTTGTGGCCTCGGTGGCGGTTTTGCTTGACTACTAGTGAACTGAAGCGTCCAGTGTGTACAGCTCAGCCTCGCCCTGACAACTGTTGTGTATCAGTCCTAAAGGGTCTAAACTAGGGAGTTTCTGGTGTAAATTAAAGCTCTTTGTAAGTCCTATACTGTTTAAAGGCACTTGGACGAGTGTTGTGCAGGACGCATCAAACGAGTGTTTTAAGGCACGTTCAACCAGACACTTTGTAAGGTATGTAATATTATGATACATGTTATTGTAGCCTGTTAATGAATATATATATTACATTACCATTTTGTAAGGTGTGTTAAAGAAGCTCTGTATAAAATGTGCTAAAGCAGGCATTCTTAGACGTAATAATTGATGATTTAAAGTGTATATAAGTAAGTATGTTACTTGACGGCAACAAATACTGCGAAGACCACGAAGGCCACATTCTTAAACGGTCTCATCTTGCTTAATCTAACCATTACGATTTTGTACCAGTCCCAGTAGGTCTCATGCTAACAGACCCAAGTCTTTCTACTCACTAAGACTTAAAGTTAGGTTCAGGTGGGTCTTACTACACTTGGGGTCCACCTGTCTTATAATACTTGGCAGTGTTCTGGGTGATGTTGACAATCGTGGCCTCCTCCTGCTTCCCTTGTATTAATCCCCAAAGACGTATAATAAAACATGGAATAACCAGAGAAACGTGAAACAGAAAACATAGACACAGAGAAAACAATAAATTTACGTGGAACAAAGTGAAGAGAGAAAGACGTAGAACTGGTGAAGGAGATGAGGAAACTAATCTGGTCCACGGGAGTCAGGGAACAGAAGGAAGTATATTTGTTGTTGTTGTCAAAGTAAGAGAAACAATTGAGACCCTGCAATTGTGTGTAAATGAGGCAGAAAGTCAGATCAGCAACCTGGGACTTGATCACAACTTTTGTGATGCCATATGCAGCAGGGTCTACCGGTCTACCATTAGACAACACATTATGCTTCCAATATCTTCCCAGGCGGTCGTACTGTACCTGTAAAGAAAGACTTACAGGTGAATGTAGAAAGAATGATAATCTCCACGTGGCGAGAGAGAGAGAGAGATAATAAATGTTGGGGAAAGGAAAGGTCAGGTCAGGCTTCTGGAAAGACAAGTTTTATTGAGGGTCAGACCACCGAACTAACATCATCAAGTTCAAATTGGTCTACTGACGGAAAGGCCTGTATTATTATTATTGTGTGCCAATAATAATAATAATAATAATAATTAACGGTTTTTTGAAAAAGTTCTGCAGCCCGAAGGCTGAAAATATACATTGGACATATATGACTTATTACATACATTGGTGGTTTAACAAAAGCCTTCATTAGAGAAAGGTAAAGGAACATACAGTGAACATACAGATTAATGTGGGTGTTGAACAGCAAACATGTAGTGTAGTAACTCCCTCCCAGATGGTGTTAGGAGGGACCTCACGTGGTTCAGTAGTTCCTCACAGACCGTTGTTGGCCAGAGACTCACGTGGTGTAGTAATTCCCTCACAGATGGTGTTATGGGGGCCTCACGTGAATGTAGTAATTCCCTCACAGATGGTGTTATGCGGGGCCTCACGTGGTGTAGTAATTCCCTCACAGATGGTGTTATGCGGGGCCTCACGTGGTGTAGTAATTCCCTCACAGATGGTGTTATGCGGGGCCTTACGTGGTGTAGTAATTTCCTCACAGATGGTGTTATGAGGGGCCTCACGTGGTGTAGTAATTCCCTCACAGATGGTGTTATGCGGGGCCTCACGTGGTGTAGTAATTCCCTCACAGATGGTGTTATATGAGTGAGGTTTGGTCCCAGGCCTTCCTATCGTAGACGGATTAACACATCGCTGGTTATCACAGGCCGTTATCACTGGGTACCTGGGAACTCTCACTGTGTGAAGGTTAGCAGGTGCGACGCTGTTACTGTTGAGTTATTCTCACTGACTTAAGCACTGTTCACCACTGTTCACCTCTATTTGGTTCCATTCCTTTCCTAAATGAAATAGTAACTTCTGGCGAGAACTTGTTGATATTCCGGTGGGAGGAGGAGGGTTCAGGGGAGGGAGTTGGTATGGGCCAACCTAACAGTTGACCTGGCTGCTCCGAGGAGCGCCAGGTACGTCTTGACCCTTTCGGTAGTCAAGGATGGTGTGTGTGTGTGTGTGTGTGTGATATCCCTGACATCCACTAATTCGTCTTTAATGTCGCTTTCTTGTCCTGTCTTGTGCTTGTCTATAATTTTATGCTCTTGGGAGACCACACACACACACACACACACACACACAACACACACACACACACACACCTTCCCTGAACACTTGGCAACATCTGGCACCTACTTGTGGGAGATATATAAGTTGGGTTTATATTTAATAACTCCGCTTATCATCACATTTTGTCGGCACCACAACATGGGGGTAAAGTTACTCCCTAATACATAGAAAAGTCTTGAGAAAATAGGTTCAAATTCCAATGCCCTTCACCTGATGATCCTCAGGTACTGTACTTACCTGTCAGATACTGCCAAGTGTCCAGGCAGTTGTCCACAACTGTACACCGAAACTATGAAATTCTACCAATGGAATGTATCCATTTTCTCATGTTGTTGTATTTCAGTGTACTTGTTCCACTGTACTTGTGCCAATGAGGACGATACTGATGATGATGATGATGATTGATATAATAATGACTTTTAGTGAACATGTTTCATATTGTCTCGCATACCTTTTCCACGTGACGGTAATGATGGCAACGTTGGCTTGTCATAATTACACAACAATCACCATTCCAATGAACTTGTTTTGTGTAATCGTCTTAACCATCACAGGTCATTAGGGTAATGACGTGCCTCATTTAGTATTATCGAGTCATCATCATTATCGACGACTGTTTTACGCTATTACGCATTTTGTCACTCCAGCTGTTGTGACGCACACAGTGTACACGATGCTGGTATACGCCCGACAAGTGTACAGTACTTAAGAACACACACACGCACACGCCCTCATGCACGCAGACACGCATTTGCACTGAGACACGGACTTACACGCACCACCCTCCACTATCACTGCCGCCCAACATCGCCGCCGCCCACCACCACCACCTCCGCCGCCCACCACCACCACCTCCGCTCACCGCCGCAGGGATGGCAGGAGATGCAACATTAGTGATAATAAAGAGACACAACAGCAGGAGTCACAGCTATAACGAAGACAACAGAATCATCAACAACAGCAAGGAAAACATTTATATGAACCAAACACAACAATAATACACCAGAAACAAAGAGAGTGGCGGGCGAGAGAGAACCATATTCGGTAGTTCCGCCACCAGTATCAGTGAACCATCATAGTCATAGTGAGAAGTCATGCACGCCTGAAGTACCACCATCAGGAGCAGCAGAAAACACATATAGCCTCCCTAAAGCGGATGTAGAGAAGCTAGACTGGCGGCAGCAAAGTCATGTATACATATGTCTGCCTGTCACCGTAGACACCATTAACACCACCACCAGCAGGAGGGGTGGTAGAAGCAGTATCACATCACCATCAAGAAGGGTGTCAGAAGCACTAGCATTACCACCACCAGTAGGCGAAACAGCACTAGAAACACCGACAAGTACAACAGCAACAGCGAAAACAGCACCAATACAGCAACAACAGGAGCGAACAGGAATCACGCTATACTGTATGTAGGTGGCTCCTCCCGCTGTTATCAACCTCTTCTCGGCGCCTCAACTCACGGAGGAAACACTTAGGAAAGCTCTCGACTGTGTAGAGAGAGAGAGAGAGAGAGAGAGAGAGCTGGGTGATGTATAGGAGGGAGGTGATGGTGGGGAAGGGGGGAGGGGTGTTAAGTTCTGACAGGAAGTCTTAATCAAAAAAAAAGAAAAATCATTGTTTCCTGTTTCGGTTCAGTTTTTATTGAAATTTTTTATATAATCGTAGTTGTAAGTAAAAGTAAGTGGGGTTGTGGTTAAGTGGTTGTCTGTTGTGGTGTGGTGACATCTGTTTGGTTGGTCTGTTGGTTGGTACACAGAAGGACCAGTACTTGGTTGGTTAGTACACAGAAGGATCAGTACTTGGTTGGTTGGTACACAGAAGGATCAGTACTTGGTTGGTTGGTACACAGAAGGATCAGTACTTGGTTGGTTAGTACACAGAAGGATCAGTACTTGGTCTGTTAGTACACAGAAGGATCAGTACTTGGTTGGTTGGTACACAGAAGGATCAGTACTTGGTTGGTTGGTACACAGGATCAGTACTTGGTTGGATTTGGTACATCAGTACTTAGGGCCAGGATCAGTACTTGGTTGGTTAGTACACAGAAGGATCAGTACTTGGTTGGTTGGTACACAGAAGGATCAGTACTTGGTTGGTTGGTACACAGAAGGATCAGTACTTGGTTGGTTGGTACACAGAAGGATTTGTACTTGGTTGGTCAGTACACAGAATGATCAGTACTTGGTTGGTTGGTACACAGAAGGATCAGTACTTGGTTGGTTGGTACACAGAAGGATCAGTACTTGGTTGGTTAGTACACAGAAGGATCAGTACTTGGTTGGTTGGTACACAGAAGGATCAGTACTTGGTTGGTTGGTACACAGAAGGATCAGTACTTGGTTGGTTGGTACACAGAAGGATCAGTAACCTGGATCAGAATTCTCAGTGGATCGTAAGATAATTTTCTTTGCTCTTTTATAAAATATAAAACTATGAGGATTTTGACCCGAAAACATGACTTAAAGAAACGTAACAATAATAATAATAATAATAATAATAATAATAGTCTGGCGGTTTAAGATGTCGGACAAAAACAAAAGAGGTCGATTAACATTATTTCCCAGTTACAGGAAATTATCTTTGAGTGTTCCTGTTTTTGTTCAGACTTGTTCCTTTCATTACCACATTTACGGCGACTTAAAATATAATATTCAGTAAAATTATCATACATGTATTTTGGCTTATTCAACTTCTAATTAAAAAACGTTAATTACTGAATCTTTTTATTTATTGCTGTACCCATTACTTTATTGCTGTACTCTTTACTTTATTACTGTAGTCTTACTGTATTGCTGTACTCTTACTCAGGTAAACTTTCATCACCGTACAGTGTCACCTCAACCTGTATGACGGCAGTTGTTTTTGTTGTGATGAAAGAATGAAGAGAAAGTGATGATGAAAGGGAAAGTAAAGAGGAAGGAGGGGAGGAAGAGAAAGGGGAAGGAGGGTGAAGAACGGGAAGGAGGGTGAGGAACGGGAAGGAGGGTGAGGAACGGGAAGGAGGGTGAGGAACGGGAAGGAGGGTGAAGAAGGGGAATGAGGAAGTGGTTAATGCAAAAGAGGATGAGAAGCGAGGAAGTGATGATGATGGTGGGTGAGTGGGATGATAAAAACTAATGGAGTGGATGTAAGAGTTAAGGTGGATGTATGGGGAGGGAGGTGAGGTGGACGTATGGGGAGGGAGGTGAGGTGGATGTATGGGGAGGGAGGTGATGAACATGTGTAAATGGAGGAAAGGAGGAAGATAAAGGAATAATATAGATAGATAGATAGAGTGAGTGGAAGGAAGAAGAGATATAGAAATAATTAGAATAAAGTAATAATTTTGAGGTTGAGAAAAGTATAGCAGAAGGTTGATTGTAGTAAGGATGAAATGATGTGTAGTGTAGGGAGTGAGTAAGTAAGTTAGTAAGAACACTAAGTAAGTAAGAACAGTAACCTAAATCGCTGAACAAGACACAACCAGACGTGGCAGTAATGTGTTAATAGTTGATCTGTCCTTGGCGACGATGGCTGGGATAACGACAAGGTCCACGGTACTGAGACGCCGCCCAAGACGAGGGTAGTAATTCTCTCTCTCTCTCTCTCTCTCTCTCTCTCTCTCTCTCTCTCTCTCTCTCTCTCTCGTGTTACCGTGAACTGTTACCCTCTTGACAAGGTCGCCGAAATACAAGGGCCAGAAAAATGTGGAAAAGGTCGACACATAACAAAGCAATGGTTGAGGAACGTGATGGTATGCTCATTATAACCCCGCCAACAGGAGAGACTGTGTACCAAAACATTGACGATATTTCTGGTAAACACGCGACGGGAAACAATTCTTACTGCGTACTGAACACCTCAAGGAACTAGGAAGACAATTACTTTATCTCTTCACTGGAAACTTGAGGCTGAACATACACACGGACAGTGAAGGAAGGTCTTGTTCTTTTAAACCGTACTTGAATATAATCCCATCCAAGAGTGCAAGTCATGGTACAGTAGTTGGTGTAATACTGTACTCGTGGAGGTGTTGAGATACAGTTACAGCCATAATAGTGTGAAGATACAGGTGTGTGAGGCTCCTGTACCTTGATATTAGGAAGAGCAAGGAGTCGCGTTGCAGTATTTACATAAAGACGGTAAACGGATCACCTGAAGATTAGACACCCTAGTTTATTTCACCGGATGATTAAGTAGACATAAAGAATTAGGGAGAAAAATTACACAACACTGTAATTAAAAAACGAACGAAAAATGACGGAGTAAATGTTAATAAAAGAATAATTAGATAAAAATAAGGCGAAGAGTTGGAGTTAAAGATGATGTATAGATGTTAATGGATAACGATGGGCGGAAAGATGCAGTGAGGAACAATATATTGGTCAGGAGAGGAGAGAGGAAGGATGGCGCAGTGAGTAGTGTCTGGTAGTGAGAGACTGAGGTGGTGTCTGGTAGTGAGAGACTGAGGAGGTGTCTGGTAGCGAGAGACTGAGGTGGTGTCTGGTAGTGAGAGACTGAGGTGGTGTCTGGTAGTGAGAGACTGAGGAGGTGTCTGGTATTGAGAGACTGAGGAGGTGTCTGGTAGTGAGAGACTGAGGTGGTGTCTGGTAGTGAGAGACTGAGGAGGTGTCTGGTAGTGAGAGACTGAGGAGGTGTCTGGTAGTGAGAGACTGAGGAGGTGTCTGGTAGTGAGAGACTGAGGAGGTGTCTGGTAGTGAGAGACTGAGGGGAATTTCCGTGACACTTGCCATCTGGGTATTACCTCGTGTACAGGTATGTATATATAGCTCCCCTCGGCCCTCCCCTCGCTCTCCTCTCTCCCTCCCTTCACCCTCCCTTCACCCTCCCTTCCCCTCGCCCCCCCTTACCGTCTCTTCGTCTCTTACTTTCCCCTTCTATCCTGCCTTCCATTCTTTTTATCGTGGTCTCCTCTCTTCTTCCCCTCACTCTTCTCTACCTCCTCACCTCCCACTCTTTCTCCAGTCTCTTCCTTACTTCCTCTCCCCTCACCATCCCATATGTCACTAAGTATATTGTGTGTGTGTGTGTGTGTGTGTGTGTGTTGGGGGTTGAATGACTAACTGGTTAACTTGTGAATGGGCAAGCGAGGGAGGGGGAGGGAGTGGGCGGTCGATAACTGATTGGGTTACTAGTGGGCGGAAAGTAAGCAGGTGGCAACATCCAGGCAAAAATGTAAACACACACTCATGCACGCACTCATGCACGCACACTCATCCTCACTGTTACCCGGGTAGTTATAGTCAGTCTTTTACCCAAGCGATTTTAGTCTTCCTTACCATCCGCTGAGCTAATCATCCAACCAGCTAACCAACCAACCACAACCATCCATTCACCCATTCATATAGTCCCCCATCCAACCATCCACCTTCTCATGTGTTTAAAGAGTTAGAGAGTTAGAGAACAAGATAACGATGGAATGAGTGAGAGGAGAGGAATAAATGTGTGAGTGAACGGGTGTCCCAGTGAGTAACCGACCGAGTGAGTGAAAAAGGGGGTGAGTAAATAAATAAATGGGCGAATCAGTGCGTGTACGGGCGGGCGGGCGCGCGGGTGGGTGGGTGGTGGTGGTGTTGAGGTGGGTGGGTGGTAAAGGTAGAGAGGGGGGAGGTAGAGCCCCCATAATTAGCAGGGGTGGAGGGCGACATACCGGATGCTCTCGGAATAAACAAACTGGGGAGGTCAAGGCAGTGGTGCTAGGGAGAGAGGGATGGGTGGGGAGTGGGATGGGTGGGGAGAGGGAAGTGGGAAGAGTCCCTGATAGTGGGGGGAGGGAGGCAGCTGTATAGGGGGTGGTTTTAAAGGATGGAAGGGTGGGGGGGGGAGGTTGTTTGAGGCTGGAGGAAGGATTGCTTGCTGGGGAGTAGGAGGAGGTAGGAAGGTTGCTCAGGAGAGATACAGTGGAGGAAGAGACATTGACGAGGGCGGTTCTCTCTCTCGTTCTATTGTTGACATGAAGTTCATTTTTTTTCCACTGGTTCGTTGGTTCTATTGTCCTTCCTGTTGTGGTGTTGTGTTGTAGTGGTGTTGTGTTGTGTTGTGGTAGTGTGTTGTAGTGTGTGTTGGTGTGGTAGCGGTGTTGTAGTTTATTGTGTTGGTGTTGTAGTTGTGTTGTAATGGTGTTGTGTTGTAGTGGTGTTGTATTGTAGTGGTGTTGTGTTGTAGTGGTGTTGTGTTGTAGTGTTGTTGTCGTGTGTTGTAGTGGTGTTCTCTCTCTCTTATGTATTTTGTATATCCAACACTTCTCTCTCTTCTCCCACAGGTATGTATCCTCTTCGCCCGAATTTCCTTCAGGAGTTGTGGGTAGAGGAGGAGTGTGACCACGGCCTCCTGTGCAGGTTGTAGGTGAGTGGAGGAGTACAGAAGGCCTCAGGTGTTTCCTCCCCGGCTGTAAACTTCCTCTGGTGGTGGTAAACAGTGAGGAGACTTGTAGTTAACATAGGCTAATTGACTGTGTTTTTGTCTTTCCTGCTGACGGTCACGAGTCTAAACGAAATCTCACTCTTGATTTTTTTTACGGATGACCTGAAGATTATTATTACACACCCCAGCTTATTTTACTTTAAGATTAAACACGCTAACCTAACCTAACCTATCCTAACCCCTCCCAGGGCAGGTAACGTTAGAACGGCTAATCATCAGGTGAAGTAAGCTTGGGTGTCTAATCTTCAGGTTGTTACCTGTAATCTTCCACACATGAATTCCACCGTTTAACTTTATAAATTATATAGATCGTTGGTGACAGTTAAGGCTCAATGGTTCTAGTGTTGTAGATGATATATTTACTTAACACAATTCTCTTATTTTTAAATAATTTTTTTAAAGATTTTGTTATGATGAAAAAAGGAGTGTTATTTGAGGATTCTAACATATAACTGTACCCAATTTGGAGGCCACAGGTGAGTTCCAGTAATTAGTGGATATTAGGCCAGGTAGGTCACCCTCTTCTCGTTCCTTGTGTTCCTTCACCTTCCTCCTGCTGTCTCTCAACACTAATGGAGGCTAAATATACAACTTCTTTCCTTCCCTCTCCTCCTCCCTCTTACCCTCCCTCCTCCCTTCCTGCCCCATGTGAGGAGGCGGTCACTCATAGGTATTTTGGGAGAGAGGCTGGTGGAGGCGTTCATTGGGGGATGTGGCTAATATTGTGGCTGTAGCAGGATAGTGGTGCTGACAGTGGTGATGGTGGTGGTGGTGGTGATGTTGGTCATGGTGGTGGTGGTGATGTTGGTCATGGTGATGGTGGTCATGATGGTGGTGGTGATGTTGGTGGTGGTGGTGGTGGTGGTGATGGTGGTGATGTTGGTCATGATGATGGTGTGGTGGTGGTGGTGGTGGTGTGGTGGTGATGGTGGTGATGTTGGTCATGATGGTGGTGGTGATGGTGGTGGTGGTGGTGATGGTGATGGTGGTCATGATGGTGATGGTGGTGATGGTGGTCATGATGGTGGTGGTGGTGGTGGTGGTAAGGACACATTGATGATGTTGTAGTGTGTATAATGGGACTTGTTTACTCAGCTGGTAATTATGTTATTTAACTTATTGATACATTATTAGGACAGATTGTTTACTCTTAGTGGAAGAAGGTGAAGGACATGGCTTAAGAGGTAATGCTGTAAACACTAAAGTGATGGTTGTTTCCTCATTGAATATAAATCCTAAAAAAATAAAAAATATGGTCGTCAACAGAGAACTTAAGTGGCAAATTTTGTGTATTTGAAGAGTAACATTATCTGTGATGGTAGATGTACGGAAGAAATGAAAACAAGAATAGGACCAGCACAAACAGCATTAATAATGTAAAAGACCTGATGAAAAAGGGACATTAAGTTCAATTTAACACAAAGGCTGCTGATAGGCTTTATATGACAAGGACTGATGTATGGGTCAGGAGCGTGGGCACTTTGAACAGACACCAGACAGAGGTTGAGGCCTTTGAAATGTGGCGTTATGGGCGAATGTTAAGAATAATCTACACTGACAGGAAAACTACTGAAGAGGGTGATATCACTGTTCACTGTCATGCAGGACAATGATTCATGTACAATAGAAATCATATTCTATTTGAGGACTGATCAGTGTGGGCTAACAAATTTTGGATAAACAGAAAGAATGTCCTCAAGCAGTCCTTATTCAACGTAGTAGTTAAATCAGGAAAGGAAGGAAGGAAGGAAGGAAGGAAGGAAGGAAGGAAGGAAGGAAGGAAGGAAGGAAGGAAGGAAGGAAGGAATGTATGTATGTGCATACGTCTGCCCGCCCTTGTTTATGTTATCCTCCTCCCCACCAGCTGCCTGTTGAGGGAGGGGTGGGAAGACGAGGGTTGAGTGCTAGTGTAGTAGGGATAGAAGGATAGGCCTGGAGTGATGAGGGTTTGAGGTGGAGAAGTGAGGACCTGGGGGTGGAGGGAGAGGTTAGGGGTTTATACATAGAGGGCTTGGAGGGGGTCTAGCTCTTGGGGGTCTAGTCTTTGGGTGGGAGAGGGCTATTATAGCTACTGTGTAGGGGCTGGGAGGTGGTGGGGGGAGATAAGCCAGGATGTAGAGGGGCACAACAGAGGGGCGTGTCACGTGCCTTACAGCCTGTAGGAGGTCGTGTAAGGGGGCAGACACTCGGTAGTCTTGTCTACAAACACCAGACACAGCTGTGTTGTCACTCCAGATGAAGCCTTTAATGCCGTTCCTCCTCGGCTGGATATATCAGTTCCTATTACTTACACTCCTGTTAGTAGGAAGCAAATGTTGAACATCAAGGTGGTTAGATGTGTAACACTAGAAACTACTAACAGACACATAGAGAGTATTAAATGAAGTGAATGTTATGCTTTTACTGATGGTTCTGGGCAGACAAACACAGGTAGAACAGATTGTGCAGTTGTAATATATAAAGAAAAGATGATAATGTCAAACAAGCAAAGACTGAACAACTGGGCCAGCACAACACAAACTGAACTAATGGGGATCTACCAAGCCACAGACTACCTTAAATACATTGGAGGTGGGGTGATATTCTGTGACTACCAAAGTGCTTTGAAATTAATGAACAGACCGTCAGGCTCTATGTCTAAAGTTGTCTGGGATATTAAAAGAAATGTGGCCAGAATTAAACTAAGATACAGACACATCTGGCAAGTTAGTGGCGCTGTACCCATACCGGAACACTCAGCTTGTAAATTTTGTAATAAACTTTTAAAGCATAATACTTGAACATTATTATTGAATGTGACACTGTTCAAAACCTCATATCATGAACTATATAACTACTATATTCATTAAGGCGTCCTTGAGAACATTCATGTAGCCTGTCCTAAATTTGCTGCCTCACTGATTCGTCCTCTAATAGAATTTAACACTAATGTATATGACCTATACTATTACCTCATTTGTGTATGAACCTCTGTCCAGTGTGGCAGTGAACAGTGGTATGGGATAGCGCCCTCAGTGTCAATATGTGGCTGACCTACTAAGAATAAGTAAATTGTACTTTAAGTTTTTTACCCATAAAATTGTTAAACTAAAAAAAGAAAGTTTCTGTAATCTGCTTATGTACTCTGTGAGTCAACGGCCTGACGACAGCTGTGTACCAGGTGGGATGTACATCTGTCACGTGGGCCTTCCGTCTTCCCTGTCTCCACCCTCCCTCAAGACCTCTTCCCTCTGTACACAGTAGAGGGGGGTAGGATAGGGGCTGTCGGCAAGCTTCCAGCCTAAGGTAAACACAAGCACACCACACATGTTTATCCTCGTCCCTTCATTTACATGCCCCTTCTCCCTCCCGTGCACCACTAAGACTCGGCACATTGACCTCCCCCAGCTGCTGAAGACTTGTACTGATATATATGAATTGGATGGTTGTTTGTGTTGGTTGGGATACTACACACACACACACACACAACACACACACACACACACACACACACACACATGGAGAGGTACTGAGCCTGGCCAACACGTATCTTTTTGTGTTTTGCGGGTTTTTTTTCTTACCTAAAATGGGGAAGTGGAACTGTGTATTTTGTTGTTATTCTGTGTGTATGGCTGTTTATCATGTGGGGTGGGAGGTGGGGTGGTGGGAGGTGAGGTGGTGTATGGGGCGGGAGGTGAGAGGTGGATGTAAGGGGAGGAGGGAGGTGAGGTGGGTGGATGTATGGGGAGGGAGGTGGAGTGGTGTGGGAGGGGATGTATGGGGAGGGAGGGTGGGGTGGATGTATGGGGGGAGGAGGTGAGGTGGATGTATGGGGAGAGGTGAGGTGGGTGTGTGGGGGAGGTGAGGTGGATGTATGGGGAGGAGGTGGAGGTGGATGTATGGGGTGGGGGTGAGGTGGATGTATGGGGATGGTGGTGGAGGTGGATGTATGGGGAGGGGAGGTGAGGATGTATGGGGAGGGAGGTGAGGTGGATGTGGGGAGGGAGGTGAGGTGGATGTATGGGGAGGGAGGTGAGGTGGATGTATGGGGATGGTGGTGAGGTGGGTGTATGGGGCGGGAGGTGAGGTGGATGTATGGGGAGGGAGGCGAGGTGGATGTATGGGGAGGGAGGTGAGGTGGATGTGAGAATGCATGCAACTGTTTGACTTGATAAAAGGGAAAATATATCACAGGTGTAAATTATATTCGAATTATTTAGAGACTGGTATTATGATGCTTTCATTGAGCACCTGTACACCTCCTACCTGGGCTTAATTATTTGAAGACGAAAAGGTTAAGCATCATCCTCGGACATCTGTAAAGTGTTAAGTGAATGTATCTGGTTAAGGTGATTTGTGTGTTTAGTTTGTCGACGTAGTTATTTTCTTGCATCTTCAGTAATAATGTTTCTGTGAGTTGTGTGTTTTAGATTAAGTCAGCCAGTTGGACAGTCTTATATGTTCACTTAGGAGAAATATTCACCGTATGAACTTAGGTGACTGTAATAGTGAGGGAGGCTGGCCAACAGTCTGGTGCTCGCTGAAATGAAACAAATTCCAGAGCAGAGTTTAGATTAAGTGAGAATTTGACACAAAAATATCGTCATTAACAAAAATATATATTGTTATTCTGCTGTTTAGTAGTTGCTGGTAACACATGCATAGGAAATTTCTTGTATTGATTTAAACGTCATTTTAAAGATACTTATTTGTCATTAATACACGATAAGTAAATACTCCGGTTCATCTGACTGAGGTATTCCCCTAACCGGTGCTCATATCTGTGGCTGGCATAAAGCTGCGGTGCTGCGTGTCAAATATCTCAACTGTAGCAAAATTGGTTGGACCATTTCAGCAGTTCCGGCAGGCTCATTACTGTGATGATGACCTCACCTATGGGAGCCGCCCGCATACCTGAGCGCAATTAAGCGCTGTACAGGTGCGGGCTGTGATTACCGGCATAGTGGGGCTCCCGCAGACACATTCCTTTGATTGTCGCTGTCACATTTATAGCTCATCTGGTGTATATTACCGGAGTTGATAACTATTTCTATATGTGGCTCAGGATATATCTCACATGCGTGCCTGCGTGCAATGCGTTGTGTGCGTGTGTTAGGTGAAGCAAGCGTGTCCCATTGCTGTAGCACCGCCAACTGGGCGTCACCAGGGCGGCGACACACTGCCAGGGTTTAAGTTCTGAGTACGGTAGTGAGTGTGAGGCTCACCAGACTTCTCCCTCAGGGAACCTTGATGGAGGAGGGGGAGTCTCTATGAGGGTCTCACTCCGGGCAGTCCCTCACTGTCTCACCCAAGACCTACCTGTTGTTGGGGGAGGGGGGGGGGGCGACCTCACCTCACCCCCACACTCCGGTCAGCAGAACATATTGTAAGACAGTTTTTGTAATAATTGTGTCGTGTTTATGGCTATACAGGTCACAGCAGCCATGATTGGACTAAACTTCCGTACATTATATTTTCAATTGTTTGATACAATACAGTCACGTGAGTCACCAAAAACACCCGTTGAAATATTGAGAAGGTGATACTGATATTATAAGAAAATACAGAAAATTACAAAATATTTAAAGGAATGAATTTGGCGTGATAAGAGTTGTTCATTAAGAAGACAAATCACAGTTTAATAATCATGTTCCACCAGTCAAACAGTTACCCCCGACGCCTCCAGCCCAGTCGTGTATCAAAGTGTTCACTGCCATAATTAACTGTATATTAAGTGACTCGTTAATCTCCCGTCAACTCCCCTGATAGTGGTAGGCGTGGCGAGCTATCAGTGGGCGTGGTGAGCTATCAGTGGGCGTGGTGAGCTATCAGTGGGCGTGGTGAGCTATCAGTGGGCGTGGTGAGCTATCAGTGGGCGTGGTGAGCTATCAGTGGGCGTGGGGTCAGCTGCCGGGCATTATGTCACACACAATATGGCTCACCAATGTGTGTTGAAGGGCAAGATTTTCCACCGTAATTTACCTGTAGACTTGGAGTAACTTAAACCAATGTTATCAAGATCGTGAAGTGGGATATTGGGCTTTTAATTAATCAGCTTTACCTGTTATATAACTTAGTATACCTGTCCGTTAGTGAGTCTGTCATGCTTGTGAGATTGGTTAAGGAACAGGAAATTTAGGCACCTTCTTTTATTTCACCTGATGATTAAACACCCTGATGCTAACCTAACCTAACCGTACCGTACATACATTATGTTCCACCTAAAGTACAATGCCTATAGAGCCGACCACGGGAGCTTCTGGTGGTGACAATACAAGTGTTTAATAACATTATCTCGTGTCGTAGTTTTCGTTGGCCAAGTATTGTTCCTCAGAAGTTTTAGTCCATTTATAAGATATGAGTGAAGAATTGTGGTATTATTTCCTATTGTTGGTGTTGGTCGTTCAACAGGCGTCCCATGGAGCCTTACCTTGTGCTACAGGTTACCTAGTTTACATCTGGCGTCGATTTCGGGGGTTTTGGTTCACCTGTCGTAGGTGAGTGTGTAAACAATCTACCCATATGACACTTGATCAACCTGGCTGTTGCTGCTTATTCAGGATGTTAAACGGAAAACCTCCTTCACAGATTAATTTGTTGTGGGTGAGGGGAAAGGGTACTCACGAATCGACGCCATGTAGAGGCCAGGCTGCCACGGTGTTGACATAGATGTGGCGGGCTCTAGTAGACAGCAATGTGGCAGGTGCAGACAGAGACACAGGGCCTCTGGCAGCGCTGGCAGTGTTTTACTTTGAAACATTGTTTTATCTTTCACTCGTTGTAAGTGCCCGTGACAGTAGTTAAAGTAAATTAGCTGTGCCATTAACGGTTGTACCGGCACGTATTGTGGCAGTAAAAATAACCAGTAACCCTCGAGTGCTGTGGTAATTATATAGCAACAACAGTACAGTACAGCAACACACACACACACACAACACCTTAATAAACTGTGTTTAGATGTGTATGTATTAAGTAATTACTACAGGAACAATATAAGAGGAGTGATTAGCGATGGGAGGGACAGGTGGCTGGTGTGAGGTGCGGCGCTCCAACAATAAAGGTCCTTAAGCTCCTGACAAGGTTAAACATTATAAGCTAACACTCTCTCTGGTAGGTGGAGTGTTGGCACTTGTGGTGGAGGTCGACCTTACACGAGTACCGTGAGTTTTTGTGGTTCCCTGTAGCGTTTTTTTTTTTTTAAACTATCCACTACAACCTTTTGGACGTCGAGTGCTCGTAGTGTCTTGTGTCTGTCTACAAGTGTACTTATGTCCCTGTATAATACACGTGACTAGTAGGAGGGGCCCCTGTGTGGAGTCTCCGCCTCTCCTTAAAATAAGTTTATGCTGTGTTTTTATTTTCTTAAAGACTGTATCAGGAGTTCTTATTATCCAACACATTAACGTCGCTCCTGAAGCACTTGTGAGTTATTGTGTTTTGATTTTGGCGGAACACAGATGAGAACAGTGTAGACGGTATTGGGGGCCCATGATTGTCTCCCCCTCCTCTTAACTCCCCTCCTTACTCTCACTCTGTCCTCTCACGCCCCTAGTGAGAGTAGGACTACCCCGTGTATAGGTCCACTAGTGTTCACGCTGCGGTCACTGGAAGCTTTAAGGTTAAAGGGTCATCGGATTTTCTCATGTTAAATGTTTCCACTGAAGGTAAATGAGTTTCCACCGCCATAAACTTGTGATCTATCTGACAGTCAACCCGTGTGAGGCTCTGTTAGTGTGTCATAACTGCTGGAACTAACACACAGCGCCTGACTGACTGATGTAGCACCACCTAGAAACCGTTTCTCCCAGCCTCTAGTGAACCGTTCAGAGGTGACATACATGTGCTGATTCCGTGTGTGTGTGTGTGTGTGTGTGTGTGAAAGACAGACAGACACAAACAGCTAGACAGACTAGCAGATATGTAATTAATTGGATAAATGGGAGTAGAGGAAGAGGAAGACAGGAAGTGAAGACTGCGTAAACATGGCAGAGAAAAGACAAGAGTTGAGTCCTATAGGGATGGATGTTGTTGTCTGCCTGTACAGTAACACCGTCAGGCGGGTTGTTGTATAGAGGAGGAAAGAACAGTTAAAAATAATCTTTATTGATATAGAACTGACAGATATATCAATGACTGACAGGGGTAAGAGTTTGTTTACATGTAGGGAGGGTGTAGCAGTGTACCAGTGTGTGTTAGGCAGTACAGTACTAAGTGTAGCTTGGGTGTAAGTGATTGTATATGTGGATGGTTCGGTGGTATTGACCAGTATGAACAGATTTAATCAGTATAGATAACATGAGGTAGAGAACCATCGAGCGTAACGAGGATTGTGTTGTTGTGCTGCGCTTGTTTTGTTGTTGTTTTGGTGCTGCGCTTGTTGTGTTGTTTTGTGGTGTTGTGTTGCTATTGTTGTTGGTACTGTGCTTGTTGTGGTATTGGTGGTGCTGTGCTGTGCCACGTAGGAGCAGGGAGTGATGTAGTGAGGCAGTAGATCACAAGGCTGGTGTGTGCCCCTGACTCCCGTTTGGGGATAATTGACATGAATGTGTTGTAAGTGATAAGACGGTGTAGGGGCGATGTTTTGTTGCTGCTGCTGTGTTCTCTCTACCAGCCGTGTGTAGGTCGTCGTATCACACAAGTTACTACCAGTTGTTTGCCCTTACATGTACCAGGACAGCTGAGTTGTACAATCACTAGTAATAAGAGGATTGTAGGGGAGTGGTGTAGTCTACATATATCTTACTGTCTTAGCACAATATTAAGTACAGTGTACATTACCCTGACATGATGGTGACAGCAGTGATATACAGTATAGAGGAGGTGTGTTGTTGAGGTTTAGACACATCCAGCAGGTACAGTAGAGTCGTGTGTTGTTATACTCTGACCGGCAGCAGCACGCGTGTGGTGGCAGGGAACACAGTACGTCGTCTAGTAATATTAAACCCACAGATTATTTTTTTTCCTGGATAAGAGGATTAGTGGAGGGTGTGCAGTGTTGTCTTGGGGTGAGGAGTCAGGGCAGGGCAGGGGGGTTCGGGGTCAGTATCTTCCCTCACTGTAGTGTGTTGTGTACACCTCAAGTGCCTCACAAGGGCCTCCCCGGCTACCTGTAGGGCGTGCCACAACTCGTTCTACAACACCCACACTGTCACGCTTCCCAATACAAACATAACTTAAGGGAGTGTCCTGACTGGCCGCCATTAAGAGGGTTTTTCTTTTTTTTTTTGAGACATTATTTTGTTCAATAATTTCTTTATGAATTATAATTATCAGGAGAAAGACTATTTTCTGTATAATAGTTAATAGTGAGTTTTACTTCGTGTCATTTCCAGTTGTAAATATTAGGTGTTGGTGTTAGAATTATATTAAATACAAAATATTCTTGGCGCCAGTTATCTTTGAAACTGTAATAACTCATAAAAACAATGACTCAATCTGCCATGACACGTCAATTCCTAGTAATGTATATCCTTATGTAAGTTTTCCTTTTGTAATATCTCCAACACATCTTTATTATCACTGTTTATAGGATACAATTGTTTCTGCTGTTTAATAATAATAGATGACATTATTATTATTATTATTTTGTTTTGTTGAAAATAAAAGTTGTATATTTGTTTCTATATATTGTTTGTTTTTTGTTTTGGTGAGGTATAAACCCGTGACTTCCTATATTATATCAGTACAAAGAGCCTCGGGTTACTGAGAGTGTATTGTATGTGGTGAGCTGAGCTGAGCGGTAGTGAAGGGCACAGCAAGAGCCTCAGGTTACTGAGCTGGTGTGGGTGTGGAGCTGAGCGTTAGTTAGTGAGGGGCACAGCAAGAGCCTCGGGTTACTGAGCGTATGTATTGTAGTGGTGAGCTGAGCTGAGCGTTAGTTAGTGAAGGGCGCAAGAGCCTCAGGTTACTGAGCGTATGTAGTGGGTGAGTTGAACGTTAGTTAGTGAGGGGCACAGCAAGAGCCTGGCGCTGAGCGTATGTTGTAGTGGTGAGCTGAACGTTGAGTTAGTGAGGGGCACAGCAAGAGCCTCGGGTTACTGAGCGTATGTATTGTAGTGGTGAGCTGAGCTGAGCGTTAGTTAGTGAAGGGCACAGCAAGAGCCTCAGGTTACTGAGCGGCGTAGTGAGTTGAAGCGTTAGTTAGTGAGGGGCGCAGCAAGAGCCTCGGGTTACTGAGCGTATGTAGTGGTGAGCTGAACGTTAGTTAGTGAGGGCACAGCAAGAGCCCTAGGTTACTGAGCGTATGAAGTGGTGAGCTGAGCATTAGTTAGTGAGGGCACAGCAAGAGCCTCGGGTTACTGAGCGTATGAAGTGGTGAGCTGAGCGTTAGTTAGTGAGGGGCACAGCAAGAGCCTCGGGTTACTGAGCGTATGAAGTGGTGAGCTGAGCGTTAGTTAGTGAGGGGCACAGCAAGAGCCTCGGTTACTGAACGTATGTAGTGGTGAGCTGAGCGTTAGTTAGTGAAGGGCACAGCAAGAGCCTCGGGTTATTGAACGTATGTTAACAAAGAGACATAATTTTGGAATCACCTGGAGATTAACTATCCCAACGCTAACCTAACCTAACCTGAGGTAGAGTTTGTGTGGTTATCTTAAGGTGATTTAAACTGGATGGATGAATCGCCAGGTTACCCATATTTTGTATCACTTTATAGATACATGTTGGCATACTTAAACCTGAATTAATACCTTTATTTTAATGGTGATGTTTATAATGCGTGAACAGTATACAGCAGTGGAGAGTTACATGATGTTTATTATTCAAGCACGACGAAGTAATTCTGGCGTGATCAAGGAAGGACGGTGAACATGGACAAGAACTTTCACACACAGAGATAGAGAAAAAGTGATTAATTCTGATACGTTGACTTTAATTACAACTTTCCATTGTTCCGGATGACATGAAAACACGAAGGAGTTTGTTAACCGGACTGTAGTATAGAATCCAGCTGTTTCATAGTGGCCAGGGACTCGGAGTGTTTTGTTTGGGTCAATAAACAACAGAAATTACGATGGTATAAAGCTTCTTCCCGTTGAAGAACACAGTGGACGCTATAAGGGAAGACTCGAGTGATATACTAAGCCCCAGGTGTTACACGTAAATGTTGAAAATGGAGTGGAACGCCAGACGCTGCTAAATGCTCGTGATGGCAAAGATTTAAGTCTCACGAGTCAAGGTCTTTTATAAGAGGTTCGTCACAGCACCACCCTGAATTAGTTGCAGGCTGCACTTGTGGCGGGTTGTGTTCCGGTGTCATTTCACACAATGGTTTCCCGGGAAAGGATTTTTTAGAACCCAGAGTCTGGTGTGTGTGGTGGATTTACTTAAGCATTTTGGCGGAATCGCTTTTAGACAGGATTGACAGAACTCCCAGGCGGATTTACTAATACATTGCTGGATTTACTGACTCACTGCCGGATTTACTGACTCACTGCTGGATTTACTGACTCACTGCCGGATTTACTGACTCACTGCCGATTTACTGACTCACTGCTGGATTTACTGACTCACTGCTGGATTTACTGACCACTGCCGGATTTACGACTCACTGCTGGATTTACGACTCACTGCTGGATTTACTGACTCACTGCTGGATTTTACTGACTCACTGCTGATTTACTGACTCACTGCCGGATTTACTGACTCACTGCTGATTTACTGACTCACCGCTGATTTACTGACTCACTGCCGATTTACTGACTCACTGCGGATTTACTGACGGATTGCTGACTCACTGCGATTTGCTGACTCACTGCCGGATTTACTGACTCACTGCTGGATTTACTGACTCACTGCTGGATTTACTGACTCACTGCCGGATTTACTGACTCACTGCCGGATTTACTGACTCACCGCTGGATTTACTGACTCGCTGCCGGATTTCTGACACACCATCGCATAAACTAATTCCTGTTATGGGTTGAACTATTTCGCTTGACACTTCCTTTCTCTTTCACGCACTTAAGACAAACTCGTTCTGTGCTGGAGTGTAAATGAGACTTTCTAACGACGTTTAAACTCCACGCTGGAGATAATGTGGGGGTGAGAGGTGTGTGTGTGTGTGTTGTATATTTGATTTGTTTATATTAATTTGGTTTATTTATTCAGGTTTTATTTGTTTGTTTGTTTTATTTATTTGTATATTTATTTATTGTAATTTTATATACAATAGTAGGTTAGGTTAGGTGATTATTACAGAAGGGATGATGATTTTTATAATGAGAAGATTAATAGTAATAATGATAGCAATAAAGGAAGAAATAGAACCAAATATAACAATGCTAATAACAAAAATAGCGATAATAACAATAATGAGAAGAAATTAAATAATAATAACAGCATTAATAGTGAGAAGGGCAGAAATAACAGCGGTAAGGGGGGCAAGAAATAATAACAGTAATAATGATAATAAAAGTACCAGAAATAATAATAATAATAATAATAATAATAATAATAATAATAATAATAATAATAATAATAATAATAATAATAATAATAATAATTTAACTGCCTAACATATACACAGACACTCAGGCATTTTACTTAACTATGGTTAGGTTAGGTTTGGTTAAGTTAGGTTGTTTGTTAGGTGTTAGGTTGGTTTGGTTTGGTTTGGTTTGGTTAGGTTGTTAGGTTTGGTTAGGTTAAGTTTGGTTAGGTTAGGTTTGGTTAGGTTAAGTTTGGTTAGGTTCTGTGACTTTTTCTCCTGGATTAGGTCTTATATGCCAGAGTGAAGGCGACAAACTGCTCTCACCTCAGCCTGTCATAATTATGTATGCACTGGCCTGTGTATCGTCTCGTGTAAGTACTGTAGATGTATGCATTCACTAGCGCTTGTATTTCTCGGGGTGTATGTATGCCTTGATGTATAAAAACACTCGTGTTATGTATTGTTAATGTATTCACAGGTGTATGTCTGTGCTGGCGTCCCTCGCTCAAGACGTGATTGGCTTCCAGACAGACGTGAGCTCTCGCCCACCTTCCTTACCTACTCCTCCCTCCTTACCTTCTTCCTTCCTTCTCTCCTTGCCTCCCTCCTTCCTTACCTTCTTCCTTCCTTCTCTCCTTGCCTCCCCTTATCTTCTTCCTTCTCCTGTCCCCCCCCGTCCCCCCTCTCCTTCTTTTATCTCCCTCCCCTACCTCCCTCCTTACCTCCCTCCCTCTACCTTACCTCCCCCTCTCATCTCCCTCCTTACCTCCCTCCCTCCTTACCTCCCTCTTTCTCATCCACCCTCCCTTTTTCCCTCCCAACTTCCCTCTTCCTTCCCTCTTCCCTCCCTCCTCTTGACGCTTATGGTAGTGTTTGAATTTTCGTGTTTGATGGGACAAGCTTAATGACCCTCTAAGTGGCCGTACAAGATCCTACATTGATAAACCCGCACGAGTACCGAGGGAAGTTAGGTTAGGTTAGGTTAGGTTAGGCTAGGCTAGGCTAGGCTAGGCTAGGCTAGGCTAGGCTAGGTTAGGTTAGGTTAGGTAGGTAGGTCAGGAAGCAGGTAATTTGGCGGGTGTGATTTTTTGAGGGTGGTGGAGTAAGAGTTACGGCGTGTTGTTATAATTTAGCCAAGAGTAATATAGACAGAGTATGGAAATTTGCGTATTAATTCAAAGTTGTTCGTTTTCATGTCGATAATTATTATAAGAGCGTGTGTAAAAATATAAGAACACAGGTATATACGTAATCAGAGTATATCATAAAAATATACCGGTATATGCTCTCTCTCTCTCTCTCTCTCTCTCTCTCTCTCTCTCTCTCTCTCTCTCTCTCTCTCGTGGTTAGGGTTTCCGTTCTAGAGAAAGCAGGACACACGCCATAATTACGCCTTAAATGCCTCTGGTATCGTGGTTGGGTGACGACAGTGCTGGGGTGTAGTCGGTGTTTTGAGGCCTCGAGGAGTTGTAGATATTACTGTGTTGTTCTGTAGAGTGTGTTGTTCTGTAGAGTGTGTTGTTAATTGTCTAATAATAATAATAATGCTGTTGATGACGATAATGAAAAATATATAGTTTTCTATTTTCCAACAACATAAAACAAACTAATGGAAAAGTTTATAAATATCAATAATTAGAGAAACAAATATATTTCATGAATACATTATATAACAACTTTACATCATTCACTTATAATGTACCTAAGTCGTGTGTCCTCATTATGGCCAGCTGAGTGTAAATCGTCGTCATTGCTTCTCGTGTATGACGGTCAGGTGCACGTGGAAGGTCTTAAGGTGTGTGTGTGTGTGTGTGTGTGTGTGTGTGTGTGTTTTAGGTGCTGTTGGTGTTTAGGCAGGTGAATCCGGGGCCTCGGGCTCACCTACTCCCCCCCCTCCCCCTCCACTCCCCGCCCTAGCCCCCTCTTACCCCCTCTTACATACCTGTGGAGGGGGGACTGTTATACCTGGTGTTATTAGTGATAGCCTGGAGGGTCGCTCTTGTGAGGTCATCTGGATCACCTGGAGATTAATCACCCTAACCTAATGCATCCTAGCCTAACCTAACCCCTCCAGGTAGCTTTAGGGTGTTAGTCATCAAATTAAATATGCTATGGATCTAACCTTAAGAGGAGCAGCTGTGTAACACTGTGTGGAGGTGGAGCTGTGTAACACTGTGTGGAGGAGCAGCTGTGTAACACTGTGTGGAGGGGCAGCTGTAGGTGTACTGGTGTTCTCTGTGTTAAGGAGAGACTATAAGAATGTTGACATAGTTTTGCCTGTGTAGATAATGGTTGTCGGGTTAGGTTAGGTTTGTGGTGTGAGCAGTACTGGACAGCGGTGTTTTATTGGTTTAGTGTTTGGGTTAAATAATAGTGAGGTGGGGACGAGTCCGAGTGTAGCGACATTACTAGTGGGAGGGGCAGTGACGGTGTTGATGGGGTGACAGTGAAGGTACTGCAGTGAGGCAGTCATCACCAGGTGCCTCCCAGGTTGTGGTCACGACGCTATTTCCTCCAACACCGCCGCTGCTCCGCCAGAAGATCATCCGGAAATATTTCCTCTGTTTCTGTATTATTATTATTAACCCGCAACTTACGGGTGGAGGCGGGGGCGTCACGTCATTTCTGATTTGAGAAGCAGACACAACACCTGGCCAGTGTGGCAGCAGACACACACACACACACACACATTTGCCCCTCCACGAAAGTAAACAGAAACACAGCGCCATAGTCCATCCTGCAGGTAGAGACAGAAGACCACAACTGTCTGCTGTGTGTGAGAGGAGCAGACACCGCCATCTGAACTGACTGCGACAGCTGACAGACAACCATCCTCTCCTCCAGGTAGAAAACACCAAAGACAGCGTTCTGTACTTTGTTTATTTAACTGTAATTCATAAACTGTAGAACTAAAGGCTGAAGGTGTCTTGTTTTTTATTAAGAAGTGAGCGGACATGGGCAGGTTGGCTGCTCTCGACTAAGGTGTGTCTAGTTCCGTATGTGTTCTGTATTATTTGTTAACTTGAGAACTTCCCGGTTTACTGTTTTGGTAGCGAGAAAAAATGCCGCCGCCCCCTGACGACCGAGTATAACATTAACGCTGAATTGTTGGTACACACTTGTGCTCTTTGTTCCGGGGCATCTACAGTAATAGTTTCCTTTTATTGGTTTACACGTGTGTTGTACAGCAGCGATGATGAGAGAATAACACTCCTTTACAATTGTCGGAAGCTGAGTACTAGCTCTCATAAGAAAATAAGGAGTCTTTAATAGGCCGGTTGGCTTGTGCATGACAGCTCACGTCGAGAGTTACTACCACTCTCTATCATCCATGAATCTATCCAGCCTCCTTTTAAAACTTTTCAGCGTCCCAGCACTTACTACAAAGTTGCTAAGCTTGTTCCACTCGTCCACCACCCTATTTGTGAACAAGTTTCTTCCTATCTCCCTCCTAAACCTAAACTTATCCAACTTTAATCCGTTGCTCCGAGTCCTATCCTGCTCTGATATTATAGGAACTTTATCTATATCGCCTTTATTGATTCCTTTCACCCACTTAAATACTTCTATCATATCTCCCCGCACTCTTCGTCTTTCTAGGGAATGCAAGTTTAGTTTCTTTAATCTATCTTGATGTGGAAGGTTTCTAAGTCCCGGAATCATTTTCGTCATTCTTCGCTGCACCGACTCTAGTGAATTGATATCCATTCTATAATAAGGGCACCAGAACTGAACAGCATAATCGAGGTGCGGCCTGACTAGCGCAAGATATAGTTGCAATATGACCTCCGCACTCTTAGTTAAGGGTGCAATAAAATTTCACTCGTCTTGAGAAGAATGTGTGTGATGTTTGGGTGTGGACGAGATGGTTCCTGAGGGAGGCGCGGCAGGTATGTCTCACACGCCTCCGGACGCCTTATAAACACGAGATTTATGTTATGTCTCAGCCGAGTCTACTGGAGGGGGTGAAAAGGCTTGAAATTCTCTAAATAACAGATTGTATCATTGCTCACGCGGGTCTCTTGTATCCTGCTTCGTGGCGTGATGTGTAGAGCAGTGTTGTAATGGTTGTGTGTAAGTTATGGTGTGGTGGTTGTGGCGTGTATTATGTGGTGGTGGTGTAGGGCTTCACACCTTGTAAGTCTTCATAACCGTACACATGCTGAGTGTAGTTGTACAGTCCCCTTCACTAGTGTGTTTACAGGGGCTCGTCATTTAAACATTTCACTAAGCATTACATTGAGATATTTGTTTTAATATTGTTTTGATTCCATAAATATTGCGAATTTCCTTCTGTCGAATGTAAACAAACACAGCTCTGCCACACTGCACAAAACCTGACAAGCCCCTGTAAACGCACCAGTGAAGGGAACTGTACTGTACGTTACTCCTTACCACTATCAACACTTAACATGACCACTTTACTAGCACCTTATACAAGTACACATCACCACTTATACCTACGTTACAGTTACCACTTAATTGTGTTATTCTAGTATGAAAATTGTTCGTACTATATGTGTGTGTGGAGGTTTATACGAGGAAAATAAATACTCTTTAGAATATTGGTTAAAGTTTAGAGAGAAGCAAGACAGCGGTGGGGTGTTTGTGTTGGCTTGAATGGGTGGACGTGTGGGTGGTGTGTGTGGCTTGGGTGGGTTGGTGTGTGTGTGTGTGTAGGTAGGTGGGTGTTGTGTATGTGGGGTGTATGTGTTGTCTTGGGTGTAACAGCTCTTGTAAACGTTAACACACTTTTTCCATCTACCCACCCACTCACTCTCCCACCCACCAACACACCTACTCTTCACTCACCTAACCCCACGCACACCCACCCCACCCACCCATCGCACGTCATGTAACACAGTTATATTTCAAGGAATATTCTTCACTAATACAAAGTTAGAGGCTACGTGTAGACACCTCAGTTGCTGTCATTCCTAATCTCGCTGATGGATGCTTCTTGCCCATGAGGGATGTTCTTTCCACGTGCGGAATGATCATTGTTGTCGTTAATCATCATCGTCATCGCCTTAATCATCATCATCATCATCATCATCATTATTATTATTATTATTATTATTATTATTATTATTATTATTATTATTATTATTATTATTATTATTATTGATGCCTTTATACCTTTAATAAATACAAGAGATAAACATCAAGGTAACACTGAGAGTTGTATAGGTATACCTGAGTTAATTAAATTACACCTGTGAGTGAGGTCGTCTCCCCTTGTTTACTTTCTCCCCGGCTTCCTCCCCGAGTCCTTATTGACGGATGAGGCACCTCGTTAAAACTGACGGATGAGTAACTAATGGATGGGTGAAGGCGTACAGGTGAGGTCAGGGCGGAAAGTGGTGGCGGTGAGAGTAGGGATGAGTGGAAAGTTGGTGAGGGGAAAGGTGGAGAGATGGGAGGGAAGATATGTGCCGAGTAAACAAAGGGGAAAGAGGAGGAGGGAGGCATTAGCAGCAGTGGGGCGACAAGAGCTGCTGAATCAACTCTCCCTCCAAGGTCGACACACCTCACACCCCACCAAGCACATGGCTGTGTGTAATAATAATAATTAATTAACGGTTTATTGAAAAAGTCGGCAGCCCGAAGGCTGAAAATATACATTGGGCAAAAATGGCTTATTACATATTAAGACGTGGGGTGGGTGGGTCGTTTAACGAAAGCTTTCATTACTGGAAGGAGAAGGAACATTGATTGGACATACAAATTATTATAGTTTACAGTTGATGGCCCGGCCTGGTCATGGAGACACCAGGTGGTGAGGTGTTCACGTGGTGTAGTAACTCGTCCTCAGGTGTTGATATGAAGGACCTTACGTGGTCGTGTGTGTGTGTGTGTGATGGTACAACACCTAACACCTCAATACTCGTACAGTACTCGTGTCAAGAGGTTTTGACAGGACGTTATTTTAATTAACACTATAAACTGCTGCAGGACTATGGTGCGTCCCTATTGACTCACTGTACAAGATGTGTTTATAATAACAATAACAACCATATAACAAAAAATATTTCAACATGTTATCTTTAGAAATCACAATGAATCCGTAACACTGATTCTGTAACACGAGGGGATAATATAACAGGTCCCTCCACGTGACAGTGACAGAAAGTGTGACAAGAGGAATCCCTCACATAATGAGTGTGTGTGTAACAGCAGTCACACTTTAATGTTAAAAGAGATTTAAAGTGTGTGTGTTCCCATCCAGTTAGAAGAGGGACAATGGTCGCTAGTTAAGCACACGTGGCCTTGAATTGGCAGTTTAGGGTTGTTAAGTGGCGTATCCTCTCTTAACCAGGAAACAATAGAGACACTTAAGGACCATGGGCGTGAGGGGCGGCGGTGTAGGAGCCAGGGCGAGATGTGGGTGTAGTGTAGGTGTAGTGTAGGTGTATCTGCGGTAGGGGGAGGCAAGAGTGTAGTGTTATGGTGTGGGGGATTTAGCAGATAGTGAGGGTGTAGTGCTTTGGTGTGTTTGGGTGTAACTATGGTGGGTATTGTGTATCAGTGTAAGTAAGGGGGTGTAGGGTGGTAGTGTGTACGCATCGGGTGTGAGGATGTAGCCTTGCTTGGTACTGTCCTGAGGTGTTGTGGTGTTACTGTGTCGCTGATGATAGTGTAGTGGTGTGGTGTGACTGTGTGTGTGTTGCATCAGGAACGGTAGTTGTGGGGTGAGGTAAAGGAAGGAATAGGAGGGGTTAAGGGGGATTAGGGAAAGAAAGAAAAGACCTACTTGAGGGAGAGAAGGAAGGCGTGTCACCGTGGCGTGTTCCATGATCAAGGTCATGCAAGGATACACTCGTAGTTACTATTGATCATCTCAAGTCCAACCGAGCTAGTAGTACACACACACACACACACACACACACACACACACACACACACACACACACACACACACACACACACACACACACACACACACACACACACACACTCTCTCTCTCTCTCTCTCTCTCTCTCTGCTTACTACTTTGCTGTCACTCAGAATCGAATATGACGATCATCCAGCTTATTATACAATAATGTGAGTTATTAAGGATGTCACCTTCGTTGGTGAGCTCTGAGGTGACTAGAGAGGCCGATACGGGACCGGCAGGGTCATCCATAGATGTTGCACGTGTGGAGGGCTACATCTAGTGCGGGAGGGGTGGCGGCACCGTCTTTCCGGCGTTGGCGCTTGTCTGCCTCGGAATGCAGTCGGGCTAACCCGGAAGTATTGACACTTTCTCGTGTGGTGCTCCTCCAAGCGTTACGGTGTGGAGTAATCGTCTCCCAGGTGAAGGGATCAAGATAACACACATTAAAACTGTAAACACATTTTGGCTCTCGTAGATAAGTCAAGACCTCTGTACAGAACTAAACAGTATACTGAAAATAGTAACTTAGATCTGCAGTTGTTCTGATGCTTGTGAATAAGATTTTGGATTCTGAGTTCTTGGGGGGTGGTGATGTGAAGGGACGGAGGGAAATAATGTAATGGGATGAGAAGGGGAGATGTAAAGGGGAGGGTAGGGATTGATGTAAAGGGGTGGCAAGGGAATGGGAGGTGGTGATGGGAAGGGAAGGGGGGAGCTAGCAGGAGGGAATCATGAAGGTGGCGTGTGAGGCTAGGTCAGGGGTCAACTTTTTTATTAAGTTATGGTTTAACATCACCTGTCGTCTGTTCATGACTAGGGGGGGCTTCCTATATATATACCTGTAGTATAGAGATGTATAAAGAGGAGGAGGGTGTTGCTAAGGTCAGTACACTCTCCTCCTCTGTCAGTAGTCAGGTCCAGCACACACACACACACTCTCTCTCTCTCTCTCTCTCTCTCATCTATATTAATAAATTCTTTCTTTATTAATTACGTATTTTTATTATTATCATTACACACGTTTTATAGTTTTCTTAATTTTCTTTCATTTCTCTTATTCCACATTTCTCCACACCCCCTCTTCCCTGTCATCCACTCTTGCTTTTCAATTCTCCTTCATTATCAGTTTTCTTCATACACTTATCTTTCGTGTGTGTGTGTGTGTGTGTGTGTGTGTGTGTGTGTGTGTGTGTGTGTGTGTACACGGAGGTCAAATAGTCCAATCAGTTTATAAGTTACTTAACGTTAAGACACAAATAGTTTCACTTGAAAGGCTTGTGTCCTCCTCCTCCCTCCTCCTCCCTCCTCCTCCTCCTCCTCCCTCCTCCCTCCTCCCTCCCTCCCTCCATCTTAATTGTGGGTTTAAGGAAATAACAACTGTTTTCTCTACACGAGTTGAAGAGGTTGAGTGAGAGGTGAGGGATGGGGAGGGAGGAAAGGAGGGAGAGATGAGAAGGCAAGGGGGAAGGAAGGGGCACAGTGAGAGGGAGGGAGTATCATTAGGGGTCACTAACCTGAGTGGCTTCCTGACCTCCACGGTGAAGACATAGGAGGAGAGAGCAGGTGAGAGAAGAGATGGCAAATGTAAGAAGAAGAAGAAGGGAATAGAAGGAATAATAAAGAAAGGAGAATTAGTGAGTGTAAGAAAAAATTATATATCAAGTAAAAGAACAATGCAGTGAATTGGTTATTGTTACTAAAATACTCAAGTAATATTAGAAGAAGACAGCCACCCACCCACCTGCACCACCACACCACACTCCACCCACTCCACTCCACCACTCCACTCCACCCACCCACCCAATCTTCTATTTAGCTTGCCTTTTGTGGGTAAAATATCTGAAGTGAAGTGTGAAATAATGAAACATAGCAGAGAGCAAGTCACCGCCAGGCTGAAGTGAACGGAACAAAGTGACGGGGGCGGCTGGTGAGGGGAGGTCTGTATGCTGGAGGAACGAGAGATGGTGGAGAAGAATGAGAGAGAGAGAGAGAGAGAGAGAGAGAGAGTTGAGGCAAAGTATTTTTGTAACCAGTATAGCTTAGTGTGTGTGTGTGTGTGTGTGTAGTGGTTCACGAGGCCCGGGTGTTGGTAAACTATGCTGCACTGTGCGTGTCTGTCAATAACTAAATTTCAAGCTTGACAGCTGGAGGTTGCACAAGACATGGTAGAGGATTCATTATATATATGTTTTATCATTGTGTAGTCATATCACCTGTTACGCGTCACTGAGTTTACGTGTTGTTGAAATGTATGACTCATAATAGTTTGTGGTAAGATGTATAATTGTTATGTGGAGAAATATTGTTGAATAAGGTGAATTACGTCAGTGTGTGCTGGTGAGATACACATAATTTATTGTACATGTAAATGAAAGTTTTTTGCTACGTGTTATAAATATATTTCTGTATATTTTCAGTCGTTTTATTAAAACTTCACCGTTTATGTTAATACCCTAAACGTGTCTCTCCCCCCACCCCTCCCCTCCTCAGACCTCCCTCCTTCTCCTTATGTTCCTTCCTGTTTCCTCCTCCTCCTGTTCCTTTCCTTCCTCTCTTCCTCCTTCCCCCTGTCCCCCTCCCCTGCCCCCCCAAAAAAATTACATACTAAGATATAAGAGTTATTAAAAAATATATGACTGTTATTAATAAAATCCGGATCATCTCGTAAAGTAATTTTGTGTATTAAAGACTAAAAGACCCTGTGACGTCAGAAGTGTTGATCAAGTCTCAACAGGTGTCAAGTCTTATTACGAGTTTTGAATATATTGGTGCGTTTTATTAGTGATGCCACACCTGTCAAACACCTGTACTGAAGGACTGTGGTCAGTAAATTACAGTTGCGTTTCATGACACCTGTTATAAGATATTAATGAGAGTTAGGTTAGGTTAAGTGAGATTAAGTTAGGTTAGATTAAATTAAGGTAGGTTAGATTAAGTTAGGTGCGTTTCATGACACGTATTAAAGATGTTGATGAGAGGTGTGTATTGTGGGAGGGAGAGGCCAAGCATTACTACTTTCACTGACAGCCACTCAAGGATCTCATCTCCCTTGGCCTGTGAGGACGAAAGTGTCAAGGCGGTCAAGAGGTAAGTATCAAGGCAGTGAATAGGAGAGTGTCAAGGTGAGGGGTGAAGAAGTGTCCAGGTGAGGGAGGAGGGAAGTGTCAAGGTGGGAGGTGAAGAAGTGTCCAGGTGAGGGAGGAGGGAAGTGTCAAGGTGGGGGGTGAAGAAGTGTCCAGGTGAGGGAGGAGGGAAGTGTCAAGGTGGGAGGTGAAGAAGTGTCAAGGTGAGGGGTGAAGAAGTGTCCAGGTGAGGAGGAGGCGTCAAGGTGGAAGTGTCCGAAGGTGGGAGCGTCAGGGAGAGGGAAGTGTCAAGGTGGAAGAAGTGTCCAGGTGAGGAGGAGGGAAGGTGTCAAGGTGGGGGGTGAAGAAGTGTCCAGGTGAGGGAGGAGGTGAGGGAGTGTCAAGGTGGGGGGTGAAGAAGTGTCCAGGTGAGGGAGGAGGTGAGGGAGGAGGGAAGTGTCAAGGTGGGGGGTGAAGAAGTGTCCAGGTGGGAGGTGAAGAAGTGTCCAGGTGAGGGAGGAGGGAAGTGTCAAGGTGGGGGGTGAAGAAGTGTCCAGGTGAGGGAGGAGTGTCACCACACCCGTCACGTCCATAAACAACTGGACGTCATGTTCTCCTGTCATACACGTCCACCACCGCCGCTGCTTCCTGTTCCTTCATCTCTTCCTCGGTCATTCCCTCTCGCTCTCTCTCTTGTTCCGTCTGAATCATTAACTCGATTTCCTTCCCGTCTTCCACTCCCTCAACTCGTTCATGTCACCTTCACAAGCCCACGGCGACTCCCTCTTGTCACACACGCCTTCCACTTACACAACTTACATTTCTGAAGAGTTCGTAAAGGATTGTTGAACATCACGATGACCAACCACACACACCTGGAAGGAATTTTTAGCCGGCGATATATTTTTTCCCTTGAGTTTTAAAGCTAAGGAAAGTGACAGTGAGGTGAAATGTTAACACCCCCCCCCCCACCAGCCCTCCCCAAAAGGCACACCTCAACGCTTTCACTCTCTATCTTAGTGAAGTGAGATCAAAGAGCTCTGAAGTATCCCCAAGATCGAACCCGTGTTTCGCTCTCCTACGCCACCAGCATCACCGTAACGATACAGCCAATGACATCGTCGCCTGTGACCTAGCTGACTAATGATTGGGTTAATTGTGGAGGTCATCCTTGTGGTAGGAGTCACGGGCGGAGGGAGGGAGAGAGGGAGGGTGCAGTAAGGTGAGGGTTGTGTGGTGTCAGTCTCAAGGTGCGGACTTGAGGCCAACGACAACAGTGGTAAGTTTTGGGGCAACATGGCGGCGTTTATGTCGTTGTCTTGAATGAAAGTTTTTGAGACAGTGATTTTATGTCATTAGAAGTGTTTGTGTTTACTGGAATATAAAGACATTTTAGTGTTTATGAGACAATGGTGTGGTATTGGTGGTAGTGGTGGTGGTATAGTAGTAACACCTTGACTTATATTAAGGAGTAAACATTCACCTGAGATTCATGACATCATTTCCTCTTATAAATCTTATTAATGAGATCAGGTTAGGTTATACACAGTTAATATAACCCTTAGCAATGTTTGGTTATTTTCCTTCAAATTCATGCAACAGTAATTATTATTAAATTATACAGCAGTAATTTTTATTAATAATTTGCAGCAGTAGTATAATTATCAACATTTATCAACAGTATAATTTTTACGACGATTATACAACATGTTATTTAGTAATTAGGCGCTTGTGTTTAGATGGTAATGGATGTAATGGCTGAAAATGACGAGAGAGGATGGGTGGGTGGATGGCTGGCTGGCTGGGTGGATGGGTGGGTGGATGGGTGGCTGGGTGGGTGGATGGGTGGGTGGATGGTTGGCTGGGTGGATGGGTGAGTGGGTAGGCGGTTGAATGGGTGAGTGAGTGGATGGTTGGATAGGTGAGTGAGCTGGTGGGTGAGTTAATATTGTGTGTCACCCGAAGATTAGGCACCCCAGCTTATTTCACCTGATGATTAAATGACCTAACCTAACCTCCCCCCCCCCTCAGGGAGCGATAGGGTGTTTAATATGAGGGAAAAATATAGCTGGGGTGTGTAAACTTCAGGTTATCAGCGCCTTCCTTGTGTTGCGGACAAAGCTCTCACCCGTCCGTCTCATCCACCCTCTCACCCGTCCGTGTCATCCATCCCTCACCCGTCCGTGTCATCAATCCCCCACCCGTCCGTGTCATCCATCCTCCTCATCCGTCCGTGTCATCATCCATCCCTCCTCCACCCGTCCGTGTCATCCATCCCCCATCCGTCCGTGTCATCATCCTCCCTCACCCGTCCGTGTCATCCATCCCCCCATCCGTCCGTGTCATCCATCCCTCCTCACCCGTCCGTGTCATCCATCCCCCACCCGTCCGTGTCATCCCCTCCTCACCCGTCCGTGTCCCCATCACCCGTCCGTGTCATCCATCCCCCACCCGTCCGTGTCATCCATCCCTCCTCACCCGTCCGTGTCATCCATCCCTCCTCACCCGTCCGTGTCATCCATCCCCCCATCCGTCCGTGTCATCCATCCCTCCTCACCCGTCCGTGTCATCCATCCCTCCCCCCCGTCCGTGTCATCCATCCCCCATCCGTCCGTGTCATCATCCTCCTCACCCGTCCGTGTCATCATCCCTCCTCACCCGTCCGTGTCATCCATCCCTCCTCACCCGTCCGTGTCATCCATCCCTCCTCACCCGTCCGTGTCATCCATCCCTCCTCACCCGTCCGTGTCATCCATCCCCCGTGATGACACTTGTCTTTATGTTCATCTTGTGTTCAATCATCCATGGAAGTCTACCTTAATAAAGACCTCACATTCTGCCTCCTGTAGGTAGATAGGTGTACAGGTGACATTATTATTATTATTATTATTATTATTATTATTATTATTATTATTATTATTATTTATTATTATTATCATTATTATTATTATTATTATTAAATTTGTTATCGTTATTATTATTATTATTATTATTATTATTATTATTATTATTATTATTATTATTTATTATTATTATCATTATTATTATTATTATTATTAAATTTGTTATCGTTTATTATTATTATTATTATTATTATTATTATTATTATTATTGCTTTTTCAAGTTATTATAATTAGTAGTTGTTATTATAATGACAGGTGTGAAATATCTCTCGTGTGTTAGGTTATCGCCACCTTCACCTTTGACCTACAGTTTTCGGTATAAAATTACATTGTGTTAAGTGTTTGGCCAGCAATGAGCCATCCTGTTTTTATTTCTTTATTTATTTCGTGTTTCCGTTTATTGACCTCACATAAAACACACACACACGCACACACACACGGACACGCACACACGCACACAGACACGTACATGGCTGCGGGCTGGTTTTAATCATTGTAATTATGTCTTAATACTCGACTTAAATTAATTATCTCTAGTTAACTAATTCCATCCAAGATAATACAACGAGAGAGAGAGAGAGAGAGAGAGAGAGAGAGAGAGAGAGAGAGAGAGAGAGATTGTCACTAACTGCTAAATAACAAAACAATGATAAATATTACACCGCAAAATTTTAATCTCCGGTAATTTTGTTGAGGTGTAAGACAACGAAGAAGAAATAGTCCAAGGTGAGAGAAATATCACAATAAATGAGAGATAATGGGTGATAATATTTGTGCCGGTGTTTAAGAAGTTCTTGTGCCAGGTGTGCGTGACGTCATTTATGAATAAGATGTCAAGGCTGAAGAAGCAGGACAGGTAATACTAATGTCGGGGTCAAAGGTTATGAAGAAACCCACCACAAGTACAGGTGTGTAGAGGAGGTAACGCTGAACAGGTGTGGATAGGAGGTAATATAGAGGGAGGGGATCTACAAGGAGAGAGAGAGAGAGAGAGAGAGAGAGAGAGAGAGAGAGAGAGAGAGAGAGAGAGAGAGAGAGAGAGAGATTCACTACATATGTTCATGTCAACTAAACGTGAGAAAACATTAACATACATCAATCATCTGTATACTTCAGGGTGAAAATAAATAACATCAGCTATTATATTTTTTGACCAGGGGTAGAATGTCTTTTAGTGAATTTTAAGATTAGCAAAACAAAACAGTGGTGAGGTAGTTGGCGTGAGGAAGCCACCGCCGACAGAGGGTGACCAGCCCCTTGAGAGATTAAAAGCAATTTGTAAGTGTCTGATGCGCGGTGATGTGGGTGGTTTGTGGAGGCGGGGAGGAGAGAAGCTTAGTGTTCCTCGCCACTATCTGCTGCTGATCACCCGCTGTGGGAGGAGAAGGTAGGTAGGGTGAGAGAGTGAGGAGGGGGAAGAAAGATAACGGAGGGAGGGGTAGGTAGGTGGGGTGAGGACGGAGGGGATATTGAAACAAAAACAGTTTGATATTGAAATGGTTTATTTGGCCAGAAAAATACAGATTCACAAATGACAATAATAACAATATTGACATGACTGACCCAATATTGTGAGGAACGCAGAGAGATAGGTAGGTAGGTAGGTAAGGCTAATTAAAAATCTTCCAAGCGTATGAAGTCCGTGAACCGTTACCATGGCAGGGTAAATATCGAAATAGTGTGGCGTTATTGCTGTAAATTAACGCAGTCACCGCTGAAGAATGATTCATGTTACCGTTTTCTTTAACCGCCGACAACTGCTACCATAGTAATACTTGATCAATTTTGTCGCGACTAGCACCAAAAGTTTATCATATGAACCTATAAAGTGTGGTGCTAAACTTGCTCTTGAGATATTTTAAGGACAGACAGACAGACAGACTGTTTAGTTTGTTTATATGGGTGGTGGTCACATGGGAGGTTGGCAGTGTTGGGGTGGTATAGTGAGGTGGTTTTCTCTGGTGTACGTGAGAAAGTGACATTTTTAGGCCAACTGTGTGTGTGTGTGTGTGTGTGAGGGGTGGGTACAGAAGGTTTGGACTCGTGGCTTTGATTAATGGGCGGGAATCATGTAAGGAAGACTGGATGATATGGGTGTTGGCAGTGGGTGTGGATGACCATGTAGGAAAGTAGGAGAGAGGGTGGATATGAGAGGTGAATGTGGGTCATGTAAAGAAAACTAGGGGAGGGTTTGGGCGTGGATTATGTAGGGTGGGTGTGGGCGGTGGGCGTGCGTCATGAGTAACGAGGGTGCCAGAAGAGGTTGATTGTACGTTATCACAGTCACGCGCCCACAAGTACCGCTAGAGTCAAGAGTCCCCGCCACCGAGGACTGCAGACCAAATAAGACCGGCGGCTTGTCTCCTTCATGCCCCTTGTGCGGACTCGGTTCTCTTGAGTGACTCGGTCCTCTTGAATGAGTCGGTTCTCTTGAGTGACTCGGTCCTCTTGAATGACTTTGTCCTCTTGAATGAGTCGGTTCTCTTGAGTGACTCGGTCCTCTTGAGTGAGTCGGGCCTCTGACTGACTTGTCCTCTTGAGTGACTCCCAACCTCAGAGAGTATTATGTATCGTGGTTGGCTTCTCTGTGTCACGAGTAAACTGATTCAGTGCAAGGCCTTCATCGTGTGACCCCATGACCTGATGTGACACACTGACCTGACGTGTGACATCATGACCTGGTGTGTGAGACATCCTAACCTGGTTTGTGATGCATGACCTGGATTTTGATGTTATTGACATTAAATGGCGTAATGGTTTGTACCCTGGCGTGCCTTGACCTTTCGTGACGTCATGACCTGGAGTGTCGTGACCTTTCGTGACGTCATGACCTGTTGTGCGTGAGACAATAGAGGTAGAGAGCCCCTGATGTGGTCTCAGGTAATGTGTGTTCAATCACGTGGGTACATGACCTTGGTTGAAAGGGTTATTCAGATCAGGCCACCTATGTTGTTTGGGGGGGGGGGTGATGCAGTAGATAAACACTAGTTACAAGAGGCTATGTCTGATGTGTGGTTATGGTGTTGATTGATTGAAAAATATGAAAACACAGGCAGGTAAAAACAGGTAGAAAGTGGTGGAAAGTGTGTGTGTGTGTGTGTGTGTGTGTGTGTGTGTGTGTGTGTGTAATCCAACATTAAAACTTTCATCTTCTACATCATCATCATCACCATCAATATCACCACCATCATCACCATCACCACCAGCCTCACCACCACCATCACTCATGTGCAGTATATAGAGAGCGTGTGGTTCTTGCGGTAATGATGTGGTCATCCTCCAACCCTTTACCGCAAACCGTATAATTCTTGCCCACCGTTTATCTATCTAGCTATCTATCTATCAGTTAATCACTCAAACTATCTACTTACCAATCCATCTATCTATAGGTCTCTCTCTCTCTCTCTCTCTCTCTCTCTCAGGTGTTTGGTAATCCCCGTCTATTAGGTTAGGTTAGTAATTCCCGTCTTAAATATCGTATATATTTTTTAAGTCGTTTTTATTAATGTCTTCTACAGGTGAGGTGAAGGAACCAGGTGTACTGAACCTGTGTAGATCATGTTCCGTGTTTCCGGCCTCGTGTAGGTGAGGTGCAGTTCAGGATAGTTACCTTCATCATCATTTTCGTCATTATCATCAAGTACATTATTATTTTTATTACTATTGTTGTTTTAATTATTGTTATTATTATTATTATTATTATTGTTATTATTGTTTATATTTGGGTAATTTTCGTTAACGTTATATTTTTCATTATTATCATGTCATTATTATCGTCACCATCATTCGTTATCATATTTTTCATTATCATCGTCATCATCATTATCATATTTGTCATTATCGTCATCATAATCAAGATCATCATCATCTTCACTATACCTTTTCTTCCTCACTATACCTTCATTATCTCACTGTACTCTATCTTCACTATACTATGCCATCACTATCTCACTATACCTTCATTACCTCACTATACTATACCATCACTATCTCACTATACCTTCTCTATCTCACTAGATCTTCACTACGTCACCATACTTCACTATAACCTAGCGACGGAGTTAACTTTGTTTTGATGGTAAAAATTCTTCCTTCACTATATTTTCCAAGGCTAAATATTGAATTGAGGTCTGTGCTTAAATTAATGATTTTCACATTTTACCGGCAATATGGAGCCTCTGTTTATCTTGCGTGAGTCCTACAGCCATATTTGGAAAGGGGTCACGTTTCCGCCTAAGCATCTAATGCAAATTGACAATAAAATTTCTAAGAAGTTACTCTACAAGATATTAATCAAGAACGACCTTGAAAACTTGCGCCGGGTACGCGCTGTGGGCCAAGGAACCAGCGGTGTAGTCCATCTTATTGAATATAAAAATGAACACGTCGTCCTCAAAACATTTAAAAACGATAAACCAAAGACGTTCCGCCGAGAAGCCAACAAACATTTTATCCTCGACGGTGCTGGAGGAGCACCCGTCATATACTGTATATGCTCCACCCCCCCGGCTCTCGTCATGTCTTACACTGGCATAGCTTTTGAGAAGCTGTACTTCACATGGTCTGAGAAGCAGCTTGTATGTTACCTTATCAAGCTCGCAGAAGCATTGGAAGAGATCCATGCAAAAGGCGTCATCCATAACGACCTTAAAGTCAATAATATCACAGTGCTGGACGAGGAAGTCCACGTTATAGACTTTGGTCTTAGCACAATGGCGGGGGAGGTGTTCCCGTTCATCCCCGCAAAAAGGTGTAACTGGATGGCACCGGAACTCTCCAATGGTCAACCAACCTCTCCTGCCAGTGATGTATTTTCTTTCAGTACAATAATTGGTACAGTTGTATAGACATTTAAGGGTGTTGCGTGGTTAAAGTATTCTTTACAGTTAGTGGCAGCTCTCACCGGCTGTCCAGACCCAGATCACCGGGCGTCTCTCTCGTATGTTCTCCAGATTCTCCGAGGAAACTTGAGTCGTCTTGAATGATGTACTCAGCTGTATATAAATTTCAATAAGATTATTTGTAATAACTCTTGTATAAATATCCACTAAAACACTTGTAGCCTCTGTATATAAACTCTGTCTGCCGTCTTTAGCATACTTTCAAATTTCTTTTACATTTTACTGCTGCAATACCGTCTTACGCTGCACTTGACAACACTCTCTTTCACTGGCCCTGTCACCTTCACTCCTCACACCGTGGTACATTCACCTCCACCTTTCCATCCCCCCCTTCACTCTCACCTTGTATACCTGTGCACTGTCACCTCATCAACACAAAATGACCTGCCTAAGCTGACGGCCACCGTGTGAAATAAATTGTATCAGTAATGTCAAGCTGGAATGTGGACTTCACAATAGGGGTGCAACGGGTGGGTGTGGGTGTACAGGTGCGGGAATGTAACTTAATGCCTGACACACTCTCATGGTCTTACCTCACACGCCGGTACAAGCACGATTGGATTTCCCCCTACAGATCAACTCCTACCTGCGGATGTGGTGTCATTTATAGTATTATCAAGTCACCTGTTGGTATTTAAGCGGTGAAGGTGTTCGTTGTGAGGGTCATCCTTGTCGGCTCTTCATTATTATGTCTTAAGTCTTGTATTGCGAAACGTAGATTTTATTTGTCATTCACTGAAGGTATTTTGTCGATATTTCTCTCATCATTGTGGTGTTTATGCTATGTTGTTCCCTCCTTGTGGGTAGTGTTGTTCCCGCCTTGTGGGTTGTGTTGTTCTCTCCTTGTGGGTTGTGTTGTTCCGCCTTGTGGGTTGTGTTGTTCCGCCTTGTGGGTTGTGTTATTCACGCCTTGTGGGTTGTGTTGTTTCCCGCCTTGTGGGTTGTGTTGCATTCACGCACCTTGTGGGTTGTGTTGTTCCCTCCTTGTGGGTTGTGTTGTTCCCTCCTTGTGGGTTGTGTTGTTCACGCCTTGTGGGTTGTGTTGTTCCCTCCTTGTGGGTTGTGTTGTTCCCGCCTTGTGGGTTGTGTTGTTCCCGCCTTGTGGGTTGTGTTGTTCCCTCCTTGTGGGTTGTGTTGTTCCCGCCTTGTGGGTTGTGTTGTTCTCTCCTTGTGGGTTGTGTTGTTATTCTGCTCCTTGTGTTGAGTTACCAGGCATGATGTGAGTATCCTTGGCATGGATGATAGTTTATGAACTTGGCTCCAGTTTGTCCGGTCATTCATTCATTCCCTAGCACCTATATATCGTGAACTTATATCGTATATCGTGAACATACAGTAGATAAACGTCTTTCACTCAAACTTGTTTACAGAGGCTAGAAACATCATGACCTGGTCGACTGATGTCCATTTGTTCAATGGGTTCCTCTACGGTCTGGGCTGTGTAGCATGTGATCACTTATTCTTATTGTAGCGGGTTTTTTTATAGATAATTTATAACACATTAATTCATTCGAGTAAAATAAAATGCCCCGGTTGTCAGAATGGTGTCGTTAATAAGGTTTTGTTCGGTATGTCACACACAGCCATAATGAAGGTAGAATCATAAAACCTTCACCAGGGGTTTTAACCGAGTCGTCTTTACCAACTTCTCAGCCAGTTTGTCGATGCCTTAAGCCTCTGGTATATTGTACGCGGGTTGCCCACCAGACCTGACTATGGTGGCCTTTGCCTATTCAGGGCCGGATACTTGTCCTGGGGCCCCCTCGCGGTTGAGTTAGGGCTGTGTTAGAGGACCGGCCAGCTCTTGTGAACCAGTTGCCCAGGTAGGGGATTTAGCTGATATGACAAGTTACCATAGTTTACGATTTACATAAGAGTCGCCATGTGATTTTCTTCTTAGATGTTTAAGCAAATATATGTACTACCATGGGGAGTAGTAGTAGTAGTAGTAGTAGTAGTTGCTAAGAGTTTGATTTACTGATGCGTTACTACTACTACTATCACTATTATTATTATTTGTTATTTATTATTATTTATTATTATGTAAGAAGATTTAAAACACATCGGAGATCATTTGAGCAAAAGAGACAACAGCGCCTTAAGAAGAGAAAGTGACGTTATACTGACACTCGGGCGTGGCTCTCATAACTTAAGACGCTCATTAACGTTATAGATAATTCCTCTTGATAGTAAAAAAAAATAGACTATATAGCTGGTTGTTTTCTTAAAGTAGTTACAGTAAGTTAGGTTAGGTTGGGTTAGTCTAGGTTAGGTGTCAGGTCCACCTTATAAGACGACCCCGAGATGTTTAATAGAGACGGCGGTCAACTCTTACACCCGGGGTCGTGACTTTGGCTTTGTGTTGTCCGGATGTTGACCTTTGTGTTGTGTTGTTGAGCGTCGCCGAGACCAACACCTTCCCGTCACGGAGAACAGGAAGGTATTATCTCTTTTGTGTCATTTTTTGTCAGTGGTTAGCGAGGCAGGTGAGTGGATATGAGAAGGTTAAGGGGAAATGGTAATAGTCTGTGTGGATTACATGAAGATTAACAACCCCCCATTTTACTCTACCTGACGGGGTTACGGTTAATCAGGCTTTGTTAGGTTATTGTTTTTAGATTAGGTTAGGTTAGGTTAATCCGTCTGTGTTTTATAATATCGAGGTATTTTATCGTTCATATGACAACTTGTGCCTGTCCCCCCTGTCCACCTACCCCACCTACCCACCTACCCTCCCCCACCTACCCCTCCCCACCTACCCTCCACCTACCTCCCCCTATCCACCCCCCCCTATCCACCTACCCTTACCTCCCTATCCACTACCCTTCCTCTATCCACCTACCCTCCCTCCTTCCACCTTCCCCATGTACTCTCCACAGCTTATTCTTTGATCCCGTTATTTTCAACATAATCTTGTCGACCGGGAGGTACAGAACACACTCGCCTCATGACAGTAGCCAGCCACAACAGGAACACTTTGAAGGGATAAAACAAGATCCTGGTTTAAAGAATGTATAGAGACCAGCCGGATCACCTGAAGATTGCCCCCCCAGCTTATTTCTACCTCATGATTAAACACCGTAGAACTACCTGAAGGTGGGGGTTTAGGTTAGGTTAGGTTACTTTATGTTTTAGCGTTAGGTGGTTAGGTTAGGTTAGGAGGTGGGGCAAATCTTTGGTGATCCGGCCAGCCTGAGATGGTCCTTATACCTGCGACAATAGGTTGAGAAATATCTGGTCATCGTGTTATTGTTAAAATCTGGCGGCGTATGAATGTGGTGGAACGAGTGTGTGTTACCCAAGAGCTTTGTGGTGGTTAGCTGCTTTTACTCTCTCTCTCTGGGTCAAGATGAGATGGGGAAACACATGTGGTGAGAGAGAACAGGTGAGGTGAAAACAGAGCAGCCCCTCATTAAGGTAGCCACCGATAAGTCTACCTGTATCGCCCCGTGATCATAGTGCTCATTACGGCCGGCGCCTAACACACACACACACACACTCTCTCTCTCTCAATTGTTCACTGTGTGTGTGTGTGTGTGTATTATAGGCAGGTAAGATAACCGTAGTTCATCAGTGACTCGAGTGTTGCGTCAATATAAGTTGCTTGAAGGAGGTTGAAGAGACGTTACTTTGTTACGGCTTAAAGTGGAATATTGCATGTGCTACTACTTCATGTGGCGTTACTTACATAGCTACTTACGATTGACTCTGACTTAGATATGTGTTCCTTTAAAGACGTTGTAATGGTTTGGATTTTAGATTTATTTATTCTTGACTTTGTGTTGACGTGTAGGTGATCCAGGCAACTCTGGGGCTGGAGGCACAGCTAATGACGTGGTGAAACTGGTCTGGAGTCACGTGAAGTCGGTAGAACAGCTGTCGTCACTGTGTTGTGGGGGGGGGGGGCTTATGCGTAAGGTTATGGGTAGTATAAACAAGGGGTATGTGACGTCATAATACCCAAGTGCCGAGGAGTGTAGTGATGATGGTAGTGGTCGTGTTGAGGTGGAGGTAGCGATGGTGGTGGAGAAGATGATGGTAGTGGTCGTGTGGTGATGGTGGTGATGGTGGTGGAGGTAGGATGATGGTAGTGGTCGTGGTGATGGTGGTGATGGTGGTGGTGGTGAGACTTCATTTAAAGGGTGTGTGTCATGTAACGGGTGGAGTTACCAGGAGGGCTGTACCACCACTCACCATGTTACCATTAGTCTCTCGTCTGTGTCACTAGTCTCGCGGTCTCTCTGGTGGCACTATCTCGTGGTCTCGTCTGTGGCACTAGGCCCTCGCGGTCTCGTCTGGCACTAGTCTCGAGGTCTGTCTCCTTAGTCTCGTCGTCTGGTGACACTAGTCCCATGGTCTCGTCTGTGGCACTAGTCCGCGGTCTCGTCTGGTGACCTTGGTCGGTCTCAGTCTGGTGGCACTAGTCCCGGTCTCGTCTGGTGGCACTAGTCTCGCGGTCTCGTCGTGACACTGGTCCGCGGTCTCGTCTGGTGACACTAGTCCGCCGAGTCTCGTCTGGTGACACTAGTCTCGTCTGGTGACACTCGGTCTCGTCTGGGCACTAGTCCCTCGGTCTCTCGTGGTCGTCTGTCTGAGTGGCGTCTGGTGGCACTAGTGGTCTCGTCTGGTGGCACTGTCCCGCGGTCTCTGTCTGGTCTGACACTAGTCTGCGGTCTCACCCTGGTCTGGTCGGTCTCGTCTGGTGGCACTAGTCCCGCGGTCTCGTCTGGTGGCACCTAGTCCCGCGGTCTCGTCTGGTGACACTAGTCTCGCGCTGCTCGTCTGGCCGCGGTCTCTCAGTCCCGTGGGTCTGTCTGGTGGCACTAGTCTGCGGTCTCGTCTGGTGGCACTGGTCCGCGGTCTCGTCTCGACACTAGTCCGCGGTCTCGTCTGGTGGCACTAGTCGGTCGTCTGGTGACTCGTCTGGTGGCACTAGTAGTGTCTCGCTGGTGGCAGTAGTCCGCGGTCTCGTCTCCACACACTAGTCTCTGCGACACTAGTGCTCTCTGGTGGCACTAGTGCGGTCTCGCGGTCTCGTCTGGTGGCACTACTAGTCCGCGATTTAGTGGTCCTGTCTGTGGTCTCGTCTGGTGACACTAGTCTCGCGGTCTCGTCTGGTACACTAGTCCCGCGGTCTCGTCTGGTGGCACTAGTCCGCGGTCTCGTCTGGTGACACTAGTCCGCGGTCTCGTCTGGTGCACTAGTCCCGCGGTCTCGTCTGGTGCACAGTCGCGGTCTGTCTGGTGGCTAGTCCTAGTCACTGACACCACTAGTCCGCGGTCTCGTCTGGTGGCACTGGTCCTGGCGGTCTCGTCTGGTGGCACTAGGTCTAGTCCGCGTTCTCCGTCTCGTGGTGGCACTAGTCGTGGCACTGGTCCGCAGTTGCACTACTAGACACTAGTCGCGGTCTCGTCTGGTGGCACTAGTCGCGGTCTCGTCTGGTGGCACTATCTCGCGGGTCTCGTCTGGTGGCACTAGTCTCGCGGTCTCGTCTGGTGGCACTAGTCTCGCGGTCTCGTCTGGTGGCACTCGCGCGGTCTCGTCTGGTGGCACCAGTCTCGCGGTCTCGTCTGGTGGCATAGTCCGCCTCGTCTCACTCGCGGTCTCGTCTGGTGGCACGGTCTCGCGGTCTCGTCTGGTGGCACTAGTCTCGGTCGTCTGGTGGCCAGTCTCGCGGTCTCGTCTGGTGGCACTAGTCTCGCGGTCTGTCTGGTCTATCTCCACGCACTAGTCTCGCGGTCTCTCACCTAGTCTCGGGTGGTCTCGTCTGGTGGCACTAGTCCGGTCTCGTCGTGACACTAGTGTGGGTCTGCGGCACTACTAGTCTGGTGTCACTAGTCTCGCGGTCTCGTCTGGTGACACTAGTCCCGCGGTCTCGTCTGGTGGCACTAGTCTCGCGGTCTCGTCTGGTGACACTAGTCTCGCGGTCTCGTCTGGTGACACTAGTCTGGTGACATTCTTATTGTGGCGTTAACTTGTGACTTTGAGTGTTTGGTGACAGTCTAACTTTTGTTATCTTCATTTGGCACTCGCTTGATGACACATTGAGTGGCTCCCTCTGGTGACAGTGGATGAGTGGCACAGGTGTGACCGCAGGTGGGGCCGCCAGCTTCATCACACGGGAATTAGAAACTCCGCGGACTTGACTTTGAAGGTTTATGAGAACATTTTTACTCTTGTTATATTTTAAGGTTATTGAGGAATGGTCTTGTTTTATATCTGGGTTATTATTTATACTCGTGCAACAGTTTATAAGACGTGGACGAGCTGCCGGGACGAGTCATCTGGCCAACCACATAACACAAGTGAACCAGTTAACTCCAGATAACGATTACCATCATTAAAGAATATGATGGTGCTTCCCTTACAATGAGTGTGGTGGTGGTGGAGTAAACATCACCATGAGTGTGGTGGTGGTGGAGTAAACATCACCATCAGTGTGGTGGTGGTGGAGCAAACATCACCACCATCACAGGTGTCAATAACCTTAACGTGGTGTGGTTTACCTGGAATGGTGACGTCACACCTGTGGTTTACGTGTGTTGTCCCGCTCTTAAGTGTCAGGGGCCGGGTACCTAAAGTATCTGTAATATTGTACCTCCCGGAGACTCTGAGGTGTAAGTCATCTTGGTAGTGAGACTCAAAACAAAATAGCCGCCATCTTGTGACGTCACATATTGTACCTGGAGGCCGTAACTTACAGGACCTTCGGAGCTCCTGTACTGTACTGTACTGTATACCTCTTTAGGGCAGTGAACGAAGAGGTCATAACTAGGCTGTACCGACTCACACAACTGTTATTATTTGTACTTTTCATTATATTTTTTATTATAAACTGTGCTGCTAGTTTCTTGAATCGTTTAGTAGTGTTTATGAAGTTTTTAATTGCAAATTGTACATATGTTTTCTATTTTAAATGTAATTGTAATCTTTGTGTGAAATATACAGTAATAGTTTAGTTTAGTCTGTGGAAAATAAGTTAACAAGTGTAAATAAAGTCCTTGGGCTGCTTTTTCTCGACAGACGTCCTTAAACCAGAGCTTTCTCCTAACTTCACCAACATCTTTTGGTATTTTTCATTTTGGTGGCGTTTTGTTGTCCAACCTCCCCAAGAAAATGTCCTTCCACTTTCTCACCTCTTCAAGCTTTCAAACCTGTTCATAAATCTCGCGCCTTCAGCCAACTGATAAAGCTTGTGATTGGTTGGTATGTTTTGAAAGAGTAACTATGATTGGCTAACTGGCCTTCAAGAACACTTGCTCTCAGTGTTTACATTTGAGCTACGATACCCTAACAACATCGTACAATAGTTTTGAGTATGAGAGGTTTACGATATTGTTAACAGTTTGTAAGTCTGAATACTGTGAGTCAGTTAGAATCAATGAGTATGTAACTTAAGGGGAGTAGAGTATCTGGGCTCAGGCGTTCTTGATGTACACGGTAGTAACGTCACACTTGGGTCACTTGTTAATGTCGCCCAGGGTCGGTCTGTAGTGAGGGTGTGTAGCAGGAGGGACCTCACCACCCCGGAACAAGTGAACACAATCAAGCGTGTAAATATATTGTGGTTCTCAGATTAATATATTCTAATTTAGAAATGTCACACATGTCTTAACCGAGTGAGTTGACCCGACATCAAAACGGCCACCGCCACTGCTTCATAGGTCACACATACGATGTTAGTCTTGTTTAAAGCGAAAACCTGACGTACTCTGGATTTTCTTTAATAAGATGAACTCTGAGAAGCTTGGGAATTCAGGATGAGGCGTCACTAACCCAACTGTCCCAGGCGCCTGAAATGCCCTGAGTTTTATAAGTATGCAGTAAACAGGAGGCCAGCGTGGGGCAGCCAAATGTTTACACAGGAACGCTGGTTTGACCAACAGGTGCCGCCGAAATTTCCGGGACAACCAACTTCTTGCATCGACTGGTGTGTTATTTATGTGATTAGTTGAAAGATGGCGAACTATGCTTTATTATAAGATGTTTAATGTGATATATTATAATGATATAAAACACGTAGGGATATACTGTAAAGGTTTATATAATGTAGTTTAATAATATATTTATCTTTATACGACAAGAACTACTCAGTTTAGTTTAACGAAATTATTAAGATAAGTGTCTATTATTTTATCGTTTTACACGAAGAAAAACTTTGGCATTTAGGAGTAATGAAAAAGTGACTCTGGGCTAATGGTAATTTCGCTTCATATATTACAGCGTTGTGTCAGGTCCTCAGACGTGTTTGTTTACGCTTGACCAGACTCAGGTGGAGGGGGCGGCCTGTAGGCTTTTGTTTCATTAGCGGTTGACAACTGGAGAAAGTGTACGTGACGTAATTACACTCGCGAGAAATGTGTGTGTGGGGGGGAGGGGGGGGTCGTGTTAGTATGGGCGTACGGTTATCGTCGTTAACGTGGGCGTGCGGTGGGTGTAAGCAGGGAGGTTGGAGGAATATTAGGAGTAATTAAACTGGGCGTTGTGAGTTAAGAGTGTACGCATGCCAGGCTACCTTGTTTATGAAGGGCCTCTCGTTATGTCTCCGTGGGCGAGATGTAGGCAGGTCTTCCCACCTGTTGTACGAGAGCTCCTGAAGGTTAGACGCCCCAGCTTATTTTACTTGAAGGTTAGACATCCCAGCTTATTTTCACTTGAAGATTAGACACCCCAGCTTATTTTACTTGAAGGTTAGACGCCCCAGCTTATTTCACTTGAAGATCAGACACCCCAGCTTATTTTACTTGAAGCTCCAGCCCTGAGAGTCCCTATAGTCCTATTGTGCCCTGAGATTATTGCCATTATCACTATAATTTCATTCGTGAGCATTTAATTATTAGTAATATCGTGTGGGGGGGGGAGGGGGTCAGGTCTGCGGGCTGAACATAAGAAGTTAATTGTTGGTTTTATGAAGTACGTGGTGGTGGTGGTGGTGGTAGGGGGAGGGAGAGGAATGGAAGGGACACAGGGAGGTAGTAAGGGAAATGGGGTTTCCCAGTCATGAGTCGTGAGTCAGTCATCTTCGGTCATGATTGAGTCAGTCATCATCAGTCGTGAATTGTCTAGTGTAAAGGCTGTATGGTAATAGTGAAGGTGTTTATAAGCAGTGTGTGTTGAAGCTCTGCAAATACAATAACAGCAACAAATAAAAATAACAAAAACATCAAGCAACAACAACAACAACAACAACTATTATTATTATTATTATTATTATTATCATTATTATTATTATTATTATTATTATTATTATTATTATTATTATTATTATTATTATTATTATTACACTCCTTCACCTTTGGTCAGGAAGATGGGGGAGGAACTTGTAGTTATGCAGGTGTTGATCAGGTCGTCACAGGTCCAGTTGTAGGGGAATGAGGACACACCGGAATTGTCTTCAGGTAAATTACAGGTATAGACTGACAGGTGAGAGGGTCAGGTAATAACATTTGGATTGCATAACACATAACAATAGGAGTGGACAGATTTCTATAAATAGTTAGTAAATGTCTCTAAGAACTGCTTCACTAATCCCTATGTAACTTAACCTCATGATACTTGTCCACGACTCGCTGAGATGATGTATGTTATAAAAAGTCCAGAATCAGAGTTGTTTTTGTGTGTTTAACGATCATTTCACTGGGGAGTATTTTAGGAAGAGTTTAGACCTTGTTGTTTCTTAGTGGTCTAGGAAGCTGCTGGGTGATGATTCGTCTTTCTGTCTCTCGTGATATTTACTGAAGATGGTCTTGTGTTGTTTTAATTTTGCTCTTGTTCATTTTCATCTAAGGTTGCTGGTCACGTGAAGATTAGACACCCTAACTTATTTAACCTGATGATTAACCTAACATTACCTTAACCTATCTTAGCCTGGCTTGTTTCACTTGATTATAAAACAACCTAAACTATCCTAACCAAACTTAACCTAACTTATTTCACCTGTAATAAGCTGGGGACTAATCTTCAGGTAATCCAAGATTTTCCCTGATTAAGTTCAGCTCATAATACTCATAATCTTGAAGAAATTTACCTGCATGGATTTAGCTGAAAAGGACTCATCTGAAGGGAGTTAGCTGTCTCTTCCTTTCACCTGTAACAATTAGCTGAAACAGTACCCACTATCTTGTTACCTGAGGGAAGGGAGGAGCCAGAGTGCGTCGTATATCTGTTTAAGATGACAGTCAGGCCACACCCTTACCGTGTTCAGGTGGTGTTTGTGGTCAAGTGTACACAAACAACTGCTGGCCAGGTGGGGTCTCAACCTTTCTTGTTATTGTTTTTTTTCTCTCTCTCCCAGGACCAAAACACAAAGTACCTGGGTCACGTTCAGTTAGTTCCCTCATGGTCCACCTGCAACAGTGACCACCCATGGGGCCCCGGCTTCTCAAGAGGTTCTTTGGCTAAAATTATAACTTAATTGGTCATGTGGAGTCGTGTCGGGTTCACTAAGGAATGGAATAGAAACTGCGTGTAAATTATACCGAGACTCGACTACAAGCTGGTGTGTTTTATCATTTTCAGTAATGGGAACACCGGTAAATGTTATAATGTACGAATCTTTGATAATTTAAAACCAACTGTGACAGAGACTTGAGGAGGTCCGGTGTGTTGCTTGAATAAAAGGATTGAAATGTAGTTATGTATTCATCAAGTTGGTAATAAACGACAGTACTTCAAGGTCTTGGTATTGTCGTGCTGACTGCATCTGTTACCCGTGCGTCATTCATCCTGACTGGCTAATTTACAAATTGCCTATTGCACCTTTGTGTTTGTAAATTAGATGTAAGAATTAATCCTGCCAGTGAAGGGATGGTACTTTAATGGAGCTTGTTGAAGCATTTAAACACTTTTAGAATTGCGAGTCATTTCGGATTTATCTTGTAGTTTCTCAAGTGTTGGTGGTGTGAGCTGTGGCTCTTGCCCACAACATTCATTATTGCTCTTCATTTTGTTCGTATTTTTCCTCCCGTCTACAGAAAATTAGTATTTGCGTAAACAAAACATTTTCATTTTTTTATACTGACAATTAATTTTACCTTATATATAATTAATGTCTCTGGATATTTTTTCCGATACTTAATTGTCTTGGTGTGTTGTCCGTGATTTTATTTGTCCGTCCTCGTACTGGTGATCCATTACCACGGTGCCATCAGCAGTGACGGAAGAAAGGGGTCGGCGCGGCCAGTAGCAGGTGGGTATGTGTACCAGCCTTGGGCCACCCATCTGTACACTGGAGGGCGGACTCGCTCAAGCGTCACGAGAGCACATCACCTGGAATTAGCGCCACTCCAGGTAAATACGCCTTAATTGAATGTTTGATAAGAGAGGCTGGTCACTTCGGCCAGGTATTCTGTTCACTTTGGAACGTTAATTGGAACCTTAATGAATTACTGGGTTTGGTGTGGGCGGCTCTGTATATTAGACCAGATATTAAATTCTTTCCATTTTATGTTGGTTTATATTCATTTTGTTCCTGTGAGCTTCATCCGTGGAAATATTTTGAAGATACGTTAACTGTTTCTTCAGTGGCATGTTGTAATTTATTAAAGAACGTTGTGTTAATGATAAGAGTGATGACGACAGTGTAGGGAGGAAGGTTTGGCACAAAAAATGATAAGAAGAACCAAGCCAAGCACCCATGCGTAGAGGGTCACCTTTACTGGCGGGCGACCAGAAGCATCTGAAAGCTGTAGACCTGTGAATTCCGGTGGCTGCGTGGGATGTGTGGAAGCTAAGGGATTCTGGCCTCGAGGGGTAGCCCAAGGCCTCTTGTTCTGGGAGGAATTGGCTTTTGGGCTGCTGGAAGCTCTTGAGAGTTGTTGGCTATCCTGGTCTGTTTGAAGCCTCTGGAAGTTAAGAAGTGGTATTCACTTCGGCTACTGAATACTTTGGGAAACTGATCAATATTAACTAAGCTGGACTACTTAAAGCCTCTGGAAGCTGAGAAGCGTTGACAGATTGGCTACTTGAAGCCTCTTGTTCCTACTATGGACCTCTTGAAGCCTCTGGAAGCAAACGGGTGTTTAAAGTCTCCGAGAAGCTGGAGAGTTAGTCCAAACTAATAGAAATTTAACGGCGGTTTCATTTACTCTAGAAAACAACTTGAGGTGTTTTCTTGTTACCTGTCTAGTATTGCGATAAATAAATCCTTCGTTAATACCTTGGTCAGTTAACTTGTTTGTAAGAGTAACGAAAACTTTCATCAGTTTTGTGTTCTTGTAATCTCTCTCTCTCTATCTCTCTCTCTCTCTCTCTCTCTCTCTGTTGGTGCGGCTGATAGAAGATAACTTTGCATAATATTAGCTGCGCAGTAGATGATAACCTTGTCCAATGTTAGCTGCGCAGTAGATGATAATTTTATATAATGACAGATAGACAATAGGCGATAACTTTTCTGACTAGGTATATATATATATTTCTTTTTTTTTTCATTTTTGGCCAGCTGGGAATCGTGATAGAAGAATGTAGTTGTGAGGAGAGTACCCAGGGCGCCAAGTACTATTATGAGACCGTGAAGCAAGTTTTTGTTGCCTTGCCTCATCATGTTAACAGATGACTACCGAATACCTGCACGGATCCTCGTTGGCACAGCTAACACCTGTTGTTCCTCAACTTAATCTGACACACTGGGTATACTAACATGAACTGAGAAGTATTATTACATTCTTTTTAATATTATATAGTTCTTAGTATAGGAGTTAATATAGAATTTTACTCGAAATAATTAGCGCGTCATGTTTCCCCATCGTTATATACAGTACAGGTATTGAGTGTAAACAGGTGTTCCTTTAATAAACGTTGATGTGAGGTGTAAGTGTAACTCATTAAGGGAGGTTGTGTTCACAGGTGTGGGGGAGTACGGTGTAGTGAAGGTTGACACAGATGTACATTCATTAGCAATGTTTGTTATTCATGTCGTTTGTACTTCAATTATGTTTATTGTCGATTTCTTTAAAGAAATAGTAAATAGTGATATGTATTTATATTATATGTAAATACACAGAACTGCCCTTAATGTAGAGGTCGGGGAAGGACTGACCTCTTTGTGTGTGTGTGTGTGTGTGTGTGTTTGTGTGTGTGTGTGAATGTAGTGGATAGGTGGAAGTGTGGGTGGGTGAGGAGGTGCTGCCTTGATTATACTCCTGTAGGGGTGAAGGAGGTGAGAGGAGAGGGACCTGGCGTTATCCTGCTCAGTATAGGTCTTCAGTGTGTGGGGGGGGGGTTGTGTTATCTCGTGTACTGTATAATATGTGTTGGTTCGCGTCACCTGTATTTTTATTATGTACAACACTCTCACCTTATGCAGATTTTTTAGTTTTTTTTTTTAGTTATTATCGTTTATGTTATGTAGCATGAAAGTGATTTTTCGGATGTTAGACCTGCTGCCATATGTGTGTGGATAGTGGCTTTGTGTTGTGATGATGGCTGGGTCCGGGTGTTACTCTCCTTCTATCTGGTGTGTGGCAGTGTGTAGTTGTCCGCCCATGTATTATGACAGTTATGTAAATCTAATGCACAAGAATTTGGGACGAGGATGTTTGGTGATGAATAATAAGGACCTGGTTGAGGTGATGGTCGTGTTGTGTGTCACCGGGAGAGAATAGTTCTGACTGCCAACATGTGTTCACTATATACTCAGAACACACTCAATGTTTATAAGTGTTTGTCCTTGTTTATTTATTTTTTGGTGAATAAAGCGATGGGAGGAAATGGGAGGGGAGGAGAGAGTCGAGAATAGGAGGGGCTTCCTCTTCGTCCAGCTAGGAGAGAAAGGGGGGAGGGGTGAGATACGGGGGGGGGGTGGATGGCTTCATCAGATAGGCCATGTTATCTGGGCTTCACTGGTGGTCGGGAAGATCAGCCAAATTTCACGTGCCACTGAGCGCTGCCCGACCCTCCTCCTCTCTTTCACTATGTTGTGGTGACTGTCGCTGTTGTTCGTGTGTCTGGTAGTTATGCAGGTAATTTAGTCATGGTCTATTGGTCTGGTCTTTTTTTTTCTTACCTGTTGCGAATGACCCATCTTGGAGTAAGGGCGGGTACTCAAGCGAGGCGGAGGGAAGGGAGAAGGCCGCCAGCATGTGTTAACACGCAACATCAGGCTCGTGGTATGTACCCGTAGTATCACGAGGAAAGGTATGCTGCCCGATGACTTTTTATTTGGCTCTGTAATTGAACGTCAAGATCTGGAGTCTCGTTATATTTGAAAGGCGCCAGGATAAAATATCACCATTTGAGTCACAGGTAATAGCACATAAAACTTATTGACAGATGTTAACTTTCTGTAGTGTTTTGGCGGTGAGGAAGGAGAGAGCTGTGGCGCCTCACTCACCACCAGAGATGGAAACTTAACCTAGAAAGTTATAGTAGATCATCCAGCGCCCACCTGTGTCCTCCAGCTCCTCGCCCTAACTCTCCTCGCCTCACGTCGGTCTTTGTGTGATCACATACATGAAATTCTCTACATTGAATCCTCTTGCCAGACTCCAACTTGATCGCCTTGTTTAAGCAGCCATAAACAACAGCAAGTCTTATATTCTAACACGTTTAAACCACCGAGTGAAAACGCATGTTGATATCAAGATGAACCTATAATTTTGTTGTTTGTTTACCGTGGGTGTTATAACGACCTGATTATGTATTATAAAGTACGTTGGTATAACAATTCTACCCACAGTAACTTAACGAGTGTGTGTGTAGTTCGTCGACCTTTACAACGCTTCCTGCGCTTCTGATAAAAAGATCATGAAGAAGAAACCGCCAGCAGCCTCGTCAGCGCCACTCTACGTCTCCGTGCCCCAGACCCCACCATGATTGGTCTGGAAGTAATCTTGGTCTGGCATCTGTGTCTCGGCCGCCGCAATTCTTGACATTTCCAGACGCGTCGTGTGTGTGTTTGGGGCCGCCTCAGACGACCTGTTGACGGTGCTGAGGGGGGGGGGGCGCTGGTGATAGTGGTTGTGGGTGGGAGTGTTGGGGTTACGCATGACTGTTACCAGACTTAAGTAATGTGTCGGTTTTTGTTTGACTATATATTAACATTTTAGAAGGTACTGTCAGGGTACCCGAAGTGAGATGCTCAGACGTAACTATGACCAGGTAAAGGACCTGGACTTAATCATGTCAGATCATCTCACTCAGCGACCACAACAAAATAATCTTTGCGTTATCGAAGATGAGATGACACTGATCCCGAGAACAAGAGGTGTCGAGGTGGTGACACTCCGTAACTACATCTCTTTTGATTTGCTGTGTAGCCGCCTAACAGTGCTTTATAAGGTCAGGGAAAACTGAACTAACTACTGACCACATTGACGAAATATAGGACTTATATTACTCTGCGGGCCAGTCTCTGCTTACTGGAGGGCAGACGAAGGTAATAAATCATCAAACACGACATGAAAGCCTCTGGAGTACGACAGTAATTACAAAATGGAGTTCAGTACATGGAAGAATGTACAGACTGACCTCAAGGTGATGCAGAGGAACACATGTACTGCTGGCCGCCTCAGGAGGGAACTTGATAAAGTCTTCCAGGATATGTGATATGTCAGGCTAGTATTAAGATGCAGGCCTACACGCTGTACATTCCCGATGACCAGGACGATAACGAGACGAGGTGATCAGGACCCGTCTTAGTGATCATCAAGAATTTTAAATTTTTTCTCATAATCTTACCACACATCAGCCTCCATGAGTGTCGGCCATGTTGAGTGTCGGCCATGTTGAGTGTCGGCCATGTGAGTGTCGGCCATGTTGAGTGTCGGTCATGTTGAGTGTCGGCCATGTTGAGTGTCGGCCATGTTGAGTGTCGGCCATGTTGAGTGTCGGTCATGTTGAGTGTCGGCCATGTTGAGTGTTTGTGTATACGAAAACATTAAATATGTCTACATTTACATTGGACATTGTGTTGTAGATTTAGCGGTTGGGTTTAAAGGATGGATGAATTATGCTGGGCTGAGCTGTGTTATGCTGGGCTGAGCTGTGTTATGCTGGGCTGGGCTGGGCTGTGCTTTACTTCCCTGTGCTGGGCTGGGCTGTGCTTTACTTCCCTGTGCTGGGCTGGGCTGTGCTTTACTTCCCTGTGCTGGGCTGGGCTGTGCTTTACTTCCCTGTGCTGGGCTGGGCTTGATTGTTCTATGCTGTGCTGCCCCGGAGGACACAGCTATGTTCAGTGGGCCGTGCGGTGATTGGACACTATAGCTTTACTACCCAATTGATAGCCCCACACCGCCTGCTATTGGTCCGTCACTTCACCAACCAAATGTCACACTCCTCTTCCTCCTTCTCCCCTTCTTCTTCTTCTTCTTCTTCTTCTGAAATATTTACATCCTGTATGGAAAGTTTGTCTTAAGTTTTTGTCAAGTTTGTGTCATAAGTTTGGATTATTTGTTTGTGTAAAAAGTGTGTAATTTATGTCAAAAGTGTGTCATTTGTATCATAAGTTTGTGTCATTTGTGTCATAAGTTTGTGTCATTACTTTGTGTCATTTATGTTATAATTTTGTGTGTGTAAATTTATGATCATAAATTGTTTCCTCTGGAGACAAAAACATCAAGAGTTGGTCACGTGAAGAGTTTTTAGTGCGGTAACTTCTCACTATTTTCTTACGAGTGTCTCACTGTGAGACAGACAGACAGGCAGACGTGAGACATAATCCAGTTCTCAGGCAAATAATATATCCCAAAAGAATAAAGTCTTTGAATTATAGTGAAGCTCAACTTTAATAAGGATCACTTAACACCACTTACAAGATAAAAAGTTTGTTACTTAGACACGGTTGTGTGTGTTAAGTGAACCTACCTAGTTAAAAAAAAGATGAGTTAGGTTTAATATAATCCGTAAGTGTATTATGTGGCCAGTATACTGTAGGTGTGTGGTGCACTCGGTCACTGGCAGGGGAGCCGGACTGTGGCCAGTACAGGTGTGTGGTGCACTCGGTCACTGGCAGGGGAGCCGGACTGTGGCCAGCTACAGGTGTGTGTGCACTCGGTGCCTGGCAGGGTAGCGGACTGTAGCCCAGTACAGGTGTATGGTGCACTCGGTCACTGGCAGGTAGCCGGACTGTGGAGTACAGGTGTGTGGTGCACTCGGTCACTGGCAGGGGCCGGACTGTGGCTGGCAGTACAGGTGTGTGGTGCACTCGGTCACTGGCAGGCCAGGCCGGGTAGCCGGACTGTGGCCAGTACAGGTGTGTGGTGCACTCGGTCACTGGCAGGGGCCGGACTGTGGCCAGTACAGGTGTGTGGTGCACTCGGTCACTGGCAGGGGAGCCGGACTGTGGCCAGTACAGGTGTGTGGTGCACTCCGCTGGCAGGGTAGCCGGACTGTGGCCAGTACAGGTGTGTGGTGCACAGGTGTGTGGTGCACTCGGTCACTGGCAGGGGCAGCCGGACTGTGGCCGAGTACGGGTGGTACGCTCGGTCACTGGCAAGGTGGCGGACTGTGGCCGAGTACAGGTGTGTGGTGCACTCGGTCACTGGCAGGGTAGCCGGACTGTGGCCAGTACAGGTGTGTGGTGCACTCGGTCACTGGCAGGGAGTAGCCGGACTATGGCCAGCACAGGTGTGTGGTGCACTCGGTCACTGGCAGGGTAGCCGGACTGTGGCCAGTCACAGGTGTGCACTCCCGGTCACTGGCAGGGTGTGTGGCCGGAGTACAGGTGTGTGTGGTGCACTCGGTCACTGGCAGGGTAGCCGGACTGTGGCCAGTACAGGTGTGTGGTGCACTCGGTCACTGGCAGGTAGCCGGACTGTGGCCAGTACAGGTGTGTGGTGCACTCCCGGTCACTGGCAGGTAGCCGGACTGTGGCCAGTACAGGTGTGTGTGGTGCACTCCGGTCACTGGCAGGGTAGCCGGACTGTGGCCAGTACAGGTGTGTGTGGCACCTGGTCACTGGCAGGGAGAACTGTGGCTGGTGTGTGGTGCACTCTGGTCTGGCAGGTAGCCGGACTGTGGCCAGTACAGGTGTGTGGTGCACCTGGACTGTGGCCAGTACAGGTGTGTGGTGCACTCCGGTCACTGGCAGGGTAGCCGGACTGTGGCCAGTACAGGTGTGTGTGTGCACTCGGTCACTGGCAGGGTAGCCGGACTGTGGCCAGTACAGGTGTGTGGTGCACTCGGTCACTGGCAGGGGAGCCGGAGCGTCTGGTGGTGCACTGGTCTCGCCAGGGTAGCCGGAGTACAGGTGTGTGGTGCACTCGGTCACTGTGGGAGTGGCGGACTGTGGCCAGTACAGGTGTGTGGTGCACTCGGTCACTGGCAGGGGAGCCGGACTGTGGCCAGTACAGGTGTGTGGTGCACTCGGCAGCTTGGGGAGCCGGACTGTGGCCAGTACAGGTGTGTGGTGCACTGGTCACTGGCAGGGGAGCTGTGGCGGTCAGGTGTGTGGTGCACCTGTCACTGGCAGGGGAGCCGGACTGTGGCCAGTACAGGTGTGTGTGGTGCACTCGGTCACTGGCAGGGTAGCCGGACTGTGGCCAGTACAGGTGTGTGGTGCACTCGGTCACTGGCAGGGGAGCCGGACTGTGGCGGGTACAGGTGTGTGGTGCACTCCCGGTCACTGGCAGGGGAGCCGGACATGGCCCAGTACAGGTCAGTGTGGTGCACTCGGTCACTGGCAGGGGAGCCGGACTGTGGCCAGTACAGGTGTGTGGTGCACTCGGTCACTGGCAGGGGCCGGACTGTGGCTGTACAGGTGTGTGGTGCACTCCGGTCACTGGCAGGGGGAGCCGGACTGTGGCCAGTACAGGTGTGTGGTGCACTCCGGTCACTGGCAGGGTAAGCCGGACTGTGGCCAGTACAGGTGTGTGGTGCACTCGGTCACTGGCAGGGTAGCCGGACTGTGGCCAGTACAGGTGTGTGGTGCACTCGGTCACTGGCAGGGGAGCCGGACTGTGGCCAGTACAGGTGTGGGGTGCACTCAGTCACTGGCAGGGCCTGTGAGGCTGTACAGGTGTGGTGCACTCTGGTCACTGGCAGGGTAGCCGGACTGTGGCCAGGCCACGGGTGTGTGGTGCACTCGGTCACTGGCAGGGGAGCCGGACTGTGGCCAGTACAGGTGTGTGGTGCACTCGGTCACTGGCAGGGGAGCCGGACTGTGGCCAGTACAGGTGTGTGGTGCACTCGGTCACTGGCAGGATGATGTAGCTGTTTTTTCTTGGGTCATATTGTGTGTTGTGGAGGAGACCCAGATACCTGACCACCAGTTGTGGTGCGTCACGCTTTCTTTGACAGTTGCTCGGCCATTGTCCTCCGTCCTGGCCTGTGTCGCCTCCCTGGCTCATGTAGTCTGCTCTGGCCTATGTAGTTTGTTCTGGCCATTGTAGCCTACCTAATCCACTATCGCGGGGACTACCGTATACATTCACTCGGGGCTAGTTGCTGAGGGTTGTAGATTTGTTATGACTGCTGTTGTAATCTTGTAGGGTTGTAGTCTTAGTGTTATTGTGTTGTTTGTAAGTTATTATTATTATTATTATTATTATTATTATTATTATTATTATTATTATTATTATTATTATTATTATTATTATTATTTTTATTATTACAGGTAAGCCAAGGAACACTAGGAACACAGGTGAGCCAATGAACACTAGGAACACAGGTGAGCCAAGTAGCACTAGGAACACAGATAACGTTGAAGTCTGTCGTGGCGAGATAGAATATGTTGTATTACGACATGATGCAATGGTGGGTGGGTGTTGTCATGATGCTCAGCTGATGTAAGAGAAAATCTGTGGTGGTGTTGTGTGTGTTGACAGTGGGTCTAAATATAGGTGGGTGTGGATGTGACGTGAAATAAGAGGCTGACACAGGAAGTCTGGGAGGGTTTCATACAGGTTCATTTACTAAGACTGAAGTAGGTGTTAGATTTGGGTTCTCTAGTGTGACGTTAAAGTCGACTACAGTGCCTCACTCATACAGTTTGGTGATCTCAGACCAGCAAAGGACAACCCTGCCAGAGGTGTGTCACTGTAATTTAGTATTGTTTAAGAACTGGTGGTGTTAACTGTTTGATTAGTGTATGGATTAAGAGGTCATTTTGGGGGGTTAAGGTTAAAAGATCCATGGAGGATTATAGAATCAGATAAGTTACTAAAATACCAAATGAATAAACGTACCTTAAGTTGTTGTACGCCCGTGGGCCGCGTGACAGATGGGGGCATCTTATTTTTATACCGAGATTGACGTTGCGGAAGAGAGAGGTAGTTTGTGAATGAGTTGCTCTATGGTGTATAAAAAAAAGGTGTATTTTCTAGATGATACCAGACACGTGATGGTAAGTCGTGTGTGTGTGTGAATGGAGACACTGTTTTCACCTTATGATTCAACTTTTTATTTGTGGTGAAGTAAGTGGAGGTTGTAGTGTTCTGGTGACGAGGAGTGACTGGTGTGAAGTTTGTCTAATCACAGTCGACTAGAGACGCCAGTTGAGGAGACACGTGATGGATGATACTAACAGATGTGTTTTAATATACCTGTGGGAATGGAACCAAGGATATATGTGATTGTTATGACAGGTGAGTCGACAGGTAACTTTGTAATGTTCCCATATATCATCTACCTACTCTCTCCTCTCTTCTTCTTATTCCAGTATTCTTCACTTTCCACTTCTCTCCCTCCTCCGGCTCCTCATCTCCCCCACCACCTACTTATCCACATCTCTCTCTCTCTCTCTCTCTCTCTCTCTCTCTCTCTCTCTCTCTCTCACTGTTCCTTCCACCTCTCTTCTCGTCTCACCTCCTTCTTCATCTATCCCATTTCCTCCTCACCTGCCTCCCACCGTGTACACCCAGACCCACCGTGTACACCGTGTACTTAGTTGTGGTCACCTTTATTGCCTGTTGAGCGTGACAGTTTTTCCTTAAATTGATTATTCTATTTTTCCTGTCTTATAGTGTGTGTGTGTGTGTGTGTGTGTGTGTGTGTGTGTGTGTGTGTGTGTGTGTGTGTGTGTGTGCGTGTGTGTGTGTGGTCGTATCTTCCACCAAGTTCCCATACCTGTTTTCTCTGTCTACCCCGAAGGCAGCGTCACAATACGGCCATGGGACTTAATACAAAACCAAACATGGACTTAAGTGAGAGATGACGAAGAATTCTGAAGCTCAAATAATACTTCAGTTTTGGTCCATAAGAGTTACTCCAAATGATATAATATTTACATGGTCGAGCCTTAGTGTGTGTGTGAAATCTTTGTGAATACTGCCACATGACGTTTGTGTTAGGGGTCGTAGAGAGAAACACACACACACACACAGAGGCACACACACACACACACACACACACACACACACAGGCACAAGCAGCTACAGTCAGGATTGTTTGGAAGTGTTTGTCGTCCGTGTTAGACCACCTTCCTAAAAGACAGGTTTCATTTTTTACGTCACGTTAAGGTTGATTGTTGTAATACCTCCGTCACAGTGTATAAACGACAGAGATGGGGGGCACTTTAATTCAGTACTTGTGTTAGTCCTGTCATTCTCTGCACCTGTACGTACAGTTAAACTTGTATATCGAGGTTATGGTTTGTGAATCAACTCCTGAATCTGACTTGATATTATCCAGGTGATAGTATGATATATGGTCCATAATTTTGTCCAGGACCAGATCCAGGACTCATATCATCTTTGCGAGAAGTCCACTTTAGAGTCCATTTGGTACCTCATTGTCCTCAGCGCTCCGTGTGTACAGTACTCAGTGTGTTCAGGTTCTTCTATACCCCAGCTCATTACACCCTGCCTGGGGGTCATTGTCTTCACTCTTGTTGAAATTGTCCCTCTGTCTGTCTTGTCCCTCTGTCTGTCTTGTCCCTCTGTCCCGTCTGTCCGTGTCTGTCCCTCTGTGTCCCCGTCTGTCTGTCCCTCTGTCCTGTCTTGTCCCTCTGTTTTGTCCCTCTGTCTGTCTTGTCCCTCTGTCTGTCTTGTCCGTCTGTCTGTCTTTGTCCGTCTGTCTGTCTTGTCCCTCTGTCTGTCTTGTCTCTGTCTGTCTTCGTCCCTCTTGTCTGTCTGTCTGTCTTGTCCCTCTGTCTGTCTTGTCCCTCTGTCTGTCTTGTCCCTCTGTCTGTCTTGTCCTCTGTCTGTCTCTGTCTGTCTTGTCCTCTGTTCGTCTGTCTGTCTTGTCCGTCTGTCTGTCTCTGTCCCCTCTGTCTGTCTGTCTTGTCCTCTGTCTATCTTGTCCTCTTCTGTCTTGTCCCTCTGTTTTGTCCGTCTGTCTGTCTTGTCTCTGTCTATCTTGTCCTCTGTCTGTCTTGTCCTCTGTTTTGTCGTCTGTCTGTCTTGTCCCTGTCTATCTTGTCCCTCTGTCTGTCTTGTCCCTCTCTGTCTGTCTTGTCCCTTGTCTGTCTTGTCCTCTGTTTTGTCCCTCTGTCTGTCTTGTCCCGTCTGTCTATCTTGTCCCTCTGTCTCCCTCTGTCCGTCTGTCTGTCTTGTCCGTCTGTCCTTGTCCCTCTGTCTGTCTTGTCCCTCTGTTTTGTCCTCTGTCTGTCTTGTCCCTCTGTCTATCTTGTCCCTGTCTGTCTTGTCCTCTGTCTGTCTGTCTTGTCCTCTGTCTGTCTCTGTCTGTCTTGTCCCTCTGTTTTGTCCGTCTGTCTGTCTTGTCTCTGTCTATCTTGTCCCTCTGTCTGTCTTGTCCCTCTGTTTGTCCGTCTGTCTGTCTTGTCCCTCTGTCCCTCTGTCTGTCTTGTCCTCTGTCCGTCTGTCTTGTCCCTCTGTCTGTGTCTTGTCCCTCTGTCTCTGTCCGTCTGTCTGTCTTGTCTCTGTCCCTCTGTCTTGTCCCTCTGTTTTGTCCCTGTCTGTCTGTCTTGTCCCTCTGTCTGTCTTGTCCCTCTGTCTGTCTTGTCCTCTGTCTGTCTTGTCCCTCTGTCTGTCTTGTCCGTCTGTCTGTCTTGTCCCTCTGTCTGTCTGTCTCTGTGTCCTCTTGTCTTGTCTTGGTCTGTCTTGTCCCTCTGTCTGTCTTGTCTCTGTCTGTCTTGTCCTCTGTCCGTCTGTCTGTCTTTGTCCCTGTCTGTCCTTGTCCCTCTGTCTGTCTTGTCCCTCTGTTGTCTGTCCTGGCTCTGTCTTGTCCCTCTGTCTGTCTTCCTCTGTCTGTCTGTCTTGTCCTCTGTCTGTCCTGTCTGTCTTGTCCCTCTGTCATCTGTCTTGTCCTCTGTCTGTCTTGTCCTCTGTCCCTCTGTCTGTGTCCTCTGTCTGTCTGTCCTGTCCTCTCTGTCTGTCTTGTCCCTGGTCCTCTGTCTTCTTGTCTGTCTTGTCCGTCTGTCTGTCTTGTCCCTCTGTCTGTCTTGTCCGTGTCTGTCTTGTCCTCTGTCTTGTCCTCTCTGTCTGTCTTGTCCGTCTGTCTTGTCTTGTCCCTCTGTCTTGTCCCTCTGTCCGTCTGTCTGTCTGTGTCTGTCTGTCTTGTCTGTCTGTCTTGTCTTGTCTGTCTTGTCCCTCTGTCTGTCTTGTCCCTCTGTCTGTCTTGTCCGTCCTGTCTGTCTTGTCCTCTCTGTCTTGTCCGTCTGTCTGTCTTGTCCGTCTGTCTGTCTTGTCCCTCTGTCTGTCTGTCTGTGTCTGTCTGTCGTTGTCTCTGTCCTGTCTGTCTTTGTCCCTCTGTCTGTCTTGTCCCTCTGTCTGTCTTGTCCCTCTGTCTGTCTTGTCCTTCTGTTTTGTCCCTCTGTCTGTCTTGTCCCTCTGTCTGTCTTGTCCGTCTGTCTGTCTTGTCCGTCTGTCTGTCTTGTCCCTCTGTCTGTTTCACCTGTATCTGGGCCTCATAAGTCTCTCGCCAGCTCATTGTTCGTTCAGCTGGAAGTTCTCAAAGGTCTCACCTCAATAGAGACTTGATCCTTGTTATATTACGCTGTCTCATTATTATTGTGTATCTATCTGTCTTTTCTTCTTCTTCTTTCATTGTTCCCATTCTTCTTCTTCTTTCAATTGTCTTTCTTCTCTTTTATTAGTATTAACCTCTTTTTCTCGTTTTTCGGCAATTTTCGAAAAAAACAATGCCATCAGTTATTATTTAATGCTACTACATTATTATTATTGTTATTATTGTTATTATTATTATTGTTATTATTATTATTATTTTATTATTATTATGTTATTGTTATGATTACCCTCTTACCCAGACCATCACAGAACAAGAGTTTCAAATTACATCAGTGAGACACAAGGCCATAACAGCACCATTAAACCTAACCTAACCTAACCTAAACGAATGAAAACAATAAGAAAGAATGGTTGTTTGTGATGTAAAGCCAGAACAAGACAATGTATTGCATTGTGAACACGTGAGTTAGGTGTAAACACAACATTAACTCATCATAAAGTAAACAAAACGAACCCCCCCCCCTACCCCTCTCTCTACCTGACATATTGTTGAATGTCATATTATCATCTTGTAAACATTCAATGATAAAGCCAACCAACAATGTAAACATGAATATTTATTGTCATTAAACACACAAGTTTTTAACCTCGACTCGACCCCCCTCCCTCTCTACCTCTAGTGCCACCCCAGCAGACCTCGACCCCCCTCCTCCTCTAGTGCCCACCCCTAGCAGACCGATCCCCCCCCTCCCTCCCCGTCTCCTACACCCCCCCCTCAGCAGACCTCTCATCGCATACAGGGTGTCCATAAATGATTACCCTGATTAAAGCATGTTAGCATACTGTTTTTAGGGTGATCATTTATGGACACCCTGTATATTTAGTAGTGATTAGTATTGAAACTTAGGAACGTTGATGATGTAGACTTAGGAACGTTGATGATGTAGACTTAGGAACGTTGATGATGTAGACTTAGGAACGTTGATGATGTAGACTTGGAACGTTGATGATGTCACGTTGATGATGTAGACTTAGGAACGTTGATGATGTAGACTTAGGAACGTTGATGATGTAGACTTAGGAACGTTGATGATGTAGACTTAGGAACGTTGATGATGTAGACTTAGGAACGTTGATGATGTAGACTTAGGAACGTTGATGATGTAGACTTAGGAACGTTGATGATGTAGACTTAGGAACGTTGATGATGTAGACTTAGGAACGTTGATGATGTAGACTTAGGAACGTTGATGATGTAGACTTAGGAACGTTGATGATGGAACTTACCTTACCTGTATTGTGTATATTTTTTACCTGTATGTCTTAGTGTTAATATTTCTGATGAACTTTTGATTATGACCTTGAAATAATATTGTAAGTGTTGGCTTTAATTGTTTGATCATGTGTGTGTGTACTCAATGACTTCTCAGAGTATATGTACAGTACTCAAACCTCCCGATCTTCTAGAGTAACAGTACATATGGTTGGGTACTCACATCTGCTGAACCTGCCATTAGCTCACATATTAATGCACACTTCCCCCTTGATCTCTCTGAGTACACGTGATAGAGTACTCACACTTCATGACTTTTCGAAGTACACAGGATCTTGTACTCATATTCCATTATCTTTAGAGTACATATAATAAAGATCTCACACCTGACACCCAGAGTACACATGATAGAGTACTTACACACCTTGACTTTACAGAGTACAAATAATCGAACACTCCCCTTTCGTGACCTCCTAGAGTACACACACTCGAACGCCACCACCTCCGACAAGTCAGCACCACACCCTCACTCGTGCTAGTACAGGAATAACCCCAGTGACCTGTGAGACGTGTTTGGCACTATCTTCACCACATTTACATAATACATTGTTGCTTTAGCGAGGCTTTCACGCAGTCCCAGCACGGTACATCTCGCGCCTTGACAACCACCTGTCTGGTTCTTTCCCCGGTGTCTGATACTTAACACAAAACATCTTCTGATCGGTATTTTAGCTAAACTGGGATTGATTCTGTTTGTTTGTGGGGGAGGGGATAGGGGGCACACGAGCCAAGAAAACCATCACATTAGTGTAATAATCAGTATGCAAAGAGATGTGGTGATGTCGACACCAACTCCAGGTTTTGGGAAGAATAACAGGCACCTGGTATGGAATATTCAGGTAAAAGCAAGAACAATGTGTAATGCAAATTTTCCTCCTTAAGAAAAGTTAATTAAAACAACATAAAAACTCCTCCCAATGGTGCCCTCACCGTCACCAGGCGTCCGGGGCGTCACCACACCTCCTTCACCGTCACCACACCTTCACCGTCACCATGAGACGGACACCTTCATACTTACGTGGAATTTGACAGACCATGGATGACAGTGAGTCCTGAAGATGACATAAAGCATATGGGGCCATGTGATGATGATGATGATGATGATGATGAACAAGGAAGATGATGATGATGCGTAAGGAAAAAAAGAGGTGTATCTGTAATCCTCTGGGGGTAGAACCTTATTGTGTGTGTAAAAAGTAATGTCTCCACACACACACACACACACACACACACACACACACACACACACACAATGTCTTGCAAGGTGTGGTGAATTTCGTGTTCCTTGCTTTGTGTAGAATCTCGACAATAGAATAATTACAACCGGGAGTTTTTATTATGTTATTCAGCAAGTGTGATGAAGTCTCTCGTAAGGAGGATGTTATGTACAGCCGCTTACAGTTCCACCTGTTACAATGGTTGGCGCGTTTTATGAGATGTGGCAACTCTGTGTTTGTTTATATTATGGCAAAACTCCGGGATTGGCCCTAAGGAACCTCACAGTAGTAGTCAGACTAAGGCTATTAAACAAACATTTCATCTCCATCCCTGAATGCAAACATTTCTTGTATGTTTATACTTTTTATGTTTATTGTTTGATAAATTATTTTATTTTTTATGCATTGGTCATTCATGTAGGTAATTGTTATTGATTTTTATGAATGTGGATACACAATGGAAACGATTTGCTGAAGCGATCATGATGGGGGAGTTGATTTAATGTTGTAGTGGCGTTGAATATCTATCAGCGGTGTTAAGGTCTTGTTGCAGCGGCGTTAAAGTCTTGTTACAGCGTCGTTAAAGTTTTTTACAAGTCGTGTTATAGCGGCGTTAAGGTCTTACAGCGTCGTTAAAGTCAGCGGCGTTAAAGTCTTGTTACAGCGGCGTTAAATCTTGTTACACGTTAATATTAAGCGTTAAGGTTACAGCGTCGTTAAAGTCTTGTTACAGCGGCGTTAAAGTCTTGTTAGCAATTAGTCTTGTTACAGCGCGTTTCTTGTTACAGCGGCGGCGTTAAAAGTCTGTTACAGCGGTCTTGTTACAGCGGCACAGTTACAGCGGCGTTAAAGTCTTGTTACAGCGGCGGGTTAACGTTAAAGTGTTACAGCGGCGTTAAAGTCTTGTTACAGCGCAAGTTTTGTTACAGCGGCGTTAAGGTCTTGTTACAGCGGCGTTAAAGTCTTGTTACAGCGGCGTTAAGGTCTTGTTACAGCGGCGTTAAAGTCTTGTTACAGCGCGTTAAGGTCTTGTTACAGCGGCGGTTGTTACAGCGGTCGTTACAGCAGCAAGGTCTTGTTACAGCGTCGTTAAGTTGTTACAGCGGCAGCTCTTAGGTCTTACAGCGTTAAAGTTACAAAGTCTTGTTTACAGCGTTAAGGTCTTGTTACAGCGGCGTTAAAGTCTTGTTTCTTGTTACAGCGGCGTTAAAGTCTTGTTACAGCGTTAAGGTCTTGTTACAGCGGCGTTAAAGTCTTGTTACAGGCGTTAAGGTCTTGTTACAGCCTTACAGCGGCGTTAAGGTCTTGTTACAGCGGCATTAAAGGTTGTTGTTAGCTGCGTTGATGTTTACAAGGTCTTGTTACAGCGGCGTTAAAGTCTTGTTACAGCGGCGTTAAGCGGCTTGTTACTTGTTACAGCGGCGTTAAGGTCTTGTTACAGCGGCGTTAAGGTCTTGTTACAGCGGCGTTAAGTCTTGTTTGGCGTTAAGTCTTGTTACAGCGGCGTTAAGGTCTGTTACAGCGTTAAGTCTTGTTATAGCGGCGTTAAGGTCTTGTTACAGCGGCGTTAAGGTCTTGTTACAGCGGCGTTAAAGTCTTGTTACAGATGCGTTAAGGTCTTGTTATAGCGGCGTTAAGGTCTTGTTACAGCGGCGTTAAGGTCTTGTTACAGCTTTGTTTAGGTATTATCACTCGCCCCTGTGGCCCAATGGATAAGGCATTGGCCTCCTAAGCCAAGGATTGTGGGTTCGAGTCCCACCAGGGGTTAATGTGTGTTTTGGTCATACTCTGAGCGAGAGAGTTGTTATAGCGGCGTTGAAATATCTCTGTAATGGTGTTGAAATAATATGTTGGCGTTAATTTTTTTTATTATGGTGGCGTTGAAATGTTATAGTGACGTTAAATCCTTGTTATTATATGGTGGTGGTGTTGGTGACGGTAGGAGTGGTTGTGGTAGTGGTGGTAGAGATCGTGTAGTGGTGGTGGCTGTGGTGGTAGTAGTGGTGGTGGTGGTGGTGTAATGATGGTGAGGGAGGGAAGGCAACCGTCTCTCGCCACCACAATTACTGTTCATTAACAGCCTCACAACTCTCTCTCCATTTAGTCAGTTACGTAGGCAATCTGCTTTATGAATACTAATTTTGACTCATTCATTAATTTACGTTATTATTCGTATGTCCATTCACGCACTCATTAATTTACTCATTCATTTATTTTATTACTCATCCACACATTTGTTTTTGTGTATCACTCACTCACTCACTCACTCACTCACTCACTCGTTCGTCATTGTATATATTTAAATTATGAGTCCATGATATATCTGTATCACCCATAACAACCACAACCACTACCACCACAACCACTAGTACTTACAACCACCACTTGTACTTACAGCCACCACTAGTACCTACAACTACCATAACCACCACTAGTACCTACAACTACCATAACCACCACTAGTACCTACTACTACCATCACCGCCACTAGTAACCGATAACTACTACCACCACCACCACCAACTACTACTACTATTATTTTTTTATTAGCCTCCAGCCTCCCCCAATAGCCACACCTTTGCCGCCAATTTATTACCTTAAAATTAAATATCCTAATACATAGTAAATACCCTAGCTGTGTTGAGTTAGTTGAGCCGCAGATCTATGCGGCATTCAGTGACTGTTGCCTCATAGTCAATATCTGCAACAGTTGTTGGTTTAGGGGGCAGTGTTCTCGTTCCCCTGAGGCAAAGCAATGCAGACTTGAGTAGAGAGAAGGACTGGCGACATCTCAACCAGGCTGTAACGTTGCTTCTGGGCTGCTGATTCTATGCAGATAACACCTCGGCCAGTCTGGTGAAGAAGCATCTTGCACTTGGCCCCATCCCGCCAGATATTGTGAGCACCAGAGGAGTGAAGCTGCCTTGGTCCACGTTTTGAATACCCTTTCCATACGTCCTGTTGTTGTCGTTCTCATTCCTCCTGTGTGCAGCATCGAGAGACGGTGACATGCGGCCACGGGCTAAGATATCCTCATATCAAAGAAGGCTCTCTGTCCCCGCGTCCAGAATCCTCGAGCACTGACGTCCACCGCGGGCGTTGTTGGTTGTGTTGGAGGTCCTGTGATGAAGATCCTCACCGTCCAGTGGAAGGAGGGTCAGTTCCACCATGGCGTCGTGACAAATTTCCTTCAGTATATTTGATGTGCGATCCCTTATTTCACCATGCCTCATGCATATAAAACCATCCTTCTTGCACACCTTGGCGTGATTAATGTTGTAGGATAAACCACACATGCATTGGGAGGGCATGCCTTCTACTGGCTAACCATGCCTTAGAGCAATGGCATCTAGGTAACGCTGTTAGCCAGTTTGAAACGCCCACCTCTTGCCCTACAGCTATTTTTTGTCCTCAAGTTCACTGACTTTTGATGCATCAGTTGTTGAAGTTTTTCATTTTGGGTGAGCTGCCGTTCTGTCGTAATGGACCGTCGAATGTCGTGTAATTCGTTAGTGACCACATCGCTTACTGCATTTTGAGCTATACTATGTGCTCAGTGAGGGCTGCCGTGAGCTTGACAGAGTTCTCATGTTCAGTGACAGCAAGTTTCTCTTGATTAGTAATTTCCAACAACCACTATTACCACCACCACCACCACCAACTACTCCAACTAATAACTACTACCACCACAACAATAGTCACCAACACTACAACAACAGTCACCAACACTACAACAACAGTCACCACCACCACAGTAACAGCCACCACTACCACCGTCTTCCACCAACTACCACCATCACCAACAACCACTACCAGGCCAATTGACCCTCATTGCTACACTCGCCTGCCTGTGGCCTGCCTGCCTGTGGCCTGCTTGTGATGCTAATGTTGACTGAGAGAGAAAGAACTGTCAGGAAGTCAGTCAATCTGGTGTGTGTGTGTGTGTGTGTGTGTGTGTGTGTGTGTGTGTGTGTGTGTGTGTGTGTGGTCTACCATGTCTTGTAAGTTTTGTTCAAGTATTACACTCTTCCTTCCTCCCTCCTCCCGTTTTCTATGTAGTTTATTATTTTTTTTATCCTTTCTCCTCAGCACTTGTTTCACTGACCTTGTGTACTATCTCTCTTTCTCATTGTCTTGTTCATGTTATAACCCTGGACTCCTTCCTCTCTCTCTTTCTCTCTCCTTCCTTTCTCCTTCCCTCTTCACTCATTCTCCCTCTCTCCCTCCTCCTTCCTCCCTCTCCTTCACTGTTTGTCTTTGCCCTTCCTTAACGCCATTTTGGTCAACACCTTTGATAACTTTTAAGAAATCACCTGAAGATTCGCCTCCTTGTTTACTCCACATGAAAATTAATCCCTAAACGTATATTATTTCACCTAGAGATTTACCCACAGCTTATGGCATCTGAAACCTAACCTAAGAAAACTTAAAGCACCCAGATAGTGTTAGGGGTGGTTAATCTTCAGGTGAAATAAGGTGGGGGGGGGGGGTGAATCTTATGGTGCCCCGCTTGAGGTGGAGGTGATATACGCAATAGCCTTTCAGAATCCCGACCTCGAGTTCCCTACTTCTTGTTTTTTCCTTTATCATAAAAAAAATATAATTAAGGAGGAAAAATATCATTTCATCGCCGTCCCACACCACCTGGCCCCTGACGTGTGTTGTACAGTAACCACCACCACACTCACTCACCCTTAACTCGGCCCTTCACACCTAGATGTTACTTTGGATATTTTATCTGGTTAACGCTACTTGATTTTATTCGGCACAGAAGAGACCCCTATACCCAAGGGGTTAAGAGATGTGCGGCTCTCCTGTAGCTGTCTCAGAGGTGTAGGGCTCAACTGTAGCTGTCTCAGGAGGTGTAGGGCTCTCCTGTAGCTGTCTCAGGAGGTGTAGGGCTCTCCTGTAGCTGTCTCAGAGGTGTAGGGCTCTCCTGTAGCTGTCTCAGGAGGTGTAGGGCTCTCCTGTAGCTGTCTCAGAGGTGTAGGGCTCTCCTGTAGCTGTCTCAGAGGTGTAGGGCTCTCCTGTAGCTGTCTCAGGAGGTGTAGAGATCTGCAGCTGTGTCAGGTGCAGAACTCTCCTGTTATAGTAACTAGTTCTCACTGAGGTGTCTTGGTAATTCCAGAAAGAACAAGTTTTCTCAAACAGTATTGTTGTTTAAACTTGTTTTAACTTAAATTTTTAATAATATGCTCGTCCTGGATTCCGGGTTTTCCTCAGCATCCTTAGGTGTAAGTAATGTTACCTCGTTAACACTAGTTGTTGGTACAGCCTTTATGGGTTCTAGTTAAACTGGTTTTGACTTATTTCTGGCTTAACTGTAACATATATACAGCGGTGCCGCCTCCATCCATCCAGCCTCTTTAGGGGGTGTTGTTATGAGTCAGTCAGTACACTAATACTATGTTTAAATAAAACATTACTAAACACGACTGGGAAGAAAAACAATAACTATGAGTCATATTGGCACATTATACCACTGAATATAAACAGTCAACATTACTGGCCACCTTATACCACTGAATAAACATAACACTCCTGTGTCCCTAACCTAACCTAACCTTACCCTAACCTAACCTTACCCTAACCTAACCTTACCCTAACCCAACCTTACCCTAACCTAACCTTACCCTAACCTAACCTTACCCTAACCCAACCTTACCCTAACCTAACCTTACCCTAACCTAACCTTACCCTAACCTAACCTTACCCTAACCTAACCTTACCCTAACCCAACCTTACCCTAACCTAACCTTACCCTAACCTAACCTTACCCTAACCTAACCTTACCCTAACCCTAGACTTATGTCCTTAACCCAGAGTAAGGCCCACTTCTCTACCCTATAATCTTCCTCCCTCTGCCCCTCACTGTTCCGCCTATCCCAATATATATACATCTTGGCACCTATCTTATCCTTTCTCTCCTTCCCCCACCATCTCTTTCCCCCTTCCTTACCCCCTCTCCTCCATGTTCCTCCTTCACCTCCTTACCCTTATCTTCGTACCTCCTTCCCCCCTTTCCTCTTCTCCCCCTTTACTCCTCCCCTTATGTTAGAGCGAGGCATCAGTATGTTAGTGACTGGATCAGTTTACTCACCGCCACTCACCAGTTGGTAATGAGTGGGAGTGAGTGGTGATGACCAGAGGGAGATGAGAGGGTTGCGGGCCATGCTGGAGAGGGGGTGTGGGGGTGGTATACTCTTTAATGGTGATGGTATAGTGGTGGTGGTGGTAGTAGTTGTGTAATGGTGGTTGTAGTATTGGTGGTAGTAGTAGTAGTGGTGGTGGGAGTGTTGGTAGTGGTGTTGGTGGTGGTTGTAGTAGTGGTGGTGGTAATGGTGGTAGTGTTGGTAGTAGTGTTGGTGGTGGTTGTAGTAGTGGTGGTGGTAATGGTGGTAGTGTTGGTAGTGGTGTTGGTGGTGGTTGTAGTAGTGGTGATGGTAATGGTGGTAGTGTTGGTAGTGGTGTTGGTGGTGGTTGTAGTAGTGGTGATGGTAATGGTGGTAGTGTTGGTAGTAATAGTGGTGTTAATGGTGGTAGTGGTGTGTTGTATCACCTGCTAACACGGTATAACTCACCTGTGATCAGTTTAGATCTTAATTAAAGTAGTTGGTTATAACAGGTGACTTGACTTAATATTTAGTGTTTATTAAATGTTTACTGATATAAAGTCGGGCTTATTTGACTTATTATTATTTTAGTATTAATCTCTCTCTCTCTCTCTCTCTCTCTCTCTCTCTCTCTCTCTCTCGTGTGTGTGACCTCGAATGGCCTTCTTACATCACCAATAGGACGCACAAACGGATATATTATAAATTATATCTTTACGGTAAATATACAAAGTGTCTCTTTTTAGTAAACAATGCGTGACGTCACAATGGAAATGTATAAACGTGGTTTTTTTTAATAATAAGATGTCGCTTTTTTTTTGTTCAGGAATGTATGACGTCATTTGTAATTTTGATGCTTACATCCCGTTGTCTTTTGCAGGTATGTGACTCAGGTAATGACTCGGGTAGTGACTCGGGTAGTGACTCAGAAGATGCAGCGATATACACAACAGGTAGAGTCATTCATTTCTTTACATTGAATGACTGAATGTTTGTATGGAGATTCATTCACACTTCCTTCACGACATTATTGGCTAAGTGAAGGAGGATGAGAAAGAAAGCGATCACAGGAGCATTGTTAGTCAGTTGATCAGTCAGTCAGGGTTAAGTGTCTTCTGTACTGGGGTGAGTAGAGACTAGTATGGGTAAGTGCATGTCGGGTGGTTGTGCAGGCCGAGACAGCTGCACACCAGGGGGTTCATACTATCAGTAAAACCTCTTACAGCATCTCATCCCTTCATCTACGACTTTGACCAGCGTAGATAGGGGTCACGACCTTCTTAACCACGAACAACGGTAATGTGATAAATGGTGTTACATACAGCATCATTTGTGTGTCTTGGTTATATAGTCTTACTTGTGGGCCATGTGGAGGGGATGTTAGGGGCTGGGAGGGGTATATAGGGAGGGGTATTAGGGACATGTGAAGGGGTATATAGGGCTATGTGGGAGGGGTATAGGGGCTGCTGTGGGAGGGGATGTTTAGGGGCTATGTGGAAGGGTATGTAGCAAAGGTGAGGGGGTATAGGCCATGGGAGGGGGGTATATAGGGGCCAGGGAGGGGGTATAGGCTGTGAGGGGGTATATAGGGCCATGTGGAGGGGGTATATAGGGCCATGTGGAAGGGGTATTTAGAGCCATGTGGAGAGGGTATTTAGAGCCATGTGGAAGGGGTATTTAGAGCCATGTGGAAGGGGTATTTAGGGCCATGTGGAGGGGGTATTTAGAGCCATGTGGAAGGGGTATTTAGGACTTTGTATATACCAGTTCGAGTGAAGGAAGGAAGGAAGGGAGAGAGTGTGTTTATGTTTCAGCTTCATTAAAAAAAACTTACAGTTCACAGGAAAACGCTGAGTGAATGAAAAGTAAAGCTCTAGTTGATGCCATATTCATTTTCTCTTCTGTATTTCAGTTCTATAAATTCCACTTGATTCCCCAGAAAACCTGTGGTGGTAGAGGTACAGTAGCTAAAACAACTATCTGTGCAGGTGGGGGTCGATATATTCCGAAATTTTACGTATGACTAGTGACAGCCCTCATATACCAAAATTTATCGTCCATGGTCTCATATTGTTTCCCACAAAGTATGCACAGGTAGTTGGTTGAGCTACTGTGCGTTAGATCTATAATGAAGCTGTAGAGAAGTTCATTTATCCCAACACAAGTCCATAAGTTGTGATCATATCTGTTATGGCCTGGAGTGATTGCAGGAGGTTGTGATGTTCCTTATCGTCTCAGGATGTACATTTGTGGGAGTCGACGGTGTTACTGTGTTATGTGTACTGGAAAGAAGAAGAGCAGCGTTAAGCGAGAAGATCTCCGTGTGTTTGTTGTTTTAGATTTACTAATAACACGTTTAATGAACTCAAGGCTGAAGTGATGATCGTGGTGTATGGAGGCCAGGAGGTGAGATGGGTGATCTGGAGGAACAGGCAGGTGTGGAGGAGGAGGCTAGGTAAGTGTGGAGGCCTCTCGGTGTAAACGGTAAGGCAGGTATGGAGAAAGAGGTAGCGGAGATGTGGAGGCCGCAGAGACCTGGTGTGTGGTGACCAATAGCTGCGGGAACCAGACCTGATCATAGTAGAGGCCCAGGTAAGACCAATTCTCACAGGTAATTGATTGTTCCACCGTCAGCCGTTATGATGATGAAGCACCACTACCTCAGGCACAGTGGGAGGGGTATGGGAGAGGCTATTACCCAGTGTAATGTTCTTCTTCTCCGGGAGATGGAAGTCTTTTTGGTCATACTAAAATAGTGTTTTAAGGACACTTGAATTAAACGTCTACACATTTTTGCTGAATAATGTGTTTTATCTGTTTATCTTCACACTAGAAAGATAATATTTGGATGTTAAACCTGGAACCATACTCAAAATATTAATGTTGGGAATAATTTAAGACTTTCCATCATTTTTGTTTTGTTTTCGTTTAGTTGATTTTCAGGTTTCAGGAGGGGCGGCAGGTGACGGGGTTCTCTTAGGTTAGGTTAGGTTAGGTTTGGTTCCCTGTGTTGATAGTCTTGCTCGATAAGGCTGCTTCCCTGTCGAGTCATCTACCTCAATTCACGTGTCATCCAGATCACATCAGACGTACCAAGCAGTCATGGCCGCCTCACTTATTTACACATGCCTTGCACACACACACACACACACACACACACACACACAGCATCATACATTCATACATAGCCTGCTAGCTAATGTAATCCCAACAAACATTCATACACGTCTTGCTAGTTCACGTAATTCACTCATTCACGACCTAGTAGATCACATACGCTGTTGGATTGCTTCACACACGTTAGCTTATACACGCCTCGAGTCACTCCGTACACCTTCGGCCCACTTTCTCCCCATAATGTACCGGCGGCACTTCCGGTGGTCACGGGTGTTGTTGACGCGGGTGAGTGTCCGCCAGCTATTGTTCTCCAGGGTTTGTTCCTGCCTGACGTAACTTTAAACTTCTCGCAAAGTGACAAACTTTGTGTCTCTCTGTCTATCTTATATCTCGTTTGCATCTCGCCAAAAGCCATGTTTGTGTTTATTTCCTACCGTCACGTTTGTTTCCGCCACATATAATGTTTGTTTTACTCCAAGCCAAGTTTGTTTTTGCTATAAGTTGCGTTCGCTTCCCGCCAAACGTTGTGTGTATTTCTTGTTAAACTTCACATTTGTTTCTCACTAAAAGACACAGTTGACTTCACACAAATGGTCACGACAGTGTACAGGTACTGCGAAAAGTTTCTTTTGTTCATAACCAATATATCCTATTTGTCATTTCCCGCCCAAATAAAACAGTTTGTTACCATCAATTATCTCGTTTATTTCACGCCAAGTCATGTTTCTTTTTTCCCCTCGACAAGTCACGTCCTCAGACTCACTATTTTCTCTCAAGTAATTTGTTAATTTTTTCTTTTGTTGTTAAGTACTGTATTGTTCCTCACCGAATGTCTCAGCATTCCTCCCCCCTCTGACGTTGGGGTCTGCTGTACATTTGATGCACTACAAGTAGTATCATGGACCGACTCTACTTGAACATAAACGAAGGCTGGTTAGTATTTGGGTAAATCTTCTCTGACTCACTTGAACTAGATCAAAGTCTTGGTCAAGTGCACACCTCTGATTTAGAAGGTAAATGTCTGGTAAGTGTTACCTCTTATCCTCGAGAGGTAAAATGACCTCTCGTAAGCTCACCTCTGTTGACCTTAAGAGGGTAATTGGCTTAGAAATATCTTTGGCATCTTGGTTATGTGACACCGTGACGTGCTGCTAGTGTGTGCTTCATGGGTCATACACACACACACACACACTCTGAAATATCGGTTCTAATCTGATTTCCACCTGGTGGTTTTGCGTCTGGTTTATTGTCTCATGGTTCTAATATGGTCACTCTCTCGTCTTGTAGTTCTTCCTCTAGTTCAAACAGAGCCATAGTGGTCCTGACACCCTTGACGCACAGATGGTGATTCTTCATCCCAATTCCAATATCATCTTGGTAGCGCTTCTTCACCAAGGACTCTCCATCACCTGGCCTTTACCTTTGATACTCATTACCACTGATGGTTCCTGACATCTACCAGTGATGGATTACACACACACCTCTGATGGTTCTACCAAGGGTTCAGTCACTCCCACCAGCCAATGGAAGGAGGGAATCCCACGTAGGGTTCACGGAGCACTGCTGCCCCCCACGCTCAGCCGTCATCAACTACTTCCATCAATATAATCGCCGCTGATACACGTCTTTTTTGCCTCCAGTGAGCGTCCATCATCGCGAGGCTGGTGTGTCCGCCACGCTCGGGAAATTGGTGGTAGTTAACGCAGCAATCGTGGGTAAGAGACAGACTTATAGGTAAGTGAGCTCTGTGTCGGCCACGTTCTAGGACTTTGTTGTTTTGACGTTACTTAGACCGTGAGTTGTAAATTATTCTTAAAATGGCGTCTTTAAGGCATAAGGAACAACCCAAGAAATATCGTCTCTTTAAGGCATAAGGAACTTCTCAAGAAATATCGTTTCTTTAAGGCATAAGGAACTACCCAAGAAATATCGTCTCTTTAAGGCATAAGGAACTACCCAAGAAATATCGTCTCTTTAAGGCATAAGACAACCCAAGAAATATCGTCTCTTTAAGGCATAAGGAAAACCCAAGAAATATCGTCTTTTAAGGAATAAGGAACACCCAAGAAATATCGTCTTTAAGGAATAAGGAACACCCCAAGAAAATCGTCTCTTTAAGGCATAAGGAACTACCCAAGAAATATCGTTTCTTTAAGGCATAAGGAACAACCCAAGAAATATCGTTTCTTTAAGGAATAAGGAACACCCCAAGAAATATCGTCTCTTTAAGGAATAAGGAACACCCCAAGAAAAATCGTCTCTTTAAGGCATAAGGAACTACCCAAGAAATATCGTTTTTAAGGCATAAGGAACAACCCAAGAAATATCGTCTCTTTAAGGCATAAGGAACTACCCAAGAAATATCGTCTCTTTAAGGCATAAGGAACAACCCAAGAAATATCGTCTCTTTAAGGCATAAGGAACAACCCAAGAAATATCATCATCAGTCACCAGGATCTTTACTCTCTGACTATCTCCAGGTAAGACCATTGGTACCTGGCATTTACTCCTTGATGACCCGGTACATGATGAAGGATCGTTCGTATTATCGTGTATTAGGGACTCTGGGTTCTGATAATGAGAATAACCCTTAATAGACACGGCCATAAAAGGGGCAGCGGGTCGTGTTTATGTAAGTGCCCTTTAAATATTGTCGACTGGAGTGATTCAATAAGAATAAATTATTTGTTAGAAGCCGACTAACAGGCCTGACCTGACCTGACTTGACTTGACCTACCTTACCTTACCTTAAAGTTATAGGTTATGTTATGTTTTAAGTCTTCAATGTTAACTCTCTCTCTCTCTCTCTCCACACACTTCTTTATCATGTAAAAAAAAACCCTGACATCATCTCCGACATTTACATCGTGTTGCAGAGTTGCTCAACATAGTGTGCAAAGGGAATAAAATCAGTGCAACAACTACGCAACACTGTTCTTTCTTCACCTCTAATAAGAAGCAGTAGACGTTTCTATCATACTTGACGGTTAGTAAGACCTCAAGTTATACAAGAATTGATTATGTCAACATTATAGTTTGGTGTTGTGATGGTGTGGTGTTGTGATAGTGTGGTGTTAACTAGGTGTGACGGTGTGATAGTGTGGTGTTAATTAGGTGTGGCGGTGTGATAGTGCGGTGTTAACTTGATATAACGTTGTGATAGTGTGGTGTTGTGATATGGTGTTAACTAGGTGTGACGGTGTGCTAGTGTGGTGTTAACTAGGTGTGGCGGTGTGATAGTGTGGTGTTAACTTAGGTGGTGTGCTAGTGTGGTGTTAACTTGATATAACGTTGTGATAGTGTGGTGTTAACTAGGTGTGACGGTGTGATAGTGTGGTGTTAACTTGATATAACGTTGTGATAGTGTGGTTAACGAGTGAGATCTGCACGTGCGTTTAGTCAGTCAATCTTGCCAGAGTAGAAAATTTCTCAGTGAAAAATCTCCATCGTCACTTTTCACCCATTCTCCTCCCTTCTCAACCCCCTCCCCCCCCCCCCTCACCTTCATGGGTGTAGCGTAGGACCACTAGAGTTTAACGAGCGTGAATAACGTGAACTAAAACAGGGAAAAATTCTTCACTGAAAACAGACATCGTGTGAAATTCAAGACGGATGATCATTTTCGGCTTTCTCGTGGTGTTGGAGGTTGGGTGGTGTTGGGGTAGTGGTGTTGGGGGTAGGGTGGCTGTTGGGGTTGGGTGGTGTTGGGGGTGGGTGGTGTTGGGGGAGGGTGTTGGGGTAGGGTGGTGTTGGAGGTTGGGTGGTGTTGGGGTAGGGTGGTGTTGGAGGGAAAAGGGAAGAAGTTTATTGTGTTTTGGGAAAGGTGGGGAATGAATTGGTGATGGGAATATTTTGAGGAGGAGAAGTGTTAGTGTGTGTGTGGAGGGAGGGAGAGAGGAAGAGGAATGGTGAAGGAGAGGAGAGGGGATGGGGAGAGGGTGGGTGTTATGTTCTGGAGTTAGTCATTTTCCCGTAACTAATTTGCTCGGTGAGGAAAATCTTACTTCAGTATCTCATATTAAATAAGGCTGCTTCTCTCTCTCTCTCTCTCTCATATGGAACCTTACTAGTCCTTATCGTACTCTTATTTGTTGATGGCTTCTTAAATTAACCACGGCTGAGATCTTGTTAGGTTAGGTGTGATAAAAACACACACACACACACACACACACACACACACACACACACACAGGGCAGTGGCGTGAAGATAATAAATCAGACAGAAAGATAAAAATAGTTTTAAAAAAAATCACCTTGTTCCTCACGATGTATTGGTACTTGTTGACGTAGGGACCAGCAGTAGTAGGTGGTGGAGTGTTCAGTACTACGGCAGAGAGGTGGAACTGTCTCTTTAAGAAGTCCTGCTGCATGGGAAATGGAATTGGATTACGTTACTTGTTCCTTGTTGACGGAAGATAGTGGTTGTTGTCCCTATTGTTCCTTGATAACGGGAAGACAGTTAGGTGCCGTCCCTACTCCTCCTTGATAACGGGAAGACAGTAGGTGCCGTCTCTACAGCTCCTTGGTAACGGGAAGACAGTAGTGCCGCCTTTATCGTATTTTCTCGATGAGGCCCGATTTCGGAGGCTTTTTCAGCTGTCGACTTTTAAATCCTCAGAAGATATCGCTGACATCTGAGCTCTTGTCATTTTTTGTCTACATTTCTCCCTAAAGATTGATTTCCTAAGTCTGGTGGGGGTGCTTAGTTATTTTTCATACATTGTTCTCGAAATCCAGTGAACTTGAATGGATAACCGAATGGGATTTTCATTAATAAACGTCTATATCGTGAATGCTTTTAAATACCACTTTTGTGTAATCAACCATAGCGTCTTTTTTTGTTTTTGTTTGTTTCGTTCAGGACACCCGATACCAAAGGGGTTAAGATAAGTATAATGGCCTTAGTCACGCTCCAGTAGCTAAGTGTTTGAGCATATTTGATCCTGAGAGATGATTGTTGATATACGCCAGGTAGTGATGCCTCATCCCCTGTGGCACTTACCTGTGGTTACCTGTGGCACTTACCTGTGGTTACCTGTGGCACTTACCTGTGGTTATCTTTGGTTTCCTTTTCTCCTCATGAGCCAGAGGTCAAAGGGGTGTGTGTGTGTGTGTGTGTGTGTGTGTGTGTGTGTGTGTGTGTGTGTGTGTGTGTGTGTGTGTGTGTGTGTGTGTGACAGGTGAGGTACGAGGCCGACCTGTGCTTACTAACATGACAGTCTGCAATGTGGGTGAGGGAGTGTGTTTACGAATGGCTGGCGAGTGAATGTGTGGATAGATGGATGTGTGGGTGGGTGAGTGAATGGATGGATGAGTGAGTGGATTATTGAATGTATTGGTAAATAAACAAATGGATGGATGTGGGCGGAGGTGGATGTGGTGTGGGTGGAGATGGATGTGGTGGATGTAGTATGGGTTGAGGTGGATGTAGTGTGGTGGATCCGGTACCCCAGAGTTTCCCTAATGAACTGTTCGATTTGACTCTCTCTCTCCTCTCAACGTGGGAACGAGAATTATAAACAGGTGCATTCCAGGGGAGTTTGTGGACGGCCGTCATAAGTCTAGTTCTCTTGGTTGCCTGACCTGTAACCCCCCCCACCGTGTGTGTTGTTGTGTTTACTCCACCGGGCCTTGACATAACCTCAGATGGAGCTGTGTTGGGGAGGTGTGTGTTGGGGAGGGAGGGCTGTGTTGGGGAGGGAGGAGCTGTGTTGGGGAGGGAGGGCTGTGTTGGGGAGGGAGGAGGTGTGTTGGGAGGGAGGGTGTGTTGGGAGGGAGGAGCTGTGTTGGGGAGGGCTGTGTTGGGGGAGGGAGGGGTGTTGGGAGGAGGGGAGCTGTGTTAGGAGGAGGGCTGTGAGTGGGAGGTGTGTTGGGGAGGAGGCTGTGTTGGGGAGGGGAGGGCTGTGTTGGGAGGGGAGGCTGTTAGGGAGGGAGGAGCTGTGTTGGGAGGAGGCTGTGTTGGGAGGGGAGGAGCTGTGTTGGGAAGGGGGAGGAGCTGTGTTGGGGAGGGGGAGGAGCTGTGTTGGGGAGGGGGAGGAGGTGGCTATTGGGATCACCTGAAGATTGTTACGCACCCCAAATTAGTTCACCTGAGGATTAATTCAACCCACTTGAATATCATGGATTGACTAACAGTGTTGGAGTGAATGCCAGTGTTGGAGTGAATGACAGTGTTGGAGTGAATGCCAGTGTTGGAGTGAATGCCAGTGTTGGAGTGAATGCCAGTGTTGGAGTGAATGACAGTGTTGGAGTGAATGACAGCGTTGGAGTGAATGACAGCGTTGGAGTGAATGACAATGTTGGAGTGAATGCCAGTGTTGGAGTGAATGACAATGTTGAGGTCGGCCAGAGGTCAGGATCATTGCCTCAAGAGGTCAAACAGTACACCCTGTTTAAACTAGTACTTGTAAGATATTCAGGTCAATATCCGGTCTTTATCTTGTGATATTTTATTTTATTTTACTTTTTTAGAATATTATATTAAAGATGATAGAATATGTCACTAATAGTCTTGTGAATATTTCTTTATTAATTATCTCACTCTAGTTCTGTCTTAGCGAGAGTTAGGGAAGCAATACTTGTAAAAAAAAAACCATTTGATAATATTTCGTATTGTTACTCCAGCTATTGACCGTGGAGTCGACACCCATGTATACTGTAAGACGCTGTCGGTCTCTGCCACCGCCCAGTTATGTTCCTCACACAACATACTCCCACATTAAAATGAGTTCGGTGTTTCAGTATGTGGGCGGTTATGGGTGTCATGGGCGTAGTGGGCGGTGTAGGTGGCTCATATATGACAGTCTGAAAGCTTATCGTGAATGTTGTAGTATTTCATTTGAAGCGCCTTGTTGTGAGTTCAAGGTGTGACGTGAGGTCAGAGGGACAGGAACTAGGGGTCACAAAGGGTCACCCGGCTGACTTAACCTTCCGGTGCGTGAAGGTAAATCTGAAATCGGAATCCTACTTTCACTTTCCCGTGTCTCTCATTCTCTGGTGTGTCTCATTAACCTGTGTCCCTCATTCCTCCATTATCTATCATTCCTCCATCTCACACTCCCTCCGTGTCTCTCATTCCTCCCGTCTCTCACTCCCCGGAGGACAGGGGTGTCGCTGCTCCTGGGCCTCTCTGGTGGCACACGTGGGTTTGTTTACATTTTGAAGGACCACAACCCTCCCTATATATCACCTCTCCCCTGCCTTTCCATACATTCCTCTCCCCTACATACCCCCTCCCACACGCCCTGCATTTCCCCAACCCCTGCATCCCCACTCCCCTACATCCCCCCTGCATCCCCCCCTGCATCCTCCCCTGCATCCCCACTCCCCTGCATTCCCACTCTCTTGTATCCCCCTTCTCCCTACACCCCCCTCCCCCCACACCCCCCCCCTCCCCCACATCCCCCCTCCCCCCCTCCATCCTCCCCGGCAGTCCCCCCGTCCATGTGGTCTTGTCTGGGTCAAATTTCACCTACCCATCTAGCTGCCCCTCCCTCTTTACCTGCTCCTCCTACCCTCACCAGTTGCCTCACTCTCCTGCTCTCACCTTGTCTTCCTTGCTCTCACTCTCCCCTCACTCATCCTGCCCTCACTCTCATCCTGCCCTCACTCTCATCCTGTCCTCACCCCATCCTGCCCTCACCTCACCTGCCTCACTCTCACCTGTCTCCCCCTCACTCACCCCTGCCCCCACTCTCACCCTGCCCCACCTCACCCCCACCTGCCTCACCTCACCCCATCCTCTGCCTCACCCTCACCCCATCCTGCCCCTCACTCACCCTGCCCTCACTTCACCCCTGCCCTCACTCTCATCCTGCTCCCACTCACCCTGCCCCCACTCACCCTGCCCTCACTCTCCTCCTCACTCTCCCCTGCCCCTCACTCTCTCCCCTGCCCTCACTCTCTCCCTGCCCTCACTCACCCTGTCATCACCACCCCTGCCTCACTCTCACCCCTGCCCACACTCTCTGCCCTCACTTCACTCTCCTCACTCACCCCTGTCTCACTCTCACCCCTGCCCTCACTCTCACCCCTGCCCTCACTCTCACCCTGCCCTCACTCTCACCTTACCCTTGCTGTCACCGTTATCCCCCCTCCATACATTATCTCGTTCATAAACACATGGATAAACTCTTGAGAATTTCCGAGGCTTAATATTTGGACAGAAATCGTATATAACATGTGCAGTCAGGGAAACTAGTCCTGCCAGTCCTCCATGAACCCTGAGACGCTTGAACCCCGAGACCTGTGAACCCGAGACTCGTGAACCCCGAGACTCGTGAACCCTGAGTGCTTCATTTTGTAAGTGAATACCGAAGTGCTTCAATTAACAGGTGAAAACTCAAGGGCTTCAATCAGCAAGTGAAATCCATGTGACATTTCGCTCTCAAAGTGTTGCCAATTACAGCTTGATGGAAGCCGCCCCACTCTGCCCTATTGTTCTCAGGGGCGACGAGGCATCTTGTCTGGTATCACTTACTTAAGGCTTAAGGAGGTCGGGGTTATACCGAGAACCAGATCCTCCAGAAGGACTTGGGGATCTTGAGGACTTTCTTCAAGTATCTCTTGCTAGATCAAGTGCCACCTTCTGTCTCGTAAGTATTACCTCGGGAGTTCCTATGTCTTGGTCTAGTAACCAAGTAAAAATTAAGTCCTTTTGTCTCACTTACATAGGGGTCTTAAGTGCTTTTATATAGGACTACTTAATATATATAGTGGTCACATATCACTTAACAATCACGCTAGGAGCTCTTATGTGTCTGTTTAAGTGACTTCGTGTAGAACTGTTTTAAGTGACGTAGTCGTATTTTTAGTGTTACGATCTATGACAGTAATCCACAAGGTCTTATGTGTTATCCTATAAGTACCTATTGAGAGATCACTTACCATAACTCAGCGGCCTCAAGGGTGTTACTACCCGCTGGTTGTATCACTTATACTCTGCCCAGCGGTTCCTCGGCGTCGTCTGTTTTTATCGTTAGTCTTGTGAATTTCTCTTTTTTTTTCGGTTGTAATTATTTGATTACTCTCAATTGATACTTTTTAAATGCCAACTCTATTATTTGCTTTCCGTGGATGCTCCATTTTGTTACACCTTATTCGAGAAATTTAATGAACGCTTCAATTTTTTTATTTCTTTTCAGTCGCCAGGGAAACAAAAGAGAATCGGAGAGACAATCCCCGCGGAACATAATAGTCTCTTAGTTGTTTATCAAGCGTGACCCCGCACATCAATCTCTGCTCTTTTGTTTGTTTTTTGCACATTCGTGTTATTATCGAGTCTATACTTTCACTCCGGCCAATTGTGAGGCGGCGTCCCGGCTCCCGTGAGAAGGTGGAGACAGGAAGTGGAGGATGACTAGGGAGAAAGAAGGAACTGGAGAAAGTAAAAGCTGAGGGAATAATATGAAAAATGAAGAGATGTGGGGAAAGAATAAGAGACTAATACTGATAATACAGGAGCGATAGATGAATACATTAGCGAGATAAAGAGATTGTAGACGTTGTGGCTCTCTCTCTCTCTCTCTCTCTCTCTCTCTCTCTCTCTCTCTCTCTCTCTCTCTCTCTCTCTCTCTCCTGTGTAGCCGAGGTTACCGGATATTTACCTCATCACTCAGGCTATTGTTGTTCCTGGCAGCCCGATACACACACACACACACACACCTCCTTGAGCTAAGATAATCGTGTAAACTGAAGACCAACGTTTATTCTGAGTTAACCCATTATTTATTCTGTCCTCAATATATGAGTTTATTTTATTATCTTTTTTTTCATTTAGTGTGTGTGTGTGTGTGTGTGTGTCTGTGTGTGTGTGTGTGTGTGTGTGTGTGTGTGTGTGTGTGTGTGTGTGTGTGTGTGTGTGTGTGTAGAGAAGGAAGAAGGGAGGGAAGGAGGTGAAGAAAGGATGTGTAAGGAGTGAGGGGCTGGGTCCTTCAGGTGTTAAAGAGAGGATGAAGGAAAATGGTCCCTATAGTCCAATTAGGCCCACCAAATTAACCCTTAGAATTGGGGGTCTTAAATAGACCTTAACCTAACTATTGGAATTGGCAGTTAGCCCTAATGTTCCCCCAATTAGGTGAGGTGATGATTAGAGCCTATTAAGACTGGGGGCCACCTGACCTATACAGCCTGGCAGGTAATGGTATGGGGAAGAGGAGGGAGGGAGGGAGAAACGGAGTAACGAAGATGGGAAGAGGAGGAAGAAGAAGAGATATATATGGGAAGAAGAAGAAGGAGAGACAAGAGAGGTAAAAGAGAAGGAAAGAGAGATAGAAGAGGAGAGAAAGAGAGAGGTAGAGAGAGAGAGAGAGATCACCCGTGTTAGGGCTACAGGCCGGGTCGTGGTGTGTAACAGATACTGAGTTTTAACGGTTTCATTACACCACCAGAATACCTTACAGTGATCTCTCTCTCTCTCTCTCTCTCTCTCTCTCTCTCTCTCTCTCTCTCTCTCTCTAGGGTCTTATGGTCTGTGGCTGTAAGGGTCTTATGGTCTGTGGCTGTAAGGGTCTTATGGTCTGTGAGGGTCTTATGGTCTGTGGCTGTGAGGGTCTTATGGTCTGTTTCTGTGAGGGTCTTATGGTCTGTGGCTGTGAGGGTCTTATAGGCTGTACCACCACCTTCATCCTCCCAGCCCCTAACAGACAACCATACACCACCATGGCAATAACTTGGACCTCTCATCACCCACAACACCCTTCGTCGACGCTGTATCCTGTGTGCTTCATGAACCAGCTATTCAGATCTTCGTTGTCGTCATTAGCATTTTTTTTTGCTGGTCGTCATGATTCATTAGTGAAGTCAGGCGTCTCTCAGGCACGGGGCGGTGCTTGGGGTGCCTTCCTGCTGGCCTACTGTAACGGAATGTCTTATTTGTGGCACTGTGAGGGAGAGAGGGAGAGACTTTCCTGATGGTACTGTGAGGGAGTGAGAGAGGGAGTGAGGGAGAGGCTGTTTCCTGATAGTACCGTGAGGGAGAGAGAGAGAGGGAGGAAGGGAGAGACTGACTCAATATTAGCACTGGGTGGAGGGCAGATTTGCTCCTTAAGTGTTGGTTACTGGCAAGGTATGTGTGAGAGGCGGTACTGTGGAGAGTTATTACAGTTGTTGGTAGTCAGTGTGGGGGAAGACCTTGAAGACCAGGCAGGAGGTACTGGTCTTAAGCGGATCTCTCCGAGGCCTGAGTAGAGAAGACTGCTACATTTCTCTTCAACAATAATGAAGAAGAAGAGTGAGAACAATATCTTAATCCTGAAACTGTTTTAATAGCCATTTTATGTACAATCGACTCTATAGTTACGCGCCACTGAACATGTTAAGGAAGTTTTATAATTCAGTTGTTATTAGTTATAAGAGAAATTGATTGAGGAAAATGTCTACGCTGTCACATTCACAGACAGACATATAAACATTACTATTTTATTCCCCCTAGTCTTTGGTCTCGGGGGGGGAGGGGGTCCTACAAATGTAATGAAAAAAAAGCATAAATCAGTGTGTCCAGTGGTAGGGGAAGGGTCCTACAAATGTAATGAAAAGCATAAATCAGTGTGTCCAGTGGTAGAGGGGGGGTTACTAACATATTAAGATGTATCGTCTCTTTATTCTTCTCTTTTTCTTAAAATTTAGCCTAAATTTGTACACCGAAACTTGAGGTACATAAATAACTTTATTACCTCACAACTAAAGGTCGGCGGCTCATTTTTAAATACAAGTCTTGTATAATAGTTTCTTTATCAAGTTTCTTCAAGTGAAAAATGAAGAATTAAAATTAAGTGAGGCACCGTAGTGTTGGCCTCACACTAGTCATTACTCACGTGTCCTTCATCATCCCACACTAGTTATTATCTTTGCCGGCTCTTCAGCGAAATTGACCAATTTGCTGTGGCACTGCGCAGTGGATGCTGGGACGATTTAAAATACCACGGACCTGAAAGTGGCATCGTGTTCTCGGTTGTGGGTCACTCAGGAGTGCCAATGGCAGCATAATGGCACCTTGTTGGTGGCGTCAGACTTGGAATGTATAATGACGGATAATAACACGGTGTTGATGGTTGTAGGTCAAGAGTGCCACATGTACACCGAAGCACTGCGTTGGTGTGGGGTGTACCGTACTTAATGTGTAATGGTGGCACTCACTGGCTCCATTGTACCAGCTAGGGCATAATAGCAGAGTTGTGGTGTTGGCTGCTCTTGAGTGCCAACAAACGTATAATGGCACCATTTGGGCGGTTGTTCGAGTGGTTTAGCCAACTAGCGCTTAGCAACAACATATTCGCGGCGGTAGGTCTGAGAGATCAACGGGAAGGAGAGTTAATGAGAGGGGTGGGTGAAGAAGTGGCCAGGGGAGGAGACAGAGACAGGCACTGAGGGCCAGGCGGCACCCATCAGATGGTCCCGCGATAGTATAATTGAGGTAAGACGGGTGCCGGGAACCCCGCTCCTGGCCCAGGGATTGACGCCCCTCCAAGGCCGCTCTTCCGCCTCCTGCTAGTGGTCTTTCCCGGCTCCTGAGGGCGACGCTGGCGGAGGGAAGATGAGATGAGAGTGAAGGGTGGAGATGACTGAAGTATAAAAGGTTAAACGTGGAGAAGAGATAAAGGAGAGATGGATGGAAAGAGAAGGACAGGTACTGTACTTATGGATATGGTGATCTGGAGAGAGAGGGAGGAATGGAGTAAGAAAAAACGAAGGATGTTTGCGTCATGAACAGGGGAGAGAACCCGTAGAGGGAGATGATAATAGGGTGAAGTGTTTGTTGTTTTGTTGAGAATGTGGAGAGAGGAGAGGAGATACGAAGGAAAGAATAAGCAGCAGAGGAGTGTAAAAATTAAAAGCGAAGGAGAGTGGAAGAGAGAAAGGAAGAAGTAGTGAGAATAGGGCGATGTTTGAGGAGGGGGAGTATGAAGGCAACACGTGTTTGTAGTTAAGCTCCACACACACACACACACACACACACACACACACACACACACACACACACACACTCTTCCCTGAACACTTGGCAACATCTGGCACCTACTTGTGGGAGATATATAAGTTGGGTTTATATTTAATAACTCCGCTTATCATCACATATTTTGTCGGCACCACAACATGGGGGTAAAGTTACTCCCTAATACATAGAAAAGTCTTGAGAAAATAGGTTCAAATTCCAATCCCCTTCACCTGATGATCCTCAGGTACTGTACTTACCTGTCAGATACTGCCAAGTGTCCAGGCAATTTTGTCCATAACTGAACACTGTCGGGTTTTGAAAGTTTGTGTCAACTCTTCTGTTTTAACAAATGGAAATATATCACGTGTTTTCTATAGATACCACCGGCCATGACAGCGTGTGGGCAGGCAGGTGTTGATCCTCTGATGATTAGTTGGCCTTCAGCAGGTGGTAGGTTACGGGGCGTCAGCAGGTGGTAGGTTACGGGGCGTCAGCAGGTGGTAGGTTACAGGGCGTCAGTAGGTGGTATAGGTTACGGGGCGTCAGCAGGTGTTTGGTTACGGGGCGTCAGCAGGTGGTATAGGTTACGGGGCGTCAGTAGGTGGTATAGGTTACGGGGAGCAGGCATCAGCAGGTACGGGGCGTCAGCAGGTGGTGGGTTACGGGGCGTCAGCAGGTGGTAGGTTACGGGGCGTCAGTAGGTGGTATAGGTTACGGGGCGTCAGCTGGTGGTGGGTTACGGGGCGTCAGCAGGTGGTATAGGTTACGGGGAGTGCATCAGCAGGTGGTGGGTTACGGGACATAAGCAAAGGGTTGGGTCAGCAGGTATGTGAGTAAACAGGAACATCAATGTACAGTATCATCAGTCCCCAACAAACGAGTGTATTGACTGTATATCGCTACACCTTTACTGTATATCGCTGCACCTTTATGTATCAGCTGACCAAGACGATGCCATAAATATTCTCATGACCATAAACCTCAAAGAAGTTTTATTAACGAATTTATCTTATTTTTCAAAGCCTAGATACACAAGAAAATATACAAAGACATTGATAAGATCGTAATCACCTGAAGAATTTATTGGATAAACAAAAAGTTAAAGAGATAATGAAGGTAATGTTTAAATTCTCTAATAATAATAATTGTATACATAATCTGATAATAATCTGCCCTAGACTGGTGCAGCTGTTATCTCTGTTATCAATTAGAGTTATCGCCATTACTTACTGAGGATCGCCTCCTGTAAAGTGCCTCGCTGTTCTTATCTATATAGTTTATTACTCCTACTTAGGAGAATAATATATATATATATATATATATATATATATATATATATATATATATATATATATATATATATATATATATATATATATATATATATATATATATATATATATATATATATATATATTTACAATGTTATTTATTTATTTACTTATTTATTTTAACCTCTTCCCTCTCATCACCACCCCCCCTCCCCTCTTCCTCCCCTTCCATCCCTCCTTTTCCTCCCCTCCCCTCCCTCCCATCCCTCCCTCCTTTTACTCCCTCCCTTCCTCCTTTTCCTCCCCTCCCTCCCTTCTCCTTTTCCTCCCTCCCCCTCCCTTCCCTCCCTCCCTTTTCCTCCCTCCCTCCCTCCCTCCCTTTCCTACCTTCCCCTCCATCCCCTCCTTTCCCTCCCCACTTCCCTCCCTCCTTTTCCTCCCCTCCCCTCCCTCCTCCTTTTCTCCCCTCCCTCCCTCCTTTCTCCCCCCCCAGCCGTCTCCCCTTCCCTCCTCCCCTTCCCTCCCCTCCCCTTCCTCCTCCCCTTCCCTCCAATCTTTAAAGAATGATTCTTTTTATTTACCAGGAAATTAGAGACTGGAGTTTATTTTGTTCCACGAGAAATAAGAATGATATACACTTTATCTAGTAGTGAAGAATCGCGTTTGGTTTATCCTCGAAGACAAAGGAAATGGATATGTCACTTCCTCCTTCCTCTCCCTCCCCTTCCTTCCTCCTCCCCTTCCTTCCTCTCCTCCCCCTTCCTTCACTCTCCCTCCTTCATCTATCTCCTCCCCCTTCCTTCCTCCTTCCTTCTTCCTCCTCTCCCCCTTCCTTCCTCTCCTCCTTCAACCCTCTCCTCCTTCCTTCCTCCCCTCCCCCCTTCCTTCCTCTCCTCCCTTCCTTCCTCCTCCTCCCCTTCCTTCCTCTCCCTCCCCTTCCTTCCTCTCCTTCCTTCCTCTCCTCCCCCTTCCTTCCTCTCCTTCATGAAAAAAATGGAAGTAATTTAAGCCTTGAAAAGAAATAAAATGGGATTGATTTTTGCCACCACGAGATTAAAAATAGGATTCGCTTCTGCCCCCAGATAAAAAAATTGGCAGGATAAATGGGTAGGATTAATGGGTAGGATTAATGGGTAGGATAAATGGGTAGGATTAATGGGTAGGATTATTACCACCACCATGATAGAGAAAACGGGAAATAAATGTCAATTCTAAGAAAGAAAATGGAGTGGAAAGAGAAAACGGGTTTGATATTAACCCCTGACGAGAGCGAATTGTTTATGTAGGCAGTGGTAGTGAGTGAGTGTTGCTTATCACGGACGTTAACTGAGTGAGGGATGATTAAGGACCAGGATGGTGACCACAGCAGGAGGAACAGGGAGTGTTTAGGGGGTCATTTTAACGCCTGGGAGGAGGAGGAGTTTCTGGGGAGGGTTGGGGAGAAGGGGTAGGATGAGGGAGGAGGAGGAGGAGAAGGGGAGAGTCAAGAGGGGTCAGTTTACCGCTCGGAGTCACATGGCTCTTGTTGTAACCTTCTGTGTGCTCCTGTTCGGTCGCGAGGGAGGGAGGGAGGGAGGGTAGGAGGGAGAATAGGGGGAGAGAGAGAATGTAGGAGAGTGGGAGGGGGCGAGAGTTAGTGGGTGAGGGAGGAAGAGGTTGTGTAGGGAAGGGGTAGTGTAGAAAGAGAGAGAGAGGGGGGGGTGGGGGGTGGGGGGTTCATCCCTGTTGTTAAGGAACTGTACCACACTATTTATACAGTAGAGTGAAGACTAGTCATCATCTCACCCCTTGTCTACACTGCCTTACGCAACACTCACACTGTAAACACGGCCTGAAGGATCTGTGTAACTCAGCCTTAAGAGTAGGAACGAATATATCAACCCAGAGTCACTGAACTTCTCAAATGTTAACTAAAATGAACTTTATTTGTCTTTTGTGATCTGTCATGTTAACGAGGATGTTAAAGTTTTATCAGCTATTTATGTATTTGTTTACTTATGTTAATCTAAGCGTGAAGATTCTTGTGTTAGTATTAATAACTTTATTTTTATTATCATACCAGTTTTCAGCAGCATCGAGCTTCTTATGTTTCTTTAAAATACTGCTGAGCTTTTTCGTCTGGATCGATCACTTTTCATGGTGTGTGTGTGTGTGTGTGTGTGTGTGTGTGTGTGTGTGTGTGTGTGTGTGTGTGTGTGTGTGTGTGTGTGTGTGTGTGTGTGTGTGTGTGTGTGTGTGTGTGTGTGTGTGTGTGTGTGTGTGTGTGTGTGTGTGTGTGTGTGTGTGTGTGTGTGTGTGTGTGTGTGTGACAAGTATTAACTCTTTAGTGATGTTACCCTCCTAAAATATTCTTGTCCTGTCTTATTTTTGTATTACTGTTGCCTCTTCCTTTACCATTTGTCTCACCTCCTATGTCTCTACCCTTTATCTCTCATGTTTTCGCTGTTATCTCGTCTTCTACGTCTCCTGTTCTCTTCTTCCGTGACTTAAAAAATTTAGTGTTACTTTTGTCTTCCCTGTAGAGTAAGTGTATATATTTTAAGACAGACAGACAGAAGCGGTCAGCTAGGTGTGATGGTTGTCAGATTTGTTTCGTGAGAGGGCTAGTTTATTGGGCACCACCTTGTACCTTTTCTGTGGAGTGTCTCGCCCCTAACCCTTGGCTCGTCACCACTTACCGCTGCTCCTAACCCTCCTCCCCAGATCCTGACCCTCCCTACCCCAGCTCCTCTTGCCAACTGATCCCAGCTACTGACTGGACTCTGATCACGGACCCCTGGTGACTAACACCCCTGTAGTCCCTGATCCCCAGCTTCTCTGAGATCATAAAACTCGTCAGAATCAACACTTGTCGAGTGTTTTGGTCAGATAGGACGTCAACATCGCCATAAGATGATGACAGATAACACGGTATCTAGGGAGCAACCTCACCCATAAATGCAGGATGATAACACTACTACTGCTATAGGCCTCCAGCCTCCCCCAATAGCCACACCTTTGCCGCCATTTTATTACCTTAAAATTAACTATCCTAATACATAAGTAGCTACCCTAGCTGTGTTGAGTTAGTTGAGCCGCAGATCTGTGTGTCATTCAGTGACTGTTGCCTCATAGTCAATATCTGCAACTGTTGTCGGCTTTGGGGCCGATGGTCTCGTTCCCCTGAGGCAGAGCAATGCAGACCTAAGGAGAGAGAAGGACAGTCGACATCTCATCCAGGCTGTAACATAACTTCTGGGCTGCTGCTTCTGTTCAGCTAACACCTCTGCCACTCTACTACTACTACTGATTTTGATGATTGCCCTTTGACCTTAGCTAACCCTTCTGAGAGGTTGATAGTGTTGTTATATCGGGGGGAAAGGAGAGGTAAGAGGAGGGAGGGCAGGGGGTTGATGGTGAATTTACAGAGGAGGAGAAGGGGAGGGTTAAACGGTGATGAGGTTCTAGGGGATGGGGGAGGGCGTTAACCACCTCCTCAAGTGTCCTATAGAAAAGGGAAGGGAGTGAATAGGGGGAAGGGTGGAGGGTAAATGGATAGGAGGGGAAGGATAGAATGGACGAAAGGTATAGGTGTGTGTGTGTGTGTGTGTGTGTGTGTGTGTGTGTGTGTGTGTGTGTGTGTGTGTGTGTGTGTGTGTGTGTGTGTGTGTGTGTGTGTGTGTGTGTGTGTGTGTTGCGCCACGACAAACGACCATTATAGGTGTTGCTCCACTGTATTTTTTATTTTATTTACTGGTAACGTCGAGCAACACATTGACGGTCACCATACTTATCCCATGACGTCACACGAGTCAGTTTACCCCATGACGTCACACGAGTCAGTTTACCCCATGACGTCACAAAAAATGCCCTGCGTCAGTGTGATGTCAGAGATGATAACGAGATGAGTAAGAGAGAAAACTGTATATTATTGTGTCAGCGAAGAATAGTGTTATAAGCCTAACCTAATAATACGTTAACCTGAGTATATGGCCACAGGTTAATTAATGTCACCTGGATCACCTTATATGGGCTGCCAGGTATCACGACGTGGGTGACTGATGGTTTATTAAAATTACCTGAAAAAAAAAACGCCACTGCAGGCAAAAAATGGGTGAATGTTCGTCTGGCGAAGCTTTCATAAGGGTGTCACTGTAAGGGGTTGTGTCCTGTCTCGTGGCTCTTGAGTGTATGCTGGAGACGTGTGTGTGATGAAGGGAAAGGCATCGGATACCCTCAGAACTCCGCCCACTTTTGGTGTCCTTAGTAACGCCTAGAATTCGAAGAAGGTGATTGGTTGTTGGTTGCTAAGGGAGACGAGAGGTCACATGGATCAGTTAATGGGGGGGAGGGTCACACACACACACTCACACACACACACACACACACACACACACACACACACACGCCTATTAAAAACGCCATTGAAACAAAACATAGATACCATATTAACGCTAAAGAAAAAAACACAAAAGTCATAATCTCAACATTCATAGTTAATATTAATATGACAATTGTTGTTGTTTTATTTACACCAATAAAAAATAAGAATCTCACATATTTAAAGATAATTATATTGTTAAGGAACTATTGTTTAATGTTGAAGGTCGAGCTCACCATCAACCTACATCACCTGCAGAGATCTCGGCCTCCAGCAGCACCGTCAAGTGGGAGGTTAAATACGTGAGAGGGCAGGGAGACTCAGGGACCTCTGTACTATAATATGGTCATAAATGGCTTACCGGAGATAATTTATTATTGGAGGTTATGGAGAATATTTAAGATGCCGTATTTATGTTCGCTGTATCAAGTCAAACATTAGAATAGTCATTATTTCTGTTCGTCGTATTATTAGAACATTCTGTATATATGACCATCACGTTAAACTATTCGTAAAAGAACACGATACAATCTGCCATTTCTTACATAATATTTCCTTTTCAACACAAACTGCATTCCGCTAGTTTATTTTCTTTCTTTTACCTTCGTTACGTCAACTGTCATGAGCGAGGGAGGCGAAGTAGGGGTTATAAAGTGACCAAAGTAACAAATGTGTACAAAAATGTCTTGGTCAGTCTTGTGCCGGGAGTTAATGTTGTTTTGTCCGGGTTAGTTATGGCTGTATTATCGTGGATCATCCTCAACATTGCCCTATTATGAAGCTTGTTTTTGTGGCGCTGTGATTAAAGTGATTATGTTGGGATTATACTGTGAGGGAGGTTGTGTGTTGTGGTGTGAGGCAGGGCGTGTCGCTGTGTACACATTGTTTAATATGAAAGAGTATTGCTGTGTTTATTGAAAATAGTGATCACCTGAAGATTAGACACACCAGTAGACCGCCAAAGCAGCAGCTGTACAGTCACCTAACGAATAGTAAACGTAACGCTGACGGGCAACGGAAAAGGTAAAAGGATAGTAAAGACAAACTTGAAAAAGAGCCAAATCGACCCCTCGCGTGGAGGAGCACCACACGAGGTGTCAATACTTTCGAGTTAGCCCGACTGCATACCGAGGCAAACAAGCGCCAGCGCCGGAAAGACGCTTCTGCCGCCCCTCCCTCACTAGATGTAGCCCTCCACATGTGCAACATCTGTGGACGCCCTTGCCGGTCCCGTATCGGCCTCTCGACTCACCTCAGAGCTCACCAATGAAGGTGACATCCTTAATAACTCGTATCATTGAATCACAGCTGGATGGTCGTCATACTCGATTCCGAGTGACAGCAAAGTAGTAGTAGTATGTATGTATGTATGTATGTATGTATGTAGTCAAGTAATAAGCTGGATATAAACAGCAAAATCAGAGGTACAGTTGCTTTCATTTAAAACGGCTACAGTGGCTGGTGTGAGATGTGGCACCACCGCACCACAGACATGAGCCAATGACGTTCTACTTGGTGATCTATGACGTAGTGTACATTCACAGATAGAGAGGCAGGACTATGGGCAACACAACATAACCTGCCCACCTCCTCAGCAGCTCAAACAAAGCACAGGTGTTTTTGTGGGCAGGTGAAAGCAATCAGAACCCTCATCATTATACAGCATCAGATATCTTAATTATTATCGTGTTGGCGTTACTTAAGTGGGTGTGGGGTGGTGGTGGTGTGAGGGGGGTGGTTGATGGGTGGTGGTGGTGTGAGGGGGGTGGTTGATGGGTGGTGGTGTGTGTTGATGGGTGGTGGTGGTGTGAGGGGGTGGTTGATGGGTGGTGGTGGTGTGAGGGTGGTTGATGGTGGTGGTGGTGATGAGTGATGGTGGTGGTGAGGGGGTGGTTGATGAGGGGGTGGTTGATGGTTGATGTGGTGGTAGTGTGAGAGGGTGGTTGATGGGTGGTGGTAGTGTGAGAGGGGTGGTTGATGGGTGGTGGTAGTGTGAGAGGGGGTGGTTGATGGGTGGTGGTGGTGTGAGGGGGTGGTTGATGGGTGGTGGTAGTGTGAGAGGGTGGTTGATGGGTGGTGGTAGTGTGAGGTGGTTGATGGGTAGTGGTAGTGTGAGAGAATTGGTTGATGGGTGGTGGTAGTGTGAGAGGGGGTGGTTGATGGGTGGTGGTAGTGTGAGAGGGTGGTTGATGGGTGGTGGTAGTGTGAGAGGGGGTGGTTGATGGGTGGTGGTAGTGTGAGGGGTGGTTGATGGGTGGTGGTAGTGTGAGAGGGGTGGTTGATGGGTGGTGGTAGAGGTGGTTGATGGGTGGTGGTAGTGTGAGAGGTGGTTGATGGGTGGTGGTAGTGTGAGGGGGGTGGTTGATGGGTGGTGGTAGTGTGAGAGGGGGTGGTTGATGGGTGGTGGTGGTAGTGTGGTTAGTGATGGATGTATGAGAGTGGTGGGAGTAGTTAGGGGGGGGGCCGATTAGAGGAGAGAGAGAGAGAGAGTCGCCGATCAGATACCTAACTAATGAGTACCCGGGAGGACGCTACACCAACTGTTATAATCACCTGTGACCCAAATAATAATCACTTTTCTCATTTAATTTATCTTATATTATCACGCCTTTACCATATCCATTTTCTTATTATTCAAACAAATTATTTTCACTATTATTGTTACTTTGGTTTTATGTTAATTAATTTACCTGTGTTAATCTATAGCGAACCACACACAGGTATAGTCTTTCAGCCAATACAAAACATACATTACACTCATACAGTCATACTCACAGAAACATTTATATACTTACGTTATAGAGATACTAAGACAATGGGTGATACTGATGACCTGTACAGTACCTTGTTAATAAACCTGGTCACACGGGGCCACTTATGGTAACACACACAACTAACTTTCTTTCTCCCACACTAACTGGTGCGTGCATACTAAAAAACAACAACTAATTACTATCAAAGTTTCTCTCTCTCTCTCTCTCTCTCTCTCTCTCTCTCTCTCTCTCTCTCTCTCTCTGAACAGGTGAGTGGTGAACCAGAGATGATTGAGTCAATTGTCGACAAAGACTGACCATTATCATAAATGCTGCCGGGAGGTGGTGGGGGGGAGGGGGGGTTGTCCTGTACTGCAGTTACTGGTCACCTCCCCATCAGGACGGCCTTCCTTCCCTCTCATGGGCATTTTGTATCGTCATAGTCAACTGATGGGCCTCACGTACCATCCGAGTTAGCCCCTTCGTTAATATATGTATGACAAAGTAGTGTGTCTGTATGTCTATCGAGGTTGATCTGTTCCTTGCATGACACTTGACGGCTTGACATCCACACACACACACCCACACACATACACACACCCACCCACACCCACACACCCACCCACACACACACACCTACACACACACACACACACACACCCACATACACCCACCCACACCCACCCACACACACCCACACACACACACACCCACCCATACACCCACCCACACACACCCCACCCCACACACACCCACACACACACACACACCCACACACATACACACACCACACACACACACCCACACACACACACACCCACACACATACACACACCCACCCACACCCACACACCCACCCACACACACTACGGGTTTTGTTCACATATTTACTGTAATAATTTGATCGCTTATATTAATGACTTGTATTTTTCTTTCCAGGTAATGGATCATGTTGCCTCGTGAGTGTTAATATTATTTCTCATTTTCGGTGTCAAATAACCAGAGGCTGTTACTTTAGTTAAACTTAGCAATAGGCCTACTGTGGATCAAATGTAGCTTTAGCTATGCTTAGTTATTGGCCTACTGCGCATCAAACGTTACTTTAGCTATGTTTAGTTATAGGCCTACTGTGTATCATTTGTTACTTTAGTTAAGCTTATTTATAGGCCTATTGTGCATCATTTGTTATTTTAGTTAAGCTCAGTTATAGGCCTACTGTGGATCATTTGTTACTTTAGTTAAGCATGGGTATAGGCCTACTGTGGATCAAATGTAGCTTTAGCTATGCTTAGTTATTGGCCTACTGCGCATCAAACGTTACTTTAGCTATGCTTAGTTATAGGCCTACTGTGTATCATTTGTTACTTTAGTTAAGCTTATTTATAGGCTTACTATGCATCAAATTTGACTTTAGTTAGGCTTAGTTATACAGTAGGCCTACTGTGCATGAATTCGTTATATTAATTTTAAGCTTATTTTAGACCGACTAAGCTTAGTTTTTTCTTTGATGTTACTGTAAAGTTTAGACTGTGGCCTGTCTATGGTAATACAGACATACCTCAGTAATATTTTCATTATTTATCGTCAATATATCCACTGGTGAGGATTCTCTCATTATCTCTTAAGTTAAAAAAAGGCCTAATGGTGTTTTCTCTTACCGGCGCCGCTTATCTGTACATAACGTCACTCAGGTATGTCGGGAATGTTGACTTCATATTTGTTTATTAAAATGTGAAAAAGGATAAAAGTCAAGAATTATCTGACCAGAATTACTTTTACCTCTGAGTATTGGTGCCATGATAGTGTGTGTGTGTGTGTGTGTGTGTGTGTGTGTGTGTGTGTGTGTGTGTGTGTGTGTGTGTGTGTGATGTACTTCCTGGTGTACTCGTATATATAGTGGCTGTAGTGCGTGGTTAACTACGGCACATAACGTATTGATAATAATAATAATAGACAATAATAAAAACATTTGCAATGTGTACCCAGACGCCTCAAATTCCCTGATCATTATCGAACTCGTGTGAGCTGTCGTTAGCAGATCACTATCACGTCCAATTGTTCAACAGGAATCTGGCTCACAGGGATGTTAAGCCATGAACATGGATGAGAGGACGGGGGGGGGGGGCACCGCCATCCACCAATTTACTTTTATTTCTCTACCGCCCCAAGAGATAAACAGTAGTAATGATGTTTTTGTTGGGAGGTAACGGTTTGTCAAGCGTTCACCGAGGCGCTTAATTATATTGTATCGTCACAATGAGGACTTAACCTCGCTAGTTGTAACCAACATAAGTACAGACTCTTAAGTCGGAATTAGTCGGACTGAAGGTATGTATTGTAAAGTTTATGAATCTGTTAAATATACTTGTTAGTTTAAGTTGGTTAGGTAAGGGTTTTTAATCATCAAGGGTAATAATCTGGCGGGGTTTATCTTCATGTGACAGTTTAAATATACTTGTTAAATTAGCTGTAATCTACATTAACTCGACCTGGTGTTGTTTATCAGAGAATATATATGTGTAGTGTGTCGTGAGACAGCTCTCACCACACGAGTGTACATGGCGGGTGATCACATTTACTGCCGTGTTCCTTGATGGTAAACATGACTGGTGCAGTGTGGTGGTGAGGTTGTCCAGCACCGAGCTGTGGTGGTGAGGTTGACCAGTCCTCACTCACGGGCACCACTGTGGGAGCCTCTCACTGCCTTGTGTTACTACCCAGCGTCACTCTCCAGGTTCATAGCGTTTTCCCACCGCCCCAACGTGAGTACCCAACCTAACTACAGTAAGTCACTGCCATGTGTTATTGCCCAACATGTGGCAAACCTTTCCAATCATTCTTGGCACACACGGGGGACTTCTGCTTCCTGTCTTGTAGGACGTGAGGGCACTGATAGATCTTCTTCTGGCATGAGACCACCGCTGCCCCCTTGCCAGAGTGTACAGCTGAGAATCTCTAATTTTTTTACGAAAGAGTTTAAGACGAGGGACCTCGACGTCTTCTTTGGCAGGCAGTATGTCAGAACACGACAGAGAAACCGTGTAGTAAAAGCTTCACTACTGTTACTCTGACAGAGGGTGTGTCAAGGGCTTCAGGCAGGTAGTGTGGTAAGGATCCTTTGACACGGAATGCGACGTAAGAACTGTATAGTTAGGAACAGAGCATTAGCATGGTGTTTGTGTGTTTTAGAGTGTGAAGTACTGGTGTCTGTGTAGAGTGTGACTGTTTTAGTCCAAGTACAGTATTGTTCAGAGCCAAGTCTTATACACAGTGATTCTGTGTTCAGGGTCCCGTCACCATACACACTGAAACTTTTCCGGGTTACATGAAGATTAGGCACCCTTGGTCATTCCGCGTGATGATTAAACACTATCGCTAACCTAACTTAACCCCCTCAAGTAGCGCTAAGATGTTTCATCCTCAGGTGAAATCTTCAGGTACTCAAGTTGTCCTGTAGTTTGTTATAACTTAATTATTATCAATGTTAATGTATGTTGTATCGTCGATGGATGGTCAATGTCCTTGGTGTAGGTGGTGAGTGGTCAATGTCCTTGGTGTAGGTGGTGGTCAATGTTCCTGGTGTAGGTGGTGAGTGGTCAATGTTCCTGGTGTAAGTGGTGAGTGGTCAATGTTCCTGGTGTAAGTGGTGAGTGGTCAATGTTCTTGGTGTAGGTGGTGAGTGGTCAATGTTCCTGGTGTAGGTGGTGAGTGGTCAATGTTCCTGGTGTAAGTGGTGAGTGGTCAGTGTTCCTGGTGTAGGTGGTGAGTGGTCAATGTTCCTGGTGTTGATGGTGGTTAATGTTCCTCGCTGTCACCTGGTTACTCTGACCGCGCACACTCCCGCTCAGGATTCTAAGACATTTCACCCTTCAAACTCTCCTCCTTGTTAGTGACGTCAGACCTGGCTTACTTAAACAACGTCTCCGTATTGGTGACTTCAGGTGACGTTAAAGTAACACTGGGACTCTGCCATGAACTCTTCTTGTTGATGTCACTCCCGTCTTGCAGCTGTTCACACACACACACACACACACACACACACACACACACACACACACACACACACAATTGCTTGGTCACCATACTATCATTCCAGGATAATATAATACCAATTATACCATAATAATAATAATAATAATAATCCGGCAACAGCATCACAGGACTAGTTATGGTCTTGACCCTCTGACCCCACCAAGTACATTATACAGGGTGTCTCAGAAAAATCTATACACACGGCATTGATGATTTTCGTGTATACTTTTTCTGAGACACCCTGTACGTATTTTAGTAACTCCCTGCAGCCTGACAAGCATGCAGGCAGACATCACTCCTCTTGGCCAATCATAACCGCTCTACCTTATAGTTGTTCGCTTATTGAATCATGATAATTCGTGGGCCAGAAGGAGATTACCAAGCCTTTTATAGTGGATGATGTGGATGGTGTGTGCCCCGCCAGCCACCTTCATCACCCTCCCGTCCACTTTATGATCACAGGGTCGTGTTGGTTGTCATCTGCAGGGTAGTGTAGGATGTGGCTCAGCGGGACACCTTATTTTTATTTTTTCAGCCACTGATACTTTCTTTGTCTGCTCACCTTACTCCGGTCGTGTCAGATACATCGTCGGCACCGACCCTTTGTTGACAGTTGGAGTTGTCAGAGATGTAGTGTAGTTCTTCTGCTGCGTTTGATTTTCTCACTTTGTTATTATACTAAACTTTAACCTAAACTATTCGTTTCACTGATGCGTATGTTGACGTAGATGAAGTAGCCTTTTTATGTATTCACCTTCCCTCTAATTCTCAGTAGTATATAAGTGTTTTATTAGACGTAGAAACAAACAATTGTTTTTTTATTTGGATGTTTCTTGTTAACAAATACAGTAGACTTGCACGGGATTAATTAAAATCACAATACTGATAATAAAGCATTGTGTATTCCTATCATACATCACGGGGCCTCTGGGTCTACGAGGAACACAAACACACTTCCCAATGCAGTAGTTTAATGACGTGAAGACCTGTTAATGGGGAGAACCTTGGGCTGACGTCTGGGGATGTTGGTACACTGGGAGTAAACCAAGCCTAGGAGCCCAGGAGTGTATTCTATGCGCGTCCTTAGTGAAGTAACTTAACCTTGTGTGATTTGGTGCTGTGGTGTATCATAACCCAGACATGTTCCCCAGGGTGTAAACTAGTGAGTGAGTTCCTGGTAGTGTTGTGAGAGTGTTGCCTTGACCTGTATCCTGTTATTTCTACATGATATTCCCCGCCGTAATTGCCCATTGTGGATCCTGATTGACTAAGGTTTGTACGGTGAACATTTCTCGTATTGAATTGAATTGAAACAGTTTATTTAGCCAGAAAAACACAGATACTGAGTGGATAATAATAACAATATTAACATGGCTGAGCCAGTTGAGAACCTGAGCTCTCTTTGAGGCACCTCATATATACTATACATTTATCTCAAGGAAGTATTATGTAACATTAAGTAAGTGTAGATGTAAGAATGGCTGTGACAACTTGACCCCAACAATAACGTTCAGTAACTGGAGATACAAGAATACATCTGATTAGCTTGCTTAAAACAATGAAACAAATATGACGATTATTATGGCGTTGAGACCAGTCACTATACCGTTAAGAGATGCGTGCCTAGACCGCCTGAGCTAATGTGTTCTGTGAGGAGACAATTGTTGTGCTGTGACTATTGTGTTCTCCCATCTGTATTGATATAAGGAGGAAATAAGTCCAGGGATGTTTGAGAATATGATGCGTGTGCTCCTTGGAGACGGGTGGTGGTGATGGTGGTGCTAGTAGTAGTAAATATTTTCTCACTTGTACTGTACATATCACTTTATATCTTCAGTTGTGTTGTGTCCACTCTGTGTGCTGGATGTGTGATCTTGGTGGGTGTGAGAGCTCTCCTAGGGCGGGTGTGTGCGTGGGCCAAGTTTCACAGTGATTAGGGCACCTGTCTAGGGCGCCGGTAAGAGTAGATGAGCTGATAGTGCCACTGATGACCACCCCTGCTGGGGGGGTCGGCCCTCCTGCTTATTACTTACATTTAATGAGATGTGAAAGTAGTTATTTACATATGTATGTATGTATGGATCTATGTATGTATGTATGCATGTATGTATGTATGTATGTCCTCTTCATGGCGCTGATAATTACTCAAGTTTCCTTCGGTGGTATTTTTCGGGACCCCTTATTGATGGCACGCTGCAGTATTTTATGTTTAATGTTCTTATGTTTGTGAATTATTTGTTGGAAGTGATATTAGGAGCCTCTCAAGTCTCTTTTGGTGGTGAGAAATAAATTGTGTATTAGGACGTATCCTTCTTAGTGTGTTTATAAACAGAAGGCGGTGGGGGGGAGGTACTTCTCCCCCAGGTGGTGAGGTGATGACGGGAAGGTCGCTAGACAGTAGGGCGGGGGCTTATCTGTCGACCATTGCTCTTAACTGTGGGTTAGGTTAGGTTAGTTTATGGCTGCTAACGCGCTTCATAATACACATTTTTTACTATCGCATTCATTACTCTCAATTCAGTTTTGTGGACTATTAGTGCTGCTTCGTGTAACATCTACCAAGGCTGCCTCGCCACTCACAAGGGTTACGACACACTACACATGAAAGTACCTCACTCTGCCTGGCTTTAGCACAAAGTTTTACTCCACCGGGCATGCAAATGTCAAAGACGTGATGTTATACTAAATAGTTGAGTCAGTATTTTCGCAAGTGCTTTTAGCAATATTGTGTTCATTATCTTGACGTGTTTAAGAGGAAGACTTATTGTACTGTTCCTTAAGTGTTATGTGTAAACGTTGTGCAAGTTTAACAGTAATTGGTGAGTTACATTATATAAGAGTATTGCGTGGTCCGGCCGCCCCACCACCCCACGCCGCCCATAACTGTACATCCTTTGGGGTGAGTGAGTGAGTGAGTACCGCAAATGTTCTCATGAAAACTATCGAGTGAGTAGATCAACACGAAGGTCATCCCCGAGGAAGTGAATGTTATGAGTGAGGGAGAGTTTCATCCTACCACCTGACCCAACCCAACCCAACCCAACCCAACCCAACCTAACCTAACGTAACCTGACCTAGTATAACTTAACCTAACCTAACTTAACTTGGTGTAACCTGACCGAGTGCAACATAATCTAACCTAACCTACCTTAGCAACATAAGTACAGAACAGAAACTTTGTGAATCGTCTAAAATCGCATGAAAACAACAACGAGACTCTACCTTATTTACACACACACTGACTTAGTACCATTTACCGGATAAAAATTATTAGACAGAATTCTTTATGACTTCTCTAGAAAAATATTGAAAGCACATTGAAGTTATATCGAGAAGATAATTTCACTTTGCAACAGTTAGGGGTCTAAATTAACCAACAGAAAACGGGAGGCTTTACCACAGACTAAAGTAAAGTCGTATAACGTTCCCCGTCTTTGCTGTAGCAGTGTACGGGGATTTAGAGGCACGGTTAGGATAGATAGCGTTTTGTGATGGAGGAGTGTGGAAGGACTAGGTGCCTGAGGTCCTCAGAGATTAAGTTGCGTAACGTCATTACACCTTTATCCCCCAGGTTAAAGGTGCGTCGTAAGCGGGTCATTCACTACCCACGACTTGTGGTAAATGATAGCTGGAAGCCCCCCCCCCGTGTTCGTCTACTGAATTATTTTATGATTTAGTTACTTCATTAAATTAGAATTACGTGGCTGTTTTTTCTTTGTGTGTGTGTGTGTGTGTAGATCATCACGCGTGGTATGATGTGATAGGGAGTCATCGTAGCGTAACTTGGACAATCACTACCAGTTTTTTCCCCTCTTGGACGCCTCGACCACTCTCACCGCCCAGCCCGCCTCTGTCTTGGCCAGTGCCTTCTTCACCTTGGCCCCATCCCCCTTCTCTTGCTCGCTGACGACGCCCTCCTACACTGCTGACTGACATTAGCAAGGTGTTGTTAGCTGTGCTCTTGTGGCTATTGTTGTTGAAGTCAGTGATCTGAGTGTGCACGAGAGCTAGGGTGTACCTCCTTGCTGGCTGGCTGTACGAGGCACCTCCCAGTACCTCCCACACTGAACTATTGCCATCATGCCAGACGGGGACGATATAGCCTGCCGCACTCATGCCTGTCCACTCTTCTCCGTCATTATAATTCATTCTTTGTGCTCTCATCGTTACATCTTTTGTCTTTATTCTTCTCCTTCGTTATCGTTCTACTCTGTACCCCATAGTTTCTCCCCTGCATTTTGACTTAGTTATTGTTGGATCTTTGTCATAATTCTCTCGTTGTGATTTGGTAATTAATAGTTTGAATTACTGGATGTTTGTTACGGTGTTGCTGGACGAGAAGGACCTTTGAGAGGGGTTGAGTATGTGCGTTTTACAGTTATTTTTAGGTGGCTGTTAACAATAATGCCAAAACATTACTCATTGACTGTGACGTAGCTCTTGGTAGATAGTACCTCGCGCAGAAAATCACTGTCAGTCAAGTCAGGAAAGGCAAATGCAGCTTATCATACAAGTCTCTATGGGATATATATGGAGGGGAATGATCTTTGCAAGTTAGGTGAGTGTTAAGGTGTGGAATGAAGAATTTAAGACAATGTATTAAATTATGGAAAGTCGTACCTGTGAAAAAATATCGGGGTCGTACGAATGTGTTGAGGCATACATTGATGGTCGTCTGTGGCAGCGAGTGAACTATGGGTCGTGCAAGGCAATGATTTAGTTGTTTGTCGAAGGATTTATCAATACATGTAACTGAAAGGCGAGTATATACTATCAGCTGGTGAGGAGGTGGTAGGAGTCACAAGGGGGAGTAGAAACTTACGGTAATTCACGGATAAACTTAAGCTAAACAAAGACAAATTGGATATTGAACTCGGCAAAAATCCTTCTAATTAAGTTCAGGAAATAAATAAAATAAAATCCACTTTTTTGTCTGTTTATCTCTTGATATATTTTTTATTTGTTTTGAATTTGATTAGTTTCGTTATGCTGATCAATCCACCTGTACCATCACCCGTTAAGGTGAAACAGGTGTAAGGCTGAACATGTATCGGTGAGACAGGTGTAAGGTTGGGTGGGGGGCGTGACTAGCAACCATACACCTTCAGCGGGTTTTTTTTAGGTGCTGGAGGTTGCGTGGGAGTTGGCATCACTGCCCTCCTCCTCTCACCTAACACGCCCTCGCGCCATCACGCCCTCACCTCCATCACGCCCTCACCTCGCCAACCCCCACCCTCTCTCTCTCTCTCTCTCTCTCTCTCTCTCTCTCTCTCTCTCTCACACCATGGCACTTACCTTATCTTACTTCAACTACACATCATCATCATCATCTTCATCATCGTCTGCTTCTCACCCACCACGACTCATCATCACTACAACCACAACTCATTATAATCGAATTGCACTATAATTATGACGACCTACAACCACCACCACCACCTACAACCATCACCACCAACTACAACAACCACCACCACCAACTACAAGTATCACCACCAGCTATGTGACCACCAGTACTACGCACCACCCACACCATTCCATGAGGAGCCCAATACGCAGGAGCTCCTTATAACCTTAGGGCACCAGTACACCTTCAGCCGCCTCTCTTGAACCTTCACATTTATTTTTTCATCTATCTCTCCGTTACGCTTCCTGGCCCACCTCTCTCCCTCCTCCCGACACCCCCACCCCTTACCCCCTTTACCAACACCCCCACCTTCCCTCCCCTCTAACACCCCACCCATTCCCTCCCCTCTAACAACACCTCCACCCCTTTTCTCCCCCTCTAACAACACCCCCACCCCTTTCCTTCCCCTTCCCCCCACCCCTTCCCTCCCTTTACCAACCCCCACCTTCCCTCCCCTCTAACAACACCCACCTTCCCTCCCCTCTAACAACACCCCACCTTCCTCCCCTCCCGCCCTGGCCGGCGTATATAGCGCTGCAATCTGGTGGTACCGTTAACCCGGGTCTCACTGTTATTAACTTGGCCTGGCCCGCCTGGGAAACCTGCCGCCGCCGCCACTACTACTACCACCACCCTCCACTGTAGCCATTACTACTACTACTACTTCCCACCATCAACGCCGGCACCGTCGTCTTTATTATCACCATCTATCGCCACTATTCATCATCTCCTCCACCACCACCACGGCCTCCCCCCGCGGCTTCTCTCAGTTAAACAGTGAAGGCTCGATCGAAATTTCTTTGATGTGAGATAAAGAAAAGAGTAGGGTAAAGGGCAGGCAAGATGGCCGGGTGGTGGCCAGGGCTGTGGCTTCTCGAGACTCATGGCCGGGTGGTGGCCAGGGCTGTGGCTCCTCGAGACTCATGGCCGGGTGGTGGCCAGGGCTGTGGCTTCTCGAGACTCATGGCCGGGTGGTGGCCAGGGCTGTGGCTCCTCGAGACTCATGTCCGGGTGGTGGCCAGGGCTGTGGCTCCTCGAGACTCATGTCCCGGTGGTGGCCAGGGCTGTGGCTCCCTAGGAATCAGGATTTTACGGGGATTTAGTCAAACCTTGGAGACGGTAATGGTGTTGGTCACGGTAGTGGTGTAACGTCTCGCAGTGGTAATCGGACTTCCCTCCGTCTTAGTGTGTTGTGGGACGGTCGGAGCTGTAGTGACCGTACTGGGACGTCGGGGGATATTTCCTTATTGCAGTAAAAGTCTAAATACAATACAATTATTTGCTCTTAAATTTGACTAGGATTTTTTCTTCCTATTTTGTATTTTTCAAATGACAGTTTGTTGAAGAGTTGGATCCTTTAGGGTAGGTTAGGTTAAGTGGGCCAATAGGCCCGCTGCAGTTTCCTCCATTCTTATGTTCTTATGTTCTTAAGTTACGTTAGGTTAGCGAGGCAACACCTGTGACCTTGTGATGATAGTTAATGACTACAGTGATATCAGTACACACTACCAAACACCTCCCTATTACCATCCTTAACTTGTCATCCTTTTAACAGGTCAAACGAAAACGTGAAACATATCATCCATAGCGAAACGGCGTGAAACACTCTTGACTCACAGTGAACGTAACGCGCGCATCAGTAACGTAACTTTGCGCGTTAGTGCTGTGACCTCTGACGTACTGAAGCTTTTACGCCCAGCTGATAAGAACATAAGAATGGAGGAAACTGCAGCGGGCCTATTGGCCCATACTGATCAGTCCCATTTCCACCCAACCCCTATTGCTCATATATCCATCCAACCTATGTTTGAAGCTATCCAGCGTATTCGAGTTAATGATGATGTTTGATAACTTGTTCCAGTCGTCCACTACTCTATTTCCAAACCAGTGTTTACCTATTTCGCGCCTAAATCTAAATTTGTCTAATTTAAAACCATTGTTCCGAGTTCGCTCCTGGTTGGGTAGCTTGACTACCTTTGTAATGTCTCCTTTGTTTAGCACTGACTTTCATTTATACACCTCTATCACCTCAAGGCTCCTCATGCCCGGGATTAGTCTTGTCATTCTCCTCCGAATTCTTTCCAAGGATTCTATATCCATTCTGTAATACGGTGACCAGAATTGAACTGCGTAATCCAAGTGAGGTCTCACAAGCGCAAGATATAGTTTTAGGATGACCCCGCTATTCTATGAACCTAAGTACTGTACTTTATTAGCCTTGTGGAGGCTTGGATTTAAATAAGAATTGTAAGGAGGGAGAAGCTTTGGTGGAGGAGTGGAGAGTGGAAGCGTCTTACTCAACCTCCTCCGCTGGGACGCAACTGCTTCTTATCCACTGTAGATTTATGGTGTCGAGGTTACTGTGAGGATGCTGCCTGCGTCACTATCGTGTGTGTGTGTGTGTGTGTGTGTGCGCTCGCGTGTGTGCCTGCGTGCGTGCGTGCGTGCGTGTGTGGACTAGTTACACCACGCACGATGCAGCAGTCTCGTTTCTTTCTCTCCAGTAAGTAAAAGGTCGACAGGATCCATCACCCGCTATTGGTTGTAACACGCTCGTGTGATCACTCCTCTCACAGTCTGTTTAACCTGCTCTTGTTATGGACGTGTCATGAACATGTGAACCACGTGTAGAATACTTGTAACACGTATTGTACTGTTACTCACCTTCCCATACAGGATTTGGACGGGATTTTTGTTTATGATGAAAATTGTATTTGTATTTCACGTCAGACCATTTTATACAACCGTGAGTGTTATTAATTGGTGTTATATTATAGCAAGCAAGTGTTGACACGTTTCTGGACACTATAACCACATTGTGTTATGGGGATAAAGATGATTTAAGACGGTTACGAGAAGTAGACGGGTGTATAATATAACTTGTACCACCATGTTGAAACTTGTGTACATTAAGTCAATGGTAATAGAATTTTGTTCACTGTAACTCGGGTTTAACACAGTTTTGAAATTGATTGAAATCTTACCGACTTGCTCACTTCTGTTCAGTCACGACCCGAAGTTTCTGCCTCTCCTGAAACTCCCAACTGATGGGAACAAGTCTCCAGGCTGCTTGTGTACCCATAGATGACGCTGTAGTGTCTCGCTTGTGTTTGGTTAGGTTTGGAACAGCAGTGTAAAGGAACTTATGATCATTATTGTGCAGTAAATTTAACATAAATATTTTGTACAATATAGAAGTTCTACCGCGATGTGTGAAACTGATATAGATCTAATAAGATACAGTATACGCGACACTGATAATGATACAGTATACGCGACACTGATAATGATACAGTATACGCTTATATAAAGAAAGTTAGCCGTTTGTACACTTCGCTGTTTCTTCATGACGCTGACACTCAAGATATACATTATTGTGTTGACAGGATCTAAATTCTTACACATGGCGGATAGTTTGGATCCAAAACCTATTGAGATCTTCAGAAATACTGTTTATTAGTGTAGGAAGCTTAATGCGTGGAGGATAGGTGGTGGTGGAGGATCATTTACGGTGGTTAACTCCATCGTTGCTCCACCTTTACCTCTCTCCTCCATGCATCACTGAGCACCAGGTGTTCTGTGACCACTCTCTCTCTCTCTCTCTCTCTCTCTCGTCTTCTCTGTGGGTGGAGCCCCTAGCTAGCCTGTGTGGGATGTACCGAGACCTGTAATGTCTTGGGACCTGATGACTAGTGTTTCGAGCGATTACAGGCTGGTGTGTTGAGTACAGGACCCCCAGAGTGCATGTACTGGGGCGTACTGGACCCTGGGATGTGCATGTGGAAGACCGCAACAAGTGTGTGCACAGGGAGCCGGCAGATGTGTATATAATGAGCTGTGACGTGTGTGTGTGTGTGCGTGAAGGGCCACTAGCAGAGCTCCTCGTGACACAAACAGCGGATTATAACTTGAATTGCGTTAGAAGTTAATAATCTATGAAGAATTAGTAGGAGAACAGAGTTATTTGGTCTTAGCAACGAGTTAATGCAGCGATAAAGTTAATTAAATAATAACTATAATATAAAATTACTTGATATTAAATTTGAACATTAGAACATCTGTTAGTGATATAAACTGTTGATAATTGTGAAGGTTTATTTATTTTGTAAGGCGCCAGGGGTAAAGGTTTGGTCAGCATTACGTCACGTTGTATTTGCATAAGAATAAAGTGAAAAGGTTGTGTGGGATTTAATCGTATTATTACGGTAGGGAAGAGCCGCGTGAATTAGGCGACCTCTGAGATACACACCAATATATCAACCCGTGTCTGTTGTAGATTTACTTTGTGTATGGTTAATTAACTATAGTTTACGCCTGTGTTGTACATACATACATACATAGGGGATGGTGGAAGAGGATGGTAGTGACTGATAACACTACCACCCCCAAGGCCACCAGGGGGTCTTGTGTGATGAGAGAGAGAGGGGGCAGGGAGGTGATGGTGACGGGTGGACCAGGTGGAGCGTGGGAACCTGCTGGTTTGGTGGGGTGGTGAACCTAACCTAACCTAACTCCTCAGTTAACGTTAGGGTATTTAATCCTCAAGTTAGTCAAGTGAAATAAGTTAAGGTAACTAATGTGGACAACGGTTGAGTTCGTGTGGTTTAACATGTTGTTGGGTCCTTAAATTAGGCAGTTACTATTCCTCTACTCCACCTTGTTGCTACCACTGACCCCCTCCCCCTGATCCCCTTACTGGCGTGGGAAGGACAGTAATAGTGTGGAAAGCACGTCATCAGTGAGAGAAAGGAGTTAAGTGGCGATCTAGGGTAGGTGGAGGTACTGGGTAGGTGGAGGGTACAGGGTAGGGGACAGGGTAGGTGGAGGGT